>NW_024582065.1:306188-324245 GCF_017639235.1 Corvus kubaryi | reverse complement strand
GTGGGCAGTGTGCGGGCAGGGTGGGCAGCAATGCCCAGGCAGTGCACGGGCAGGGTGCGCGGGGCAGTGCCCTGCCAGGGCACCAAGAGCAGGATGTGCAGGCAGCAGCCCTTGCCACGTGCAGGGACAGGCAGCGAGTGGGCAGTGCCCGGGCAGTGCTGAGGGCAACACGGGCAGGCTGTGCACTGGCAGGGCCGTGTGTTTGGGCAGCTCGGGGCAGAGCACAGGCAGCGTGCTCTGTCCCCTGGCAGTGTGCGCAGTGTGCGGGCAGTGCTCGCCGTGGTAATGGGGCAGGCAGGGCACTGCAGTGCGCGGGCAGTGTGGGGTGCGGTGGTGGGGGTCCACACCCCTCTCCGCACAGCCCACACGTGGCATATGCAGGCAGCGACCCAGCTCCCGTCACCCTCCGTGGGTCCCTCCGGCAGCGGGGTCGACCCCGGCCCAGCCCCTCGTGCTGCCGGAACCCGGCGCTCACGGCGGCAGCAGCGTGTGGGGCCGTGCCGGGAGCAAGGGCAGGACCCACGGCGGGTGGCTCCCGTCCACTCCGTGGGCACTGGCCGCTCTGCAAGCGCTGCCGGCCGGTGTCACATCCGCGGGGTGACACCGTGTGGGCACCCCGGGTAGGGAGGCTGGTGCCTGCCGAAAGTGGGCAGCGCTGGGGGTGAGGGGGGCATCCGGTGCCCATCAACCGGGAGCTTGGAGAGCAGAGGGGATGTAAAACGCTCTCCCTGCGGAGGGGAGTCGGTGTCAGAGGCTGGTGGGTGTGTGAGCGTGATGGCACTGGCAACACTGTGCGGCCATCCCGGCTCTGCCCCCCTCGATGGGCAGAGGGTTCCTGTGGCTTCGTGAGGGCTCTGCTCTCCCTGCGCTGCCACAGAGCCCCAGCTCCCCACGCAGCCTCCCCCTGCTCCCACGCTGTCCTCGCAGAGGAGGAATAATTTGGAGAAACCATGGCAACCCCACAGCTCCACCGGCGGTGGGTGCTGCTGGGTGGGTGGAAGACACTGGTGCCCATGGGATGCAGCGCCCACACCTCACTGCACAAGGATGTGCACGGTGGCCTCACTGGGTGACAGTTCTTCTTGGTTCAGCAGGGCTGTGGCTGCAGGGGTCTCTTGGGGTGCTCCATGTGCTCACAAGGCATCCATGGCCCCAGCAGCCGCCCCTCCACCATGCTGGGGGTGTCCCAGGAACCTCATGAGCCTTGTTTGTTTTGCAGTGCTGGGATGGAGCCGCCACAGGCCCCTCGGCCACCTCAGCTCACCCACCCCCTCACTGCTGCTGCTGGACCAGGTAGGACCCTGGGCTACAGTTCCCTGCCTACCAGCCATCCCGACACCACAGGAATGGGCTTCCCAATGCCATTGTCACCATTGCTGTGGCGTGGGGTGCTGCCTTGCCAGCTCCAGCCCAGCTCCCACATACTGTAACACAGCAAAGCCAATACTGTGCCACCTCTTTGGGGCAAACCTGCCCTCCCAGCACCGCAGGGAGGCACTGGGACACCCATCTCCTTTCTCATGGCATCTTGCTCTCCCCAGCCCATCACATGGACAGACACCCCAAGCCCATTGGAGTCACCTCAGCTCTGGCATCTGCACCCCCCCCATCTTTCGTGCAGGTGATGAGGTAACCCTCCCCATCTCTGCGTAGTCAATGCTTCTTGCCAAATAAAGCCAATCCCTTTCCTCCAAGAAATATCTTCCCTGTGGTCCTCTGCTGCTCTTTAAAGCCAAGTTCCTACCCACCTTTAGTGCAACATAGAGCAGCCAGCATCCACCAGCACATCCAGGCCCTTGGTGGCCGCAACACCCAACGGTCAGAGGATGTGGTGAGGTGACAGCTGGGGGGTCCCCACAGCGGGCAGAGAAGGTGCACATCCCTCAGTGCTGGTGGCAACCCCTGGCAGCTCTCAAAGGGCTGGTGGGGAAGGTCAGTGGTACAACCCACTTAGTCCTGTGGGCAAACCCATTCCTCTGTCCCCCCACGCACGGTGGGAACCTTGTGCTGATGTCCTCATTGTCACACAGCTGTGTCACACTGGCTGGGGACTCTGCCCACCCTGGCCACCCAACAGCATTGTCCCAGAGCACTGCGGTGCTTGGTGCTGGCACACAGTGGGTGTCAGACCCCATGTCCCACAGCAGCTGGAGCCATCGTCAGACTCACTCTCCAGCCCAGGGGACGTGTCACAGCCATGGGACATGGAAGATGACAAAGACAGTGGGTACTGAGCTAGCACAGCTCCTCTGGCACAGGGAGGTGATGCAGGAGTCACTGCTGACATGCGGATTAGGGCACCCACCACAGCACTCCTCTGCCACCTCTGGGGCCACCCCTGCTCTGGAAGACCCAGAGAGTGATACAACTCCATGTAGCCAGCACTGTGACCACCCCCACAGGGGTGTTTGTGGGCCACAGTGGGTGCAGCCACCACAGGGAGGGGTTGTAGCTCCTGCCTCCCACAGAGCTCCAGAGTGTGGGGGTTTCCCAGACACCATGGTGGGTGCTCATGGTGCCTGTCCCCGGGCCCTGTTCCCACCTACAGTGCTGCTGTGGAGATGTGGGTACACACAGTCCCAGGAGACTCCTCACCACTCCGGTGCTCTCACTGGGGCTGGGCACACACTCCCCATGGAAAACCCTGGTGTTGAACCCCCACAGCCCCGCTGAGAGCTGCCAGTTCATGTGATTCTGCAAGACAGTCCCTGTGTCCTGCGGCCCAGGAACAGGGCACAGTACTCTGTGTTCTCCTCTCACTGTGCTGAGCTGGTATGCAGAGTTCCCTGGCTGCCCCAGTGGGTGCCCTGCCAGCCACTCCATGATTTACACCCTGGATCTGGAGACTTTTTCCAGCTTCTTCCCCCAGTTGACTGACTATGAACAACTGCAGTGGAGGCGGGGATGCCCCCAAACCCTCATTTCCGAAGGGATGGCCAACCCCCAGCTCCGAGCCAGGAGCTACGAGGTCACTCCAGGATTGAGGCGCCTCATGTGTTCTCTTGCAGGGTGGGCTACCGTCCTCTGAGGCCGTGTGACAGGGAACTGGTGGGAGAAGAGTCGCTTTTAAGATGACACGAACAGACCCACCTGACATCCTGGTGTCCACGGTGTACCAAGACATCAAGGTGGCGACAGCAGCCCCTGGGGATTCTGTTGTCTGTCAGCCCCTGGCACAATGTGACGCCTCCATGTCCTCCTCCCTGTCCCGCGAGCCGCAGCCCTTCAACAAGCGCCACTGCAGGAGTTTCGACTTCATCGACTCGCTGGAAGAGCTGGGCACCCCCTCGGCCATGGAGCGCGCCTGCCCGCGCCCCGGCATGCCCGAGCCCACGCCGGGGCCGCCGGGCAGGCAGGCGCCGCCGAAGCCAGACCCCTACAGCGGCAGAGCCCCCGCGCCGCGGAGCGAGCCGAAGCGCCGTGCCCGCTCCAAGAGCGCCCCGCGGGTCAAGTCCACCCTGACCCCGGTGCCCATCACCGTGGCGGCATCACCGCCGCCAGCCCGCCGTGGGCGGGAGGTGCTGCGGGTGGCACGGGAGCCCTCCCACACTGATCCCTCGCCGCGCCGCGAGGGCCCGATGCCCCTGCGGGCGCTGGCCAACGAGGTTCACCCCATCAAGCTGCAGCCGCAGCGCAGCAGCGTCAGCCGCATCTCCCCGCTCTGCCTGGGCAGCAATTGCTACGAGGAGGGGCCGGGGGCCAAGGTGGGCGCCAGCCCCCACGTCAAGTGCCGAGTGGACATCAAGCCGGACGAGGCAGTGCTGGTGCACACGGCGCGGAGCCTGCGGGCAGCCCCGAACCGTCCGGAGCCGCCGCGCTGGCCCCGCACCCCCGGGGCCACCCGCAGCCTGGCCGTGCCAGGGAGCCGGCAGGCGTCCGCGTCCCGCACGCCCACCCCCAGCGACTCCTACAGCGGAGACCCCCCGCTGCTGCCCTACCCCGGGGAGTACTACGAGCCAGATCCCCGGGCACTGGCGTACCAGACCGTGCCCGTGCCAGCCTCACGGGAATTCAGGGAGTACCCGGACAGGGGCTGCATGACCTTTTCGGCCCCCGGAGTCCCAGCCAAGTTCTTCTACGCAGAGGAGGCAGCGCGGTGCCCCAGCCCTGCCATGCCCCTCCGCAGCTCTGGCTATGCCAGCTACCCCTACCCCAGCCGCCACGCCGTGCCCCAGCCCTTCTACACCGAGGACCCGGCCAAGGCTGCTGTTCACACGATGCCGCCCCGGACGTTGTACGTGGAGGAGGCGCGGGGTTACCCGGTGCAGGAGGCACCTGCGCGCACCTTCTATGGGGATGAGCCCCGCTACTACGCCCCGCGTGGGACCCCTGTTAAAACCCTCTACGCCGAGGACGCTCGGACATACCCGGCCCTCGGCTCCTCCGCCCGGCTGCTCTATGCCGAGGACTACGGGAAGTACCGGGAGCGGGAGGTGCTGTCGCGCACGTGTCCCCCGCCCCGTAGCGCGCAGCCCCTGCACTTCGGGGACTGGTACTGCCCCGAACGGGCCACGCTGCCCTACCAGAGCCTGCAATTGTCACGCTTCACCCCGCAGCCGGCCGGGCGCGAGGCCATGTTCTCCTCCTGGCATGCCAGCTACGGCGTGACTCCACCGCGGCTGGGCCGGGAGACACAGCACTACTCCAAATCCTGGGATAACATCCTGGCTCCAGCAGCGCGCAGGGAGGAGGCCCTGCAGCGTGGGCGCAGCTACGAGAACCTGCTCGCCCACGAACAGCACCGTGCCTTATCCCCCGAGGAGCGCCGGCAGCCCGTGGTGATCAACCTGTCGAGCTCGCCCAAGCGCTACGCGGCCCTGTCGCTCTCCGAGAGCTCCATCCTCGAGCGGGTGCACGCCGATGGCAGCCGCGGGCCCCCAGGCCGCTCCTGGTACGTCACGCCGGAGATCACCATCACTGACAACGACATCCGCGCCGATGGGCTGGGCCGGAGCGAGAGGCGCTCGGCCAGCTGGGACATGCTGGACGCGGGGCGGGAGCGCGGGCCCTACGCTGTGCCCTGCGCCCCACAGCCCGGCCCCAGGGAAAGCGGCTCGGGGCGCCAGCGCAGCCTGGAGCAGCTGGACGAGCTCATCACCGACCTTGTAATTGACTACAAGCCGGCACCAGGCCACCGAGCCGGGGACAGGGACAGCCTCGCGGAGCAGCTGAAGCAGCTTCTAAGCAGTAGCGCCTCGGGCCCCCCCCGGCGGAGCGAGGGCAGGCGGGTCCCTCACACAGTGCCCGAGGGACCCCGACCCACAAAGGAGCAGCCGGGCCCCACCTCCCATGCCGGCACCCCGCGCCGCCCACCCGCCCCGCCGGCCACCGGCCCCTTCGAGAAGTCGCCAGAGAACTGCTCGCCCGACCTGAGCGCTGAGGAGGACGACATGATGATGTGCTCCAATGCCAAGTGCCGACGCACGGAGACCATGTTCAACGCCTGCCTCTACTTCAAATCGTGCCACAGCTGCTACACCTACTACTGCTCCCGGCACTGCCGCCGCGAGGACTGGGACACGCACAAGGCGAGCTGCGTCTACGGGCGGGTGGGCAGCGTCTGCCGCCACGTCCTGCAGTTCTGCCGCGAGAACACCGAGGTGCACAAGGCTTTCTCGCGCATCGCCAAGGTGGGATACCTCTCCCGCGGCCGTGGCGTCCTTTTCCTGGGCTTCCCCAATGCGGGCTCGGCCGAGAACTTTCTCCAGTTTGGGCTGGAGAGCCTGCTGATGTCCCCCACGTACCTGTCCCTGCGGGAGCTGGACAGCTACTCGGACAACCTGGGGGACTATGCCCAGGAGCTGCGGGAGACAGGCAACCAGTACGACCCCAACGAATGTTTCCTGCTGAATGTAACCGTGGCCGTCACTCAGAAAGTGCCAGAGAGGCCGTCACCGAAGATGCAGGTGCCGACGGTCAGGAAATACGCCAAGGTGGCCTTAGCCTCCTCCAGCCCCGAGAAGAAGATCTTGAAGAAGGAGCGGGACATGGAAACGCTGATCCTAACGCCACCGCCCGGAACGGCGGACATTGACAAGGAAGGGGAGGAGGGCCGGAAGGCGCGGGAGGTTTGCTTCATCAACATCCAGCGGGAGCTGCGCATCCGCGGCGTCTTCCTGCGGCACGAGTTCCCTGCTGTCTACGAGCAGCTCTGCGACTTCGTGGAGAGCAACAAGCGCTTCACCCCCACCACCATCTACCCCATCGACAAGAGGACGGGCAAGCAGTTCATGTGCATGATCATGGCGGCCTCCGAGCCTCGCACCCTCGACTGGGTGGCCAGCCCCAACCTCCTGGACGACATCATGTGAACGCAGGGCGGGGGGCACCCCCTCTGTAGTCCTGTCAGAACCCCCCCGGCTGTTACACCAAGGGGAGGGGGCTGCGGACGGCCGGCAGTGCTGGGGGATTCGGGGGGTGACGGGAGCACAGCCCGAAGTTTGCCCTGGAGCCCAGAGCCTGGCGAGCCCCTGCAGAGCCCCCTCGGGTGAGGGGTGCTTGGCCAGAGCGGGGGCACCCCACACTCCCCCAACGCCTGCCCACCGGGCTGCCACACACCCAGAGGCCCCCGGGCCTGCCCCAGGGCTCCCCCAGCGCCGGGGGTCCCGCAGCGGCCATACCCAGGGGCTGGTGTTGGGCGGCACCAGGACCGTGTCCCCACCGTGTCTGTGTGTCCTGGGCGTGTTACTGCGGGAGCGTCAGGTGCTGGGGGTGACGTGGGGCGTCCCGGGACCCCACGCGGTCTCTGGGCACAGAGCGCGGCAGGCCTGGGGGTCTCTGGACGCTGCCGGGGGAGGGCGGGGAGCGGCCGCGGTGCGGGATCCGCGGGGGGCGGGCGGGGGGGTGTCTGACCGGGGTCGGGGGTAATCGCCAGTGAGGGTGACCATGGCGGGGCCGGGTCTGCCCGGGGCGGGGATCAGGGAAGCGGAAGCAGATCCGGGCCCGCGACCAAGTCCCCGCACCCGCCCGGCCCCGCTCCCCGGCCCGGGCCCAGCCTCCGCCCCCGGAGCCGCCGCCCGGCGGGACCCCTGCTGTGGGCGGGGCCTGGCGCTGCCGGCGCTGATTGGGCACTGGGCGGAGGGGGCGGGAACGCGGGGAGGGGCCGGGCGCTGATTGGGTGCCGGGCCGGACGAGGCGAGGAGCGGCGGCCATGGCGGGCGCGGCGCTGTCGCGGGTGCCGGACGTGCAGATCGATGGCGACGGCGTCTTCAAGTACGTTCTGCTGCGGGTGCGCGGGGCCGGTGCGCCCGCCAAGGACGTCGTGCGAGGCCACGGCTGGGCCGAGTACCACGGTGAGGGAAGTCGGGAGTGCGGGGTGGGGCTCTGGCTCGGGGGTGCCGAAAGAAGCGGCCGCAGGCCCCGGGGGCGGGCAGGGGCTTGCCGGGGGTCTGGCCCGTCCCGGGGCGCCGGCTGAGGCGGGGGGTCCCCGCGCCCTCCCCCGCTCCCTCCCTGCAGCCGACTTGTTCGAGCGCACTGCGGAGGAGCTGGCGCGGCACGGCCTGAGCTGCGAGTGCCTGGGCGGCGGCCGTGTCTCCCACCGGCCCGAAGAGAGGAAGATCCACGTCTACGGGTACTCGGTGGTAAGCGGAAGCCGGGGGGCACCCACGCGTGGACGCGGCATCTCCCTCTCCGGTGTGGATCCCACTGTCCGCGGCCGAGCTGGCACCGCATCCGCTCGGGGTGGAAGGGGCGGGCGGGGCGGCGCTCCCGGGGCTCCTGGGCTTCTCCCGAGTGCCCCAGGGAGGGGAGACTTGGCAGAGCCCTTTCGGGTGGGCGGTGCTTGGCCAGAGCGGGGTCACCCCATGAACCCCCCCAGCACCTGCCTGTGGGGCTGCCACACACACGGAGCCCCCGTGGGTCCCGTGGGGTCCCGCAGTGGCTGTGCCCAGTGCTGGGTGCTGCCAGGGGGGATTGGGCTGCACAAGAACCGTGTCCCCACTTTCTGTGTGTCCTGAGAGCATTCCTGCAGGAGTGTCAGGTGCTGTAGGGGCCCTGTAAGGGTGACTGGAGGCACCCCCGGGGACATCACCAGCATGGTGGGTCCCTGGATGCTGACCCTGGCCCAGGGCTGTGCTGCAGCACCAGCTGTGCTGAGTGCAGAGCCCAGCTAGGACTAGGGCAGGGTGGTGCACAGTGCACCCAGTTTTCCCAGTTTCAGGGTGGCACTGTCCTCTTGCCTGGGTGCTATGCCTGCCTCAGCTGGAGTGAGGCAGAGCTGCCACAGAGGGGTTGGCACAGGCTCTGCGGTCTCTCTGCTGCTGGGGTCTGCCGGAGCTGCCCTGGGGACTTGCCACACTTCCCTGCAGGTGGTCACCCACCAGCTCTCCTTGGGAACCCTCTTTCCTATGCAGGGCTTTGGACGAGCTGACCATGCTGTGACCACAGAGAAGCTGAAGGCCGAGTATCCCGACTACGAGATCACCTGGGCAGATGAAGGGTACTGACTCCTCTGTCTGTGGTGCCAGCCCGGAGCTGGCACGGCTGCATGCGGCGCCGGGGCGGTGGCAGCGGGCTCCCCGTGCTCGGCGGTGCTCCAGGCTCTCCTGATTTTCCTCTGTGTTGAACTCGCCCATTCTCCGCCATCACCGGACTGTCCCCGTGCCGGGTGCTCCCACCTCCCTGGCATGGCAAAGCTGGTGAAGCCAGTGGTTGCTCTGCCCCGGCCTCCTGGTGCCAGGGGCTCATCCCACGTGTATCTGTGAGAATTAAAGTTGTTGGGGGAGCACAGCTGCTTGGGTGGCCATGCTCACGGCTCAGCTGCTCCTTCCCTGCTCTGGGTTGTGCCTGCTGGCAGTGGAAGGGACCTGCCAGGTTTTCAGCCCCTTGACGGGGGGCCTGGCATGGGAGCAGGCAGTCTGGGGTGGGGACAGCAGGAGGTGTATCAGGATTTGCCTTGGAAAGGGCTGAGGCAGGAGATGGACTCGATAGTCCTTGTGGGTCCCTTCCAACGCAGGGAATTCCATGATTCTGTTCTAGAATTAGGCTGCTGGGAGCTGTGACCAGGTGGGGTTTGAGAATCTCCCCGACTTGGACTCCCCAGCAGCCTGGGAGCCTGCTCTGGTTTTGACAACCCTCACAGGAAAAAAGGTTTTTCTTTTAGTGGCATTTGCTGTTCTTCTTGTCTTGGCCCTTGCTGGGACACTCCCTGCTCGAAGGCTCGGCTTCCTGCACCCTCCTGCCAGGGCTTACCTGGGTGACATCCCCCTACACCTTCTCCAAACTGGGCACATCCAGCTCAGCCTCTCCTCATGGGAAGTCCAGTCCCCATCATCTTCATCAGGGAATCTCCTTCTGTGGAGATACTCAAAACCCATCTGGACACATCCTCCAGGGAACCCTCCTGGAGCAGAGGAGTGGGATGGGGTGACCTCCAGTTGTGCCTTCCATTCTGTACTATCCTGTGATCACCATCACAGCCCCTGGCTCGATCTGCTCCAGTATGCCCACATCTCATACTGGGAGCCCAGCATCCCCAGTGCAAAGGGGAGGGCTCACACCTGTGAGAGCTGCTCTGCCCATGGCACCCAGGAGGCCAGTGACTACTCTGCCAGTGGCCATGGCACTGGCCCACGGCCAGCTCAGAGCAGGGCAGGGCTTCTGCTCTCCAGCATGCCTGGGCTGAGGGATGTGGGGCTGCTGACCCCCACTGGGCCTTGCTGGCGCTGGGAGAAGGAGCTGAGCCTGTGTTTTACTGTCCCTGATGTAATCCCCCTGCAATCTGCAGTCCAAGGCCGTCAGCTCAAGGGGAGGATCTGCTCAACAGGGGCCCTCTCTGGGCACGGTGGCTGCGGCAGCAGAGGTGAGAGGGCTCCTGTGGGGTAGCAGCCCCTGCTTCCCCTGCCCAGGTGGGGAAACAGGTGGGGGCAGTAGTTGCCATCACCAGGCAACACTGGTGGTGACCTTTGGGGCTCTGGCCTCCAAGCCATGATTCTTCCAAGCTCATCAGCCCTTGCTGGAGCTCTGCCAGGAGTGTTCTGCCCCAGGAATGACCTGGTTGTGGCCCTGGAGCTGTGCCCCTTCACCCCGTGGCAGTCATGAGCTGGGTGCTGAGATGCTCCTGCCAGCCAGAGCAGAGCAGAGCAGGCAGGGTGAGGACTGGCTCCTACCGATGGCATCATGGGATCCCCAGGCTCCAGGGAGCACTCCTTTAGGCTTCCAGTGCCTAAAGGGGCTCCAAGAGAGCTGGAGAGGGACTTTGGACAAGAGCTTGGAGTGACAAGACAAGAGGGAATGGCTTCCTACTGCCAGAGGGCAGGGTAAAATGGGATACCGGAGATACTGCTGACTCCCAGCTCAGCTGTTCTCCTTGCCCAGAGTGCAGCCCACTGCCAACCCTGCACCCAAAGGCTGTCCCACTCCCCTTATGCACAGGGACTGGCAGAACCCCCATGTCCCTAGCAGAGGTTCCAGCTTCCCCCACAGGGCTGGCAGCATCCCTGGCTCGGCAGGAAGTCTCCTCGTCCCTCACCAAGCCGGTGCATTCCACCGGGCCGTGCCCCATCCCAGACAGAGTGGCACCCACCGTCTTGTCCTGGGTGGAACACGGGCTGAAGAAGAGAGGTTCAGTGGGGAAAAGCCGAAGGTCTCCACTGGCTGCAGCTCGCTGCTGTGGTGCCGGCGGTGCTGCGTGACGGGATCGCGGTGCGCTGTCCCAGCCGGCACAGCCTCGCCATAAACCCCACTGCCCGGCCGGGAGCCGATAACAGCGGGGCTGAAGTCCAACGCAGGCAGGTCCTGGGGAGCGCATTCCAGCCCGGGGCTCACGGTGTAGCCTCTCCCAGCTGTGTTTTACCGTCGCGGTGGCCGAGATGGCTGCAGGCGGACTGTCGATGCTGGCCCTCCTGGTGCTGCTGGGTGAGCTCTGCCGACACGGGCGGGGGTTGTGTCGCTGGGGGGAAGGGGTCTCCCTGCTGGCTGCTCCGCTCTGGTCCTCCCCGGCAGCTTCCTCCAGCGCTGGGGGCCGGGGCAGGTACCGCCCAGCCTGCTGGGCTCTGCTGCTGAAGTCAGCCCGGGGTTCCCAGGGTGAGCGGGAGCTGGAGCCCCCAGCACCGGGCTGGGGATCAGCAATGGCTTTGTTCAGCGTGGGACAGAAAACGCCCAGATTTCCCCATTTCTTACAAAATGGGGCTGGGACTCGAAGCACGGGTGCGATATAGCAGAGTCAGTGCCCCGGCAGGCTCTGGCACCCCTAGGCTGACGGTGGGAGGTGGCAGTGTGAGAGGTGTGGAGTGCCGGGGCAGTGACGGGTGGGGGGGGCTGTCCAAGGGAAGATGCCACTGAGAGCTCAGTATCTGCTCCAGCAGGGTCCCAAACCGAGGTGCCCAGGCAAATGTCACCTGCAGGTCACACGTGCCCTCTGTCACTTGCTGCGGGCACCATGCCTGGTTCCTGCAGGGTTTTCAGCCCCATTGTCTCTCCCATAGCCAGAACCGTCCTCCCCAGTGGGTCCGTGGTCGTCAACAGCTGCAGCAGCGCGGCTGAGCAGCTCTGCAACTTCGTCTGTGACTGCAGCGACTGCTCGGACGAGAACCAGTGTGGTGGGTGCCCAGACCCCCCCCCCAGACCCACTCTTAGGCCCTGCTCCTGGGGTGAGGTAGTAAGGGGTGTTGTGGGTGCAGGTCCCTGGGGTGATGCTGGTGCCCAGGATGGATGCAGGGCCCCCAGGGTGGGCGCAGATCCATGGGGGAGGGGCAGGTCCCTTGTGCAGGTACCCAGGGTGAACACAGGTTACCTGGGTGCAGGTGAGTCTGCCAGGTGGGTGCAGGATCCCAGGCTGTGTGAAGGTCCCTTGGGCTGGCCACAGGTCCCCTGGGTGGGTGCAGTTCCCTGGGGTGGGCACAGGTCCCCAGGGTGGCCCCAAACCTGCCTTGACCCTCCATCTGCCCACTCTCAGGGTACCTACGGGGCTCAGCAGTGCTGGGCACCCCCTTCACCTGTGACTTCGAGGACAGTGACTGTGGCTGGCAGGACGTGGGCACCTCGACGTATGGATGGGTGCGGGGCCGGGCCAGCCTGGCCATGTGGGGCACGGGGCCTCACTCAGACCACACTCTGGGCACTGACCTGGGTAAGAGGGAGCTGCTTAGTGAGCAGGTTCTGGGCACCCACAGCACTGCTCCACTGGGCTATGGGTGCCCCAGAGTCAGGGTGACAGGACACCCATCCTTGTAGGGTGCAGGGGACGGAGCAGATCCATGGAGGGGCAGGAGTAGTGCTGGCACAGCTCCGATGCCACCCCATGGGGCTGCAGTCCCTGCTCTGCTTTCTGCCCTCCCCAGGCTGGTTCTTGGTGACCACATCCCCCCCAGCAAAGACCACAGCCACGGCCTGGCTCAGGTCACCAGAGATGCGGGAAGCAGCTGCCACGTGTGAGATCAGAGCCTGGTACCACCTCTCAGGGAGCTGTGAGGGCACCCAAGGTGGGCACAGGCAGCATCGGCTACGGGGCAGTGAGGATGGGAGGCAGTGGGGAGGGATGGGGCCATCTGCCCCTATGGCAGGGACAGAGCTACCTGCACCTTGGGGTGGGTCCTTGGCATCCTGTTTGCCTCTTCCATGCTCCACATGCAGAGCTGGTGGGACCTGGGGGTCCCAGCTCCAGCCCCCAGAGCTGGCAGGGCTCCATTCATTCCTTTGGGTACCCCAAGATGCCCCGTACCAAGGGCATATTTGGGGCTTCCCTCAGGGCTGAACCAGACAGAGCGGCCGGTGCTGCGCCTGGCTGTGGCACACAGGGACGACGTGGTGGGGCTGTGGCAGAGCCCCGAGCGCAGCAGCGAGGGCTGGCATCAGCTGGTTGCCTACCCCGGCCGGATGGAGGAGCAGTTCCAGGTGAGACAGTGTCAGTACCCGGGCACTGTCACCATAGCTGGGACCAGAGGAGCTGGGGGATGCTCTGGGACCCCAAGGGGCCTGGGAGCTCATGCCATCCCCATCCTCCCATCACAGCTCATCTTCTCCCTGACACAACCACCCACCTGCGGGGCAGAGGTGGCACTTGATGACATCGTGTTCAGGAACTGTGGCTTACCAGGTGAGTCCCACATCTGCTGGGATATGAGCCGGGATCTTGGGGGAACTGGGTGGGGTGCAAAACCCGGGGGAGCTCTCCTATTGCTCGCTGTTTCTTGGGGCACCGTGCCCTGGCCAGAGCATGAGGTGGGCAGTGAAAACCTGTCCCTTGAGCCACTCCAGGGAATGATGTGGGGGAGCTCACCGTGTCCCTCTGGGACCAGCCACTCGCTGACATGTGTCCCCCCACCCCAGCGGTCGGGCAGCAGGCCTGCGGGGCCCAGGAGAGCCGCTGTCCCCACGGCTTCTGCCTGGCATGGCATCGTTTCTGCGACGGCACCGACGACTGCGGGGACAGCTCGGACGAGGGCGCGGCGCAGTGCAGTGAGCACCCCTGGCCCTCGGGAGGAGTCCTGCGGATGGGCTGGGGGTCTGCCTTGGTGGGGAAAAGCTGTGCTCTAGGCTGGCAGGCATCCCCCCAGTTCTGCCCCATGCACAGGAGGGCAAAATGACCCTGAGGGTTTGCAGAGGGGTGGCATCAGCCCAGCCCATTGCAGGGACCTACCTGTCCAAGAGAGGGCTGGGACCCCGGTCTCCAGGTCACTGCTGTCCCTTCTCCCCACAGAGAACTTCACCCGCTGCTCCTTTGACCATGATCTCTGTGGCTGGGAGGCGGCGGCCGGGCCCCCGGTGTGGAGCAGGAACACGAGTCTGAATCTGGGCACCTCCTACAGCATTCCCACTCGGGACCACAGCAACAACAGCAGGGCTGGTATGTGGCGTGGCACCAGTGTCCCGGCAGAGCCCCACCACAGGTGGACGTGCCCTGGCGTGACACACGCCTGGGCTCTGCTCAGGACAGCGGTGTCCTGCACCCACCCATCTGCCCGGCTCCACTCAGCCCCAGCATCTCCTGCAGGTTTTTTCCTCCACGTGGGTGGTGGCCCCGCTGCACAGGCTGGTGGCACAGCTCAGCTCTTCAGCCCCACTTTCCAAGCCACCAACTCCTGTTCTGTGAGTCACGGCTGGGACCTCATGTCACAGCCCATGTGGGGACAGTGGTGACGGGACATGGGGTTCCCAGATGTGGGGACCCTCATGTGGGGCTGGGGCTGTGATCGGCCCTTTCTGGGGATGGGCATCAGGTTTTCGGGGCGGGGAGAGGGTTGGTGACATCTCTGGTGCCCACTGGGAGCTCTGAGCTCCTCGCAGCCCCTCTGTGGGATGCAGGGGCTGCATGCCCCTGCCCTGAGGCTCACCCTCCTCCCCATCCCCAGCTTGTGCTGTACTACCACCTCCATGGCTCGGCCACCAGCAACCTCAGCATCTCCTACGTGACCAACTCTACCAAGAACCTGATGAGGGAGAGGACAGGAGACCTGGGCAGCTGCTGGGTCCGGGAGAGAGTGGACTTCATTGTGACGGTTCCCTTCAAGGTGGGCTGGTGCTGTGCTGTGGGGAGCTGGGCTGTCTCCGGGGTCAGGAACCAGAGCTGCATACAGGGGCAGCACCATCCCCCAAGCCCACCGTGGCCATGCCAGCCCATGCTGTGCACCTCTGTCAGCTGCAGCATCGCCCCTGCTCCCACTGAGTCCCTTCCAGGGGAAAATATGTGTCGGTCCATGACAGTGCTGGCTCCCCCCATCCCACGGCTCCCTTCTGTCACCCTAATCCCCCCATACAGCGCAGGACCCCTTGCTGATGTTGCTGGCATGGTGCTTTCCTGCAGGTGCTGATCGAGGGGGTGGCCGGCAGCGGGGGGACCGTGGCCATCGATGACCTGATCCTGTCCCAGGGCTGTGTGAAGGAGCAGGGTGAGCTGGTGGGCAGTGTCCCTCACCCTGCTCCAGTGTGGGGAGCTGTCCCAGGTGTCCTGTGCCCACGGCACCGTCCCTAAAGGACCTGCCACATGGTTTGCCTGTCCCTCTGCTCGTCACACGGACCATCCTGGGTGCAGCACAGTGAACACTTGCGCTGGGGTGCTGGTGTCTTTGTTCTGTGGCTGTGACACTCCATCCTCTGTGCGAAAAATTGTCCCACAAGGAGTTCTTACTGAGCCCTGGCTCCCCTTCAGCTGGTGGCAGCTGGGCTGAGCTGGGCTGGGCTGGGATGGGGGAAATGGAGAGACAAGGAGATGCTTAGGGACAGGGGACAGTGGCTTGAAGGATTGACACGGATGCTGTTGCTGAGCCCTTTCACCACTGCTCTCCATCCTGGGCTGTTTCATCATCAGAGAAGCCTGTGGTTACGCTGCTGAGCCAGGCAGGTGCCAGCCCCTGCACAGCAGATGAGGTGGCCTGTGACAGTGGGGACTGCATTGCCGCAGAGCTGGCCTGTGACTTTGCTGACACGTGTGCTGATGGCTCCGACGAGAAGCGCTGTGGTGAGAGCTTCTGGTACCTGGTGGTGGAGGGGACCAGGCACCCCTGGGCTGGCACGGCCAGGGCACATGAGTGCCTGCACAGCCCCCGGGAGCACAATGGCCTGGCAAGACTGAGCCTGGAGTTTTGGGTTGCCCAGGGAAGCTGTGGCTGCCCCATCCTTGAAAGTGTCCAAGTCTGGTTCCAAGTCTTGGAACGACCTGGGATAGTGGAAGGTGTCCCTGCCCATGGCAGAGGGGTGGAATGAAATGAGCTTTAAGGTCCTTTCAACCCAAACCAGGATTCTTTGACTTTGCAGGGACAACAACCTTCGAGTCAGGGGCTGGGGGCTGGCACGACGTCAGCGTGGGGCGACTGCGCTGGGGTCTGCAGAGGGTCACTGAACCTGACAGCTTCCTCTCAGGTGAGGTTGTTCCCAACACCCAGACAATGCTCTTCAGTGCCCAGCACCACAGGAGTCCCCAGAGCCGGTGCCCAGTGGGTGCCACTGCACAGTGGGGGACGATGCCCAGGCAGGATGCTGGGCTGGGGGTGCTACCAGCGATGTGGGACCCCAGTCCTCACCTCACAGAGTGTTTCTGTGCCCAGGGACTTCCCTGGCCCTCCAGACAGGAGAAGGACAGATGGTGGGTCCTGCGAAGGCACGATCGCCTCCGCTGGGCCCCTCTGGCCCTGCCTGCACCATGGAGATGAGCTACCGCATCCACAGTGACCCCCAAGGTAACCTCCTGCCCATCCCTGGGGTGCCCTCCCTGCTTCCTGCCCCCAGAGCCCCCCATGCCCACCTGCATTTGCTGCCTCTCCCAACCCTGCTTTGCCCCATCACATCATCCTGGAGCAGGGGTGTCTGTGTCCCCGTCCGTGTCCCTGAACTCTGGGACCATGGGCTGGTGCCATGGAGGGCTCCCACAGGGTGGTCAGGGGTTTTGGGTGCCCACAGCCTCTGCACCACCTCTCGTTCCAGGCTTCCTCGCCGTCAGCATTGCAGATCACACCACTGGCACCACCCAGCTGGCCTGGCAGACGCAAGGTCATGGCAGCACAGCTGGGGGTCGTGTCCGTGTCCCACTGGGCCAGAGAAGCCGGCCCTTCCAGGTGGGCTGGATGCACAGGGACCGGGGGGGCTTTCAGTGGGATAGTGCCAGTGCTCAGGGCACCCCGGGCTCATGGCTGCTGCCCCCAGGTCGAGCTGCTGGCAATGGTGGATCTCCAGGACACGGTGAATGTCAGTGTTGACAATGTGACATTCGAGCAGTGCTACCTTGACGTGGTGTCACCCACGGCTGCGGGTACGGCCAGGGGTGTGTGGGCAGGGAGAGGGACCCCAGACCCTTTCCATGGGGGCTGCCTGGGGGCTGTCACTCTGTCCAAGAACAGGACCAGGGTGCAGAAGGCCGAGCGCCAGAGCCAAGCACATATCCTGCCTTGGCCTGGGACCCCTGCATGGGGTAAACTTGGGGAGTGGGGCAGGGGAGCAGGGGGAAAGGGACATTCAGGGGACCCATTTGCTTTTGTGGTGCCTTATCCCCTTCCACCTCCACACTGTCACCTCTCTCTGGCCAGAGCTGTCCTGCAACTTTGAGAGGGACTTGTGTGGCTGGTACCAGGATCTGTCCAGTGACTTCAAATGGGTCCGCAGCATGGGGCAGGGGCATGGCTCTGACCACACCACTGGCTCAGGTAAGGGGCTGGCTGCTCTTTGGGGGAACCCAGGAGCCCAGGGCATAGCCTTCAGTCCCCAGGGCCAAGACATGCCCTGTGCACTCCCAGCAGCCCCATGCCTATGGAGCAAGCTCACCTAGGGCAGCCTGGGAACATGCAGATCTGGGCTGTGGGTGGTGTGGAACACTCACATTGTGACCCTTCCACCCTGGCTGTTCCCAACATTCAGGCTACTTCTTGTCTGTGGACCCCTCTGTGCCATGGAGCCACGGGCAGAGGGCCCAGCTCCTCACCTCCCGCCAGGAGCCAGCCACTGCCCCACGCTGTCTCTCCTTCTGGTACCGCCTGGCCGGCCCACAGATTGGTACGTGCCCCATGGCATCCTCCCGGGGTGCCCCGGCCCAGCTCCACTCTGAGGGCAGCGGGGTCCCCAAGGGGTGCGGGATGGCTGCCCCATGCCCACCTCTGCCCAGGCACCCTGAACCTCAAGCTGCGGCCGGAGGGAGGGGAGGACGTGGTGCTGTGGACCCGCCAAGGGACCCAGGGCAGCATCTGGCACCGGGCATGGGCGACACTGCCCGCCACGGGCCAGCAGCGGTACCAGGTGAGGAGCAAGCCCCCATGTCCCTGGCACCAGTGAGGTATGGGGTGTCTGACACCGCTGCCTGGGGGCAGGTGGCTTTCGAGGTGCTGCGCGATGGGTTCCTGGGGGACGTGGGGCTGGACGACCTGGCACAGACAGCAGGCCCGTGTGGGGCCGAGCTCTCCTGCTCCTTCGAGGCGGGGGGCTGTGCGCTGGCAGCCAGCGGAAAGGGCACCTGGCAGCGACAGAGCAACGGCACCGGCACCACCGCTGGCCCTGCGACCGACCACACCACCGGCACCGCCGCAGGTATGGGGCCGCGGCAGCCCTGCTGCCTCCCTGCCTGCTCTGAGTGTCCTGCCTGTACCCCACACCAGCCCTGCCTGCTCTGAGTGCCCTCCCTGCCTGCTCTGAGTGTCC
>NW_024582065.1:295672-306178 GCF_017639235.1 Corvus kubaryi | reverse complement strand
CTGCTCTGAGTGTCCTGCCTGTAGCCCACGCCAGCCCTGCCTGCTCTCCCTGTGTCCTGCCTGCCCTCCCCAGGATGAGGAGAAGGCGCTACCGCCCAGGGCTCCCCAACCCTGGGACTCCTCAAACACAGAGTCTCCCAGCCCCAGGGCTCCCTAATCCTGAGGAGGTCCCCAAACTGGGGAGACTCCTTGACCTGGGGGGAAAACCCAGCCCCAGTTGTCCCCTAGTGCTCCCCAGCAGGGCAGGGCAGGGGTCACAGCACAGGGACTTCTCTCCCCCAGGCCACTACATGGTGGTGAACACGGGCAGGGTTTCCCTGCCTGCAGGGCACACGGCTGCCCTCACCTCCCAGCCCTACCAGCCCTCCGTGCCTGCCCAGTGCCTGGCCTTCTGGTACCAGCTGAGCACTGGGACCCCAGGTGAGCACCACCTGCCCTGAGACCCCTGGGGGCACCTCCAGATGGGTGGGGGCTCCACACGGCACAGCCCTGGACCCCTCCTCCATGCTGGGTGCCTTGGGCAGGCTCCCTCCAGGTGTTCGTGGAGCAGAGCAGGGTGAAGACGAAGGTTCTGAGTGTGAGCACCATGGAGGGGAGCAGCTGGCACCGCAGCCACGTCACCGTCCAGCCCGATGGCGACTGGCAGGTGAGACAGGGCAGGGTGCTGGGGGCAGCTGGGGGTGATGAGGGGTGCATGGAGGCTGCCAGCCTTAGCATGTCACCCTGCCCAGGTGGTGTTTGAGGCAGTGGGAGCTGGGGGTGACCACGGGTACATCGCGCTGGACGACCTGCATGTGTCGGATGGAGCCTGCCCCGAGCCAGGTGAGAGCCCACCCCTCAGGGACACCGTGGATCAGATGGGGGGGATGGGACGTCCTGTGGGGGTATGTAAGCCATGGGGATGGGGACAGACCTGTTTCTGCCCTGAGCCTGGCCTGGTCCGAAGCTGGGGGTGGTGTGTCCCACCCAGGTGCCTTGTCTCCTACCAGGTAGCACTGGGTGTCTCACAGCCCTTCTTTCCTCCCAGCATCCTGTGACTTCGAGCAGGACACTTGTGGCTGGAGCAGCCCCTCGGACCCCCGCTTGCACAGCTTGGCCTGGGGCTGGAAGAGCGGGGTCGCCCTGGCCAAGTACCCCAGCCCCGAGCAGGATCACACCCTGGGCACAAGGAATGGTAGGAAACACCCATCCCTGCCCGGGCACCCTGGCATGGCCAGAGAGAGGAAGAGGAGCTGGGGCTGGATGGGGTCAGCTCAGTACATCCTGTGAGGCCTGGCTCCACAGCAGCCCTGATGCCCTCTTTGCCTGGGAGGGACAGCTCAGTCCCAAGGGCAGTGAGGTGTAGGGCTGGTTTGTGTCGTCCTCCAGGCATCACTCTGGGCATTTTGGGGTAGAGTGGGACAAGCAGGGTGGGACAAATGGATGCGGGACTGGGGGACACCCTGTGCTCTGTCCCTGCCTGCCCAGGTCACTACGTGCACTTTGACACCAGCGTGCTGGGTGCCAGGGGCACCAGTGCCCTGCTGGAGAGCCCACCCCTGCCCGCGGCCACCGACTCCTGCCTGCGCTTCTGGTACCACATGGACATCGCGGAGCACCTCTGTGAGCACTGCAGGGGCGGGGAGGAGGTGCCATCCCTGGGTGTCATGTATGGCAGTGGGGGCCTCACTCCTCCCCACCCTTGGACCATGGACACCCTGCTTCGGCTCCAGCTGGGCAGTGGGGATGGCCCGTTCCCTCTGGGTGCTGCCAGCCCAGTAGGGGATGGCATGGCTGGGAGGGTCGATGGCGCTCGTGGGCTCAGGGCAGCTGCTGATGCCAGGACACCTGTGCCCCACCCTTGCAGCCAGCGGGGAGCTGCGGGTGACGCTGCACGGCGCGGCGGGGCAGCGCACCGTGTGGAGCGTGGCGGGGCACCGCAGCCGGGGCTGGCAGGGCGCCGTGGTGCCGGTGCAGAGCCCCGGTGAGTTCCAGGTAAGTGGGGCCACCCTGGGGTGCAGGGTGACTGCGGGCGTGCATCAGCCCCCCAGACCCCACCTTCCCCCGCAGATCAG
Source organism: Corvus kubaryi (assembly GCF_017639235.1). Classification (NCBI taxonomy): domain Eukaryota; kingdom Metazoa; phylum Chordata; class Aves; order Passeriformes; family Corvidae; genus Corvus; species Corvus kubaryi. Next base: position 304,124 of record NW_024582065.1, on the reverse strand, counting down.
TTTTGAGATCACCACACGGAGGTGGCCAGTGGAGGGGACAGTGGCACTGGATGACATCGTGTACAGCGCCAGGGGGGGCTGCCATTCCAGCCCGGAGAGTCCAGTGGAAGGTGCGTGGGGGCCAGTTCCGGCTGTGAAAGGTCAACCCAGAGCTGCCCAGGGTGCTGGGCTGAGGCTGGAGGCAGCTCTCTGGGCAGTGAGTCAAGCTTGACGGCATTTCCTCTCCCTGCAGAGAAACCCTCTGGCAGCTTCGTGGCAGAGGTGGTGCTCAGCCTGCTCCTGGCCCTCATCATCGTGGCGCTGGTGGCTGCTGGGGGCTGGTACTGGCTGAAGCCACGAGGGCTGGCGAGCAGGACACCGGCAGAGAGTAACAGTCCCCAGGGCTTTGACAACATCACCTTCCGAGATGTAAGGACAGGGTGAAGGACTTTGCTGATTACCCCAGCTGTGCCAAAACAGCGTTTTCCTAAAAGCTCAGCAAATGCCAGCGGGTTCTCCCTGATCCCGCGTTCCGCCAACGTGACGGGGAGGTGCAAAGGGCTCTGCCTCTTATCTGCTTGTTGACAAACAAGTGACCTGGAGCTGTAGGACTGGCCTAAAAATGCTGCTGCCACAGGCAGCTGCTCCAGAAAGAGCTGAGTGTGCTCCCACCCCCGAGCCTTGTGGGAAGGGGATCTGACAAACCTGGCTCATCCTCACTCAGCCAGCACTCAAATTTGTGCGAGGTGGCTTAAGCTGCAGGTCCCTTGGATAGATGTGGTGCCATCTGCAGCAGAGCCACCAGCCCCAGCATGGACTCCAATAACAAACCTGGAGCCCCGTGGGTGCCCTGGGGGTTTGGTGCCTCTGCCAGGGTCACAGGGGGCTGACACACAGATCGTCCTCACTGCAGCCTGGAAGAAATCCTGGTGTTTCACAGCAGACAGCCCATGTTCATCATCAATTCCCACTCACCTTTCTTTGCAGGACAAGGTCATTATATCTCCAAGGGAGGAGGATGAGGCTTGAAATCAGCAGCCAGCAGCAGGAATTGCCCGCTCCCCCAGGCAGACCATCCCTCGACAGGAACCCACACTCCAGCAGTTGCCCGCTCTTTGCCCCCAGCACGGGGAGCTGGCGACCCCGGGAGCTGGCCCCGCAGAGGGACACAGTGCTGTCATCACTACCTCCAAGTGCTCGGGAAAAGCATTTTTGTTGTTTGTAACATGAACTTTCTGCTCCTAAGACACAGCAATGTGCTCGTGCTTTGGCAGGCAGGAGGAGTGGGAGCTCTCATCCAAACAGGGTTCTGGCCATGGGAAGCGGGGTTAAGTGTGGGGTCCTGGCCCCCAGAGCTGGGAACAGCAGTGGGTGCTGCAGAGGGTGTGAGCCACTTCCCACACCCCGGACAAAGCACAAGAGCTCCCAGGGCACAGAGAGCCTGCGGGGAGGAAGCCCAGTGCCTCTGCTGGTGTTGGGGAGGGTGAGTGGTAGGTGGTAGGGTAGGGAGCAGAGGGGGGCACCACACAGCACGCCTGAGGGTATGGGCGCCCACCTGCTGCCCACACACCTTGACAGCACACTTGATAATTTGCCTTTAAATGTCACTGGGAAACCCAAAAATGTTCCTGAGGTGCAGGCTGGGCTCAGGGCCTGGACCCCCATCCTGCACCCAGCATGCCCGCAGCCCAGGACCCCTCCCTCGCCCCCAGCTTTCACACCTTAACACTGTGAACTCCAAGCCCAGCCCCACACACAGCCCAGGTCAGCCCCTGCACGCCAAGCAGCCCACCAGGATCCTGCTACCCCCAGCCCCCAGGCCCAGCTGGAGGGGCCTGGGACATCCTGCTTGTCTCCCTCTCACCCAGCTGTGCCCCCCTTAGGTGATGCCTCAGCCAGGCCAAGCACCATCCCCACGGCCCTGTCCTGCCTGCAGAAATGAGGCCCCAACAGAGCTGAGGAAGGGCACAAGGAGGGCTCAGGCTTTACCTGATGTCTCTGCACCTGCCTGGCTCTGCAGCTGCCCACAGCCTCCCCTCACACCCACAGCACTGATTCCATCTCCAGGCTGTGAGCCAAGCTGCACCATGCCCAATGCAGGGAGAGGTGACACAGCCAGGAAGGCTGTGACAGTGCTGGCCCTCATCCCAGGCACTCCAGGAGTCCCCTTAATTACAATCCCAGAAGGAAGAGGTGGTGCAGCTCCAGTCACACCCAGCCACAACATTTACTACCAGCTGGTCATATGCAGCAGCTCCCCATGGCAACTGAAGGGTACCAAACTTTATTATAGATCTCTTTAAAACAGGCTGGAAAGAACAAACCAAACTCATTGAGATACAGTGACCGAGCCATCATTTCTGATCAAGCCCCAACTCTCCCAAATTATTTATATATAATATACCTCACCCGTCCCCCAAACTGTTTCAATTATATGATCACATTTCAGACCACCCTAAGTGCCTTAACATCAGCTGCTGCTAACACCACAATGCATGTTTTCTGGCAAATCAGAGGCAGGGTTTGGGTTTTTTCTTGGGGTTTAGATCCTCAATCTCTGAAAAGGAGGAAGGAAAAACAAACATCAGGAAAATTGCTTCTTTAAGGTTGCCTTTTTACAGCAGGTACAGATTCAGCGGATTTCCCCCCAAAAGCAAGTCTGAAACCCTCTTGTTCAGCTTGGCAATATGCAGAGTGGTTGAGGAGAACCAGCTGGGCCAGATCAATCTGAGCAAACTGATTTCGAGGCTTTGTTGTCATTTCCCTTTGGGGCCGGTTTCCAGCGGTTTTCCAATGTCCTTTCCACGCAGTTTGAGGCCTGGAATAAGACAAAGGAGATGACCACCATCAGCACTCAATCATTCACCCAGTAACTTTATTTCCACCAATTTCAGCCTTAAGGAAGAGAACATCCAAAAAGAGAGCAGAGTTCAGGAGAATCCTACTTTAGTTTCTAGGAGCACCAGACCAACTTCAAACAAAAACTGCCTGTCTTCCTAGGAGATGGGATCTGAACCAGCCCAGGAGAGTAAAACCAACACTGAATCCTTCCACAAGTGCAATCAAGCTTCCATGGCTCTCAGCATGTCAGAGGTTTTGGGGGCAAGCACACAGGGATGGTCCCCAGGGCACAGCCCCATGCATGAAGGTGCAGACAAAGATCACGGGCTCCCAGCTCTGGTTCAGTCAGCAGATCCAGCTTTTATCAGAACATGACTTAATGGCACCACACCCACGATAAACTCGAGTCAGCAATGCTCCTCACAGGAGAGAGGTAAACAGCTTCCCCCAAACCACCCCTCCAAACACTGGCAGTGTTCCCAAAGTCTCCCTTAACTCACCAATGGCTCTTTCGATCTTGCCCATGACCTGGTTATTGGGGATTGCTCGTCCTGATTCATAGTCAGCGATGACTTGTGGTTTTTCGTTGATTTTCTGAAAAGAGAGGAGGAGTCTCAAACACAGCAACACTCAGCAGCAGCCCCCCAGGACTCACACAGATAGGGAACAGCCCCTCATTACGCCAGGACAGATGACAAAGTGCTGCTCCAAAGCTGCCTCCATCCCCACCGGCACCTCCCTGCAGTGTCCCAGCACTGGTGACATCCATCCTGAACAGACTTTGACCTTCCTGCTTTTCAGGAGGAGTAGGAACACCAGGGATTGCTGTTCCTTCAGACAGCAGAGAGTTGCTAACACTGCTCAGGCCTAATGGTACAAATCCCTTGGGTTGGTGTGAGCTGCTGGGAGGAAGGGGGGAGCAGCCTCCCACCAGCTCAGCAACCCCAGACAGGCTCTGCCTCCAACCTGGGGCTCAAGAGCTGCACAGACAAACCTCAGAACCTTTCCCAGACAGCTGAAGCTGCTGGGACATGAGACACCAGAGATGCTGCATTCCCCAAACTTCAGCCCATGACACCAACCCCCTGCAGCTGCCCATGGGAGGACAGGAGAGGTGCCCACCCTCACCTGCAGGTGCTGCACTCACCGTGGCCAGGTCCTTCTGCGTGAGGCCCTTGCTCTGCCGGCCCTGCTGGATCACTTTGCCCACCTCCAGGGAAACTCTGTCATGGTGCAGCTCCTCTGTTTCACGGTCGAGCTTGGCCGTGTTCTTTGTAATGAAGTGTTGTTTGTTCTGGCCTGCTGCCCCTGTCATTCGAAGCAAGAACAAAAAAACAACCAAGGACAAACAAAATAAGGCTCAGAGCTGTGCCAAGAAGTATCAAAGGACTTTTTCCAAGCCTTCAGCTGCCCAGGATCCCAGGGAGCTGTCAGTATTTCAGCATGCCAACATCAGCATTGATCTCCCCCAGATCGTGCCCATCAGGGAACATTATCTTAGCCCTGTTCATGCTGCTGTGCACATCTGGCCCTGCAGAGCCCTTCCCTTTCCCTACTTCACACCTGAACTTCACTCCAGATAGGGCAGGTCTTGCTTTTCCTTGGGGATTTAATGCTCAAACTTTGCTGCAGACACACGTTCGTGCTGCAGCACAAAGGGGTCAATACTTGAACTTGAATCACACTCACTCAGGCATGAGGCAGCATGAGTAAGTGGCCTTTAAGCAATTTTCTGACACCTTTTATATGTAATGTCTAACTGTACTTAGCTTTGCTGAAAGGCTGAGCTTCAAAAACACATTGTTTGTTTTCTCTCATTTTAGATATAGTATTTAAGTCCTAGTTTGAATCCTTTCTCTCACACGAGTCTCTGAAATTCAGTATCCCAATAAAGCTGACTCAACCTTCTTCAAGGATTGTCTCTCTATTTATTTCCAACCATCAGAATCTGCTCCCTGCAGTGAGAGAACCTGACAATTTACATCGGAGAGGAAACAAGGAACTTTTAAAGAGCAGCGCCATAGGAAGATAGGCAGCTACCCAAATCCTCAGGAAAAATAAGCTGCAAAAACGCGGAGCTTAAGTTTTGTGATCACGAAAACTGTCCCAAGATCTCTGCAGGAAGCAGGGAGAGCTTTGCCCTGGGCAACCAGACACGAAGGGGCAGCTCCAGGGGCGCTATCCCGGCGGCTCCCCGGGCTGCGCGTTAGGGCCCAGTCCGGCCCAGCCGGGCGGTGCCGCCTCCGGCCGCCCCTCCCCATCCCAGGCGGCCGCCCCACACCGAACCGGGCCTCCCCCGCGGGATACCCACACTTCTTGGAGGTCTCCACGTCCTCCCCGCGCCGCTGGGCCGCCAAGATCGCCTGGGGAGAGAGCGAAGGTGCGCGGTGAGCGCGGCGCCGCTCGGAGCGGCGGCCTCGACCACGCCAAGCCCAGGCCGGGCGCCTGCCCGGTCCCGCACCGGGCCCCCACCGCTCCCCCCGCTGACCTGCTTGGACTTGGCCTGGGCCGCGCTCGGGCCCTTCTTGCGCAGCACCGTGACCGTGTCCCAGTCGCTCTCCGCCATCGCTCCGACCCCGCCCGGGCCGCGCCCGCCGCCGGGCCCCGCCCACAGCCCGCCCCCGGGGGCGTGGCCGCGCCGCGCGCGCTGATAGGGCGAGGCGCGCGCCCTTCAGGAGAGGCGGCCGCTCATAGGCGGGGACACGCGCGAGCGCAGCGGGCGGGACCGAGGCTCCCGCACGGACTGTTGGCTTAACAGCGCCTTGGCGTGACGCAGCTCCGTCTGATAGGCGCAGCGCCCTGCCAATCAGCTCACCAGCTATGCGATTGGCTGTGCGCACACCAGCCTGAGGGCGGACGGCACGTGCCTGTGCACGCTACGATTGGCTGCTGTCCCTGCCAGTCACCCGGTACCCGGCAGCGATTGGTTTGTTCTGCGGCGCTGTCAGACCCATTGACCAATAGTCGTGCCCGGCCGAACCGAGCCGAGCATGCGCAGTGCTGCGGTTCGCCGTGTGGGTTCCGCTGGGCCCGCTGGTACCGGGCGCGCCTCGGGGCCCCGGTGGGGCCTTGGTGCCCGGAGGGAGCCCTGCAGAGCGGCCAGAGGACGGACACGGGCATGGAGTGGGTCCCGAGGGGCCAAGGGAGGAGGGGCTTGAGGGCACTGGGTTGGTTCAGCCTAGAGAAGGCGATGCTGAGAACAGACCTCACCGGGGGCTGCGGCTCCGCTCTCTGCTCTGTGGTGAACAGGGACAGCACCCAGGGAGCGGCTGGAGCTGGGCCAGGGCAGGCCCAGGCCGAGAGCAGGGAAAGGTTCTTCCCCCAGAGGGTGCTGGGCACTGCCCAGGCTCCCCAGGGAATGGGCACGGCCCCGAGGCTGCCAGAGCTCCAGGAGCGTTTGGACAGCGCTGCCAGGGATGCCCAGGGTGGGGCTGTTGGGGGGTCTGTGCAGGGCCAGGGGCTGGGCTGGATGATCCCTGTGGGTCCCTTCCAGCCCAGGGGATTCTGTGATTCGATGAAAATCCCCGAACTGCATCAGAATCACCCAGAAAGTTTCGCAGTAAAGGCATGGAAAGCTGCTCGTGCTCGCGTCATTTCTGAAGCGAGAGGGCACGGAGTTAACGCTCTCCGGCGGGTTTTTGTGGGGTCTCCCCATGACAAAGCGCAGGAGGAGCGGCAGGATCCCGGCCACGGTGCTGATCCGGGCATTGCTCGGAAGGAAATCGGGCGCCGAGAGGGCGCGGGGGTTTGTCATCTGTCATTTGTCATCCGTCATTTGTCATCCATAACCGCAGCACGTCTGGCCCCGGCTCCCAGGGAGCAGGAGAATGCGGCTCTGGGAGGTGGGACATTAGCGGGGTGCAAGACTCGCTCCTCGGGCCGTGCGGTGGAGCCGGGCTGCCGCAACAGCAGGACGGGGAGCAGCCCCGGGTGGTCCCGCCCGGTCACACGGCTCTCGTGAGCAGCTCCAGGGCGTTCTGTCCCATCCCGTCTTCTCTGGGAGTAGCCCCAAGGCGGGCGTTTCAAGCAAGCCTTTGATGCGGATTTCCTGTCCCCTTGGGAACAGCACGTCCTGCCCCGGCACTGCTGCCAGGTCACAGGCAGTTCCGCAAGTGCAGACAGGATTTTCCTTCGCTGGACGACATCACCAGGTTTTCCATGCCGGTGTTCCCAGACCAGTGCGGCTGTGCTGGGAAAAGGGCTGTTGCAGTGCAGTGGGTGAAGCAGTGCCCATCCCAGGGGAGCTGTGCCCGCGCCATTCCCGGTGCCCACGCACGCAGGGATGCGCTGTCCCCGGCTCCCTGAGAGGGAGCATCCCGCCCCGACGGTGCCTGAGCAGCACCTGGGCCCTCGCCAAGGGCTCGGTGTCCCCGAGCCCCCGCGGCCCTGCTGCGCCCTTCACTTCGACCCACTCGGCTTCGGCTCCGTGCTCGCAGCCAGGCTCCCGGGACAGTCACCTTGGCCGCTGTGTCACTGCTCTGTCACTGCGCCGGACTCTGACAGCGAGGATTTCCCCGGCCCCGGGTGAATTCCCCGCAGTGAGAACGCGCCCATCCCCGCCCCGCCGGCGCAGCAGGCGGTAAAGCCCCGGAGCCGGGCTAGGGGGGCAGGCAGGCTGGGGACCCCGGCTGACAAATCCTGCTGCTGTGACCTTTTGCCGAACAAGTTCCCCTGCGAAAGCACCTCGCCGTGACCTCAATGCGGGCTGCGCCGCGCGTTTCTCCCACACGGCATTTCTCCTGCCACCGCCGTCCTGCCGTCTCCGTCCTGCCGCCGCCCATCCTTCCCGACCGCTGGCCTCCACCGGTCCCCCGGGCCGGCGCCACGGGACGCGAGGAGGCCATGGCACTCTGCGCGCAGGTAGGCGAGAGCCCGCTGGTACTCAAAATGTCCAAAAATGGCTTAAAAACAATTCCTCAGGGTGCCAGGGCTCGCTCCGGGCCGTTTCTAAGGGGCTGCTCACCCGGGGAGTGCCGCGGGAGATGGCTGTCCCCGGTGGGACCCCGGGTGGGTCGGGTGGCCCCAGGCTGAGCACCACAGTCCCTCTGGGTCCCTCTGCAGCAGGTGCAGGGGATGCATGAGGGGGTCCCAGGGGATGGATGGGGGGTCCCTTGGATGGACGAGGTGACCCAGCAGGAGGTCCTAGGAGGTGCATGACATGGGCTCAGGGGAAGGATGAAGAGACCCAGGGGGTAGATGAAGAGTCCTGGGGGAGTGTGAGGGCGTCCCGGAGGTCTGGGTTCATTCCCAGTGGGGTGGCCTGAGGCAGGGATATGGCAGGGGACAGAGCGGGGTCAGCGAGGAGTGGTGCTGGGGAAGAAGTGACAGAGGACGGGGTAAGGGGGTGACTGAGGAGCTGACGGGAGGTGACACTGGGGAGGTGACACTGGGGGGGTAACTGAGGGGGCATAACGGTGTGACGGTGGGGTGTTGGGACAGTGACAGGGATTGATGCGGGGGTGTTGGGGGTGCAGGGATGTGTGATGGTGTTGGGGGGGCGGGGGGCGGGGCTGTTGCCCCGGGGGCGGGGCTTTCCCGGGTGGAAGCGGGGCTTTCCCGGGCGGGGGGCGGGGCCATTGCCGGGGGCGGGGCTTTCCTGGGTGGGGGGCGGGGCTTTCCCGGGCGGGGGCGG
>NW_024582065.1:237398-295572 GCF_017639235.1 Corvus kubaryi | reverse complement strand
GGGGGCGGGGCCATTGCCGGGGCGGGGCTTTCCCGGGCGGGGGGCGGGGCCATTGCCGGGGCGGGGCTTTCCCGGGCGGGGGGCGGGGCCATTGCCGGGGCGGGGCTTTCCCGGGCGGGGGGCGGGGCCCGGGCTCGCCACACGTGTCCGGGGGCGGGGCCTGGCGGCGCTTCCGGTGCGGGCGCGGAGCGAGGGCCGGTGAGTGCGGGGCCCTCAGGGAGCGGCGGGGCCGGGCCTCGCTCCCCGGGAGCCCGGCCCGGCAGAGAGCCCTCCTGGCCGCGGGCAGCCCGGGCCACACGGGCGCAGCGGGGCAGCCCCGGGCTCTTCTCCGGTTCGCGGTGTCTCCGCTCGTGGGGCTCCTCCCCGAGACAGGCTGGGGGTGTTCAGCCTGGAGAAGAGAAGGCTCTAGAGAGACCTCAGAACCCCTTGCAGTGCCCAAAGGGGCTCCAAGGGATCTGGAGAGGGACTTTAGTCAAGGACATGGAATGACAGGGCAAGGGGGAACGGCTTCCCAGTGCCAGAGGCAGGGATGGATGGGATATTGGGAAGGACTTGTTCCCTGGGAGGGTGGGCAGGCCCTGGCACAGGGTGCCCAGAGCAGCTGGGGCTGCCCCTGGATCCCTGGCAGTGCCCAAGGCCAGGCTGGACATTGGGGCTTGGAGCAGCCTGGGACAGTGGGAGGTGTCCCTGCCCATGGCAGGGGTTGGAATAAGACTTTCAGGTCCCTTCCAACCCAAACCAGTCTGGGGCTCCGTGGATGTGCTCCCTTAGGTGTTCTAGGTGGCTGTGGCATGTAGTCACAGGGAATGAAGGTGTGAGATGCATAAGCAGTCAAAACAAAAGCATTTTATTCTTTTCCTCCTTTCCAATTTGGTCGTGTCTCTCATGTCCTCATTTTCCATCCCTCTGGAGAACCCTCTGTGCCTGCTTGGGCACCACCACTAAACCTGGGCTCCACTGTGTGCCCAGCTTCCCCCCAGGACCAGCTGCCTCTGGGCAGAATTTTGGTCCCTTCTGACAGCTGACGGGTGTGAGAGCAGGCAGTGGTGGGCTGTGGTGGCCAGCAGGTTTTTGGTGAACTGAATTTATTATATTTATTTCTGATTGCCTTTAAGACAGTTTTTTACCTTATGTGGAGCAAGAAGCCTTAACAGGCTGCATTTCAGTCAGCTGGGACAGGGAGTTTTATCAGGTCTGTCTTTCCTGTCTCTGTGTTCTGGATTTAGTACTAAAATTCAAGTTTCCTCCCGTATTTGGGAGGTGAAAGTAGGCTTGTGGTGTGGTTTTTACATCAGTGTGTTTACTTGTGTTGGGAGACAGTCTAATAAACACAGTTTATATAAAAAACCACCCCCATGCAATTATAATCAATTGGAGAAAATACTTTTATTTTCAGTCTCTGGAGATACAGCCAGAACTTTTTGTTCACATGGCAGCAGCAAACTCTTCTCCACCGGGTTCTTTGGATCTAAACCAGCCTGGGTTTGCAAAGGAGATCCTGGGAACTAAACTGGAGGTCAAATACCTCTGCTCCGATTGCAAGAACATTCTGAGGCGGCCGTTCCAGGCACAGTGTGGCCATCGCTACTGCTCCTACTGCCTGAAGAAAATCATCAGGTAACTGCTGTGCCTTCAGCGTGAAGACAAAATGCTTGAAAAGGCATTTTCAAGAACAAAAGCAGAGAAAAGTCTCATTTTCAGGATCTTCTCAGTAAGGGAGCTGTGTTCAATCATTGAGGTTCAGCATCACCTCTTCTCTAAGGGAATGTGTAACCTCTGACTTGCCTTTGTTGTTGCTTCAAAGTTCTGTTTTCCAGAACCCCCTGCATTGTTTTTGCCATTGGGGAGGCAGTCCAGGTCTATCACTCATCTCCTTCAGTCCTCATCACAGCTACTGAATGCTCCTAAAAGTCATCATTTGGTTGTTGTGTCAAAATGGGAGAGGTTTAAGCACAAGCTGGCTTCCAGAGAAGTTTCCTTGTGTCTCACTCCTACCTTTGAGTGAGGGAAACTTAATAGAGCAGTCAATTGGCAGAAGAAAAAAAATTAGAAATAGGCATCAAAAATACACACAAGCAAAGGCTCAGTGTGTTCTTTTAAAAATAAGAAAATACTTTCATTTCATAAAGTTACCAGAAATCATTTCATTGCTAAACATAAATTAATTTTTTTTGTTGTGTTTGATGATTATTTTTCTGTCTGATAGTGCTGGACCTCAAAAGTGTGCCAGCTGTATCCAGGAAGGAATATATGAAGAAGGAATTTCTATTTTGGAAACAAGCTCGGTAAGGAAAAACGCATTAAAAAAAGCCTAACACATCATTGGTGTCAGTAATACCAGTTGCAGTTTTTGTTTAAAACACAAGCTCTGAGAGCTTCTTATTCCTAGGAACCCTTTTCTTCAGTAGTGAGAAGGGTGATTACTGTCTTGGACTCCCCAGTGCTGAAATCCAGGTCATGTGTGTGTAGTGGTGCCCTACTTAAAGCTGTCACAGCGATTTGGTTGCTATTAGCACACCTCTGAGGGTTGATGGGGCAACTGGTCTGGGAGGAGTTTTCAGCAAGAATTCGAAGTCCTGATCAAAACTGCAACCCTCAGTAATATTTGTGGTTTGCTTGTTGTTTCCATTTCAGGCTTTCCCAGACAATGCAGCGCGGCGGGAGGTGGAGAGTCTGCCTGCTGTCTGCATCAACAGTGGCTGCACCTGGAAGGGGACCATCAAAGAGTATGAGGTACAGGCCAAAGCAAGGTTTGGCACGTCTGCATCCTTCTTTCCTCTGTGTTTGGGCAAGGCTCAGGGAGTTGTCCGTGCCCACTGACAGTGGGGGAGAGCAGTCAAATCCCTGGACTTCACAGTCAGCTGGAGAGGTTCCCTGAGTGAGGGTTTGTGTGCCCTGCTGAGGGCACAGGCTGGACTGAGATCGTTTCAGGTTTGCCTGTGATCACAGGGATTTGCTTGTGAGCATGTCTCTTCCATGGTGGGAACCACCTGCTCTGTCTCCAGCTCTTCTCTGCTATACAAGACTGTCAAGAAATTGCTGTGCCGTGAAATGGTTGTGAATTTCTCTGCATTATGTGAACCTAAAACTCCTTCAGACTCCATCAGCTCACAGAAGGTGACCTGATCCCCTTTCAGCTGTCTGCAGAGCTACCAGGGCAGTGGAACTGGCTGTTGGATATTGGCTGGTCACCCATCACCCAAGCTGTTCTGGGCCACAAGGCTGCTGGACAGGATGGTTTTTCCACCTCTGTTCTCCTCAAGGAGCCTACTAGGTTTTAAATCCAAGTTTTAGTCATGGCTGTGGGTGGTTGGTCCATAGCATGTGAAGCTTTTGGCTCCTGAAGGACAATTCTGTCATCCCTCTTGGAATGGCAGAACCAGCACACGGGAGGCCTGAGATAAGAGGAATACATTTTATTTCCCTCTAACACTTGCTGCAGATAAAGATTGTAGCCTGGTGGTTCACAGAGCTCTGGTAGTGACTGAGATGTGTTTCAGGAACAGGCGGTCTGTCCAGGCTGACATTGGGATTCTCTCAATGATGCCGTTGCAAGGTGGAAGGAAGAAGCAACAGCTGTGCATTGGGGCTGAGTGTTCTGCCCAGACTGTTGAGCCTGTTAGCAGAGAGATGCTTCTGCAGCTCTGCTTCTTTGTCCTGCTGTCTGAGCCTTCTGCTGTGTGCTCAAAGTTCAGTCCAAGAGATGAGGATGTTGGTGCTAAATGGTTCTGCTGCTGTGAACCCCCATTTGTAGATCTGTGAGAGGCTCATGGTGTGGATGTGGGACTGAAGAAGTGTCGGGTGTAGAGCTTAACACTGCCACAGCACAGAGTTTGGGGGTTGCATGGCAGAGAACAGGGTACCCTCGTACTGAGGTTTCAGGTTCAGGCTGTGCTGGTGGTGTCTGCAGATTGTTTGCTCCATGCTTTAATTTCTGCTGGTGCCCAGAAGCCCGATGTCTTCTGCAATGATTATAGTGAGCTCATCTTCATTAGACTAAACCAATTTATATCTGTCAGCAGCTTCCAGTGCTGATTGTGCTATGGCTGATGACCTGTGCTGAACTTTTTCTCCTGGTTTTAAAAAAGAGTCTTAGCATGTTCTTGCAGAGCTCAGCAAAAATCTTCAGCTGCAAGAGGTTCTCCCTAAGCATTCTGACAAGTGTTCGAGTGCTTGAGTCCAGCCAGAGCTCCCACTGGGAGTTCAGAAGGGCAGCGAGCTGTCCTGGGATCAGGCTGATTTCTTGCAGGGCTGCAGAAGCATGTGATGCCCCAGAACCCTGCACACAGCTGATGAAGAGCTCCTGAATGGATGAGTCTGTGCCTTGTTTTTACTCTCCACCTGATCTTCCTAAGCTTGTTTGGCGTTTGCTGGGACAAAGGATGATTGATAGAGGTGGTGGCCCTGGAGCACGTGGGCTGTGGGTCTGTGGCACACACCTTCCCTGCCAGGGGTTTGTGAGTCTCCACTCTCCTGGATTTTATTGAGTCTTGGGGAGTCCTGTGTGGTACAGGGGGTGGGGGGGTTTGGAGCAGTGCTGGCTGCTTTCTCTCAGGGGCTGAGTTGCCTCTCCTGCCTGTCCCGGTGGCATTCAGCCTGAGGGAGGAGGTCATTTTGTGCCCTCTCAGGAAAAGCTGGTTCTTTCCTAGGAACTGGTGGGAGGAGGTAAGGTCTGGCTTGTGTTATCTCCTCCCAGCTGCCTGCCAAAGAGCCGTGGCATTCAGTCAGGACTGGCTGTCTCCATGCTGCCAGAGCCACGTGTGTGGCTGAGGAGGGCTGGGAAAGGAGGCATTGAACGGCTGTGCTAGCCCAGAGCCTCTTGGTAGCTTGGGCTAACATTAAACCCAGCCTTCAGGGCCAGTGCAGAGCTGCCTGGTGCAGCAGCGTTGCATCCGTGGGTAACGTCCTGCAGCAGCTCAGCACTCCCGCTCTGGAAAGTCCCTCAGAGCTATTTCCGACAGGACATGGAAAGTCCCTCAGAGTGAATTCACTGTTTGCTAATTTAAAAATCATGTGTTGTGCTGAGAGAGGCTGCTCTCCCCTTGCAAATGAAGAGATACTGTCACTTCTGGTTTGCTAATCTTATCAGGGCACGCACAGGGGAAAAATACTCTGCGGCTGGAAAGCTTAAGCCTCAAAAAAAGGAGTAAAATGGATTTCAGTTTTGCTTTCTGTTCAGGCAGACTAAAGATCGGCTTTCAAAGGGAAACACAAAACTGAGTGCAGCCTGCTTGGACATGACTTGCACTTCTGCTCCAAGCTCTGTGGACCATATGAAATACTTAAGTCTGGATTTATGGCTGCATTTTTCAGAGTTTGTAAATATTTAGTGGCACTTGGATAAAGTTGTTTGTGGTGGAGCTGAAGGGTTTTTCCTTTTGTTAGTGACCTTGTTTCCTGTATAGGTTTCCTGATGAGTCTGTCTGCATGAACATATGGAAAATCAGGCTGTGGGCATGAGCCCTTAGATTCAAGAGCAAAGTCTGCGGAGGACTGCAGAAACTAAACCCAGCCCATTAAAGCAAAAGGAAAGACCCCAAAAACATGTCTGGTGATACTCAGGCAGAGGGACTTTGTGGTTCCTCAGCTCTGGTGTGTTTATCCTCCTGCCTTACAGTACCTCCAGCTGCCCACGTCTCTCTCCTTTTATCAACATTTTGTTGTCAGTTTTCATACACCTTTTATTTATGCTTTTCATCCCACCAGTTCCCTTCCTGTGCCCTTCCCCCAGGTCTGGGATGGGAGGAGGGGTACACATGAGGTCAGCTTTGGCATTCCCCTTGGTTACCCCAGACAGGGGATTTAACTCAGCCCTCTTCAGCTGGAAGGAAACAGAATTAACTGAGACATAAGAAAACGAAATTGTCCAATTTTAGGAAGGAGAACTAAGTTTTAAGCTTAAACCTGACATCAGTATTTAAACCAAATTTTGTGGGGCTCAGATGAGCTCAGCTCCTGAGGCTGAGCAATAGTCAGGTGTGGGAATAAGCTGGCCTAATCCATGCTGGAGGGAATGTGTTTTCCTTGATTTTGTTGTTGTCACTTTGGTTTTAGAAAGTTCTTTGTAAGTGAAACCTGGAAGGCTGCAGAAAGTACAAAACTCAGAACCCAGGTGATGTTCCTCAAAAGCCTGTGGAGTCAGAAAGGATGTCTGCAGCCCCTTCTGGGCTACGTGGCTCCCTGGGAGCAGAAGAACAGGGTACCTGGGCTTTCCTTTCTGCCCACTGTTCACACTTAGGAGATGCTGGAGAGCCCCTACCGCACCCTATCTGGGGAAAACTCCCTCTTCAAAAATGCTGCTGGAGGCCCTGAGCCAGGGGTTCCTCCTGCTGTATCGTGCACTGTGTCATGCCCCTCCTTCCCAGCTGCACCCCGGGAATGCCCCAACAGGTTTTGGTGGTGATTTTCAGCTGAGGCTGAAACTTCATCTTCAGGCTTTTGCACATTGCTTAGAGGAGAGCTGTTGGTCTTTGGAGCTCGTTCACCTGTCTCCTGCTCCTGCAGAGTTGTACCTCTGAGTGTTGTATCAGTGCTGTCTGTGTGGGGTACAGCGCTTGAGGTGCCGTGCCAGGAACACTTGGTGCTGCTGTATATAAGGGTGACCAGCCTTCTCTTTAAAACCCAGTACAGCATTTATTGTCTTTTTCTCAAGGTTTTTGCTCCAAGTTGTGGCCTGGTGCTGAAGTGCAGTTTGCAGCTAGCTCCAGCCTGACCAGCAGGGCCAGACCATTTTCTGGTGGGAGAATCCATGACTTGCATGTGCAGGTGACCAAAAGGACCGGCTGCTTTTGGAAAAGGGATCAGACACACCTTTACTTTCCAGAGCCGGAGCTGAGGCCCACAAGCACATCCCAACCACACTTGCAGTCTCCACAGTAGTTAGTGTAGCTGGCTGCCCAGACAAGAGGCGTTTTCCCGTCCAAACCCATGGTGGGAGGTAAAGCCACGGGGAGTGCCGGAGAGCGTGCGTGGGAGGGGGTTGGAAAGCCCCGACTGCAGAGGGTCTGCTCTTCACTTCTGAAACCAGCTCAGCCTTTTTGTGGTGGCCTAAAAATTAATAGTTTTGACATCTGCCCCTTGGAGAATGAAAAGCTGAAAGTCACGAGGTTTGGAGTGGAGGTGAGTGCCAAGGAAACCCCTCACCATGAACACACATTCCCATCTTGGAGGCTCTGGGGGCCCTGGGGAACTGACAGAGGTGCATGAAGCAACTCATGTTTCTTGGCACAAAGAGCTCCTCTTTTACACTGGAGATGCATTTTCAGTGTTTTCTCTACAGTTCCACAGGCCCACCCTTTTCCTTGTAGCCAGGCTACCGTGTCAAAGGAGCCAAGTGCTGCACATGGCAGTGCTGGGGCTGGAGACCGCCCAAGCCCTGACAGCCACCGCTGTGCCCTGTGCCATGGCAGCTGCCTTTCCTCTGCCATCCTGGTAGTTTTGCTTCCTTGTTGCTCCCTTGCACCTGCCAAGCCCTTGAGCTGTCTGCTTATGGTTACTGTTGCTGTGCTCAGAGGAGACTAATGGAGTGTCTTTCCAAGGCCAGGGGATTTTGCAGGAGAGCTGCAGCGTGCAGCTCACTCTGAGCCTGCCCTGCTCTCCCTTGTCCCTCTGCCAGCCCTGCCCTTCGCTGTGACCTTCCCACAGGCTCTGACAGAGGTATCTCACAGCAGCTGCTTCAACAGTGGCATTTCCCAGCTGCCTGCCTTGTCCCTTTGCTGGAGGGGGACCCCTGTGTCATGCTGATGGACTGCTAACATGGTTACAAGACCTCCATAAAACTGGACCTATGTGGATGTGGCAGGTTATGAGTAGAGCAGCCAGGCAGCAGGGGCACGTCCTGCTCTGCCACCAGGGTATGGAGATAATGATTTCCAGCAGAAGCCTCTTGCAGAGTTGAAGTCGAATTTAGCGATGCCCTGAGAGGTGAAATGATGATCAGATTGATCTGCAGTTTTGCCTATTGGCTGAGGGAGAAGCAGGGAAGCAGCTCATCCTGGCATTGTCTTAGAACCACAGAATATCCCTAGCTGGAGGTGACCCACGGAGACCACGCAGTCCAGCTCCTGGCCCTGCACAAACACCCTCCAACAATCCCACCCTTCAGAGCACAGTGAGGTCTGCCCTCAGCCTCCTTAGGAATGATCACTGTGTGCTCCAGGGACCAGCTGCCCTTTTTGAAAGCCGCTTTTCCCTTTGTATGCCTGCACTCCCCTGCACAGCTGCATTGCAGAGTGCTGCCCCGGATGGAACTGCCTCATCCTGCTGCCACAGTGTCCAGAGAGAAACTTCGACTGCAAATTTAGAAATATACAGCTTTTCTGCTGATTGCCCTGGTCCTTCCATGGGCAGTGGTGTCTGATTTTCTAACCTTTCAGGTGAGCTCCCAGAGAATGGCCTATCTGATGGTGGTGGGTGATGGGCAGGCTGATGTGGGGTTGTGTTGCTGTTTATTATCAGGGAAAGAAATTGATGTGTAGATCAATCAGCGGCTTTGGTTGTGTCTTGGTGGTAATTGAGTGTGAAGAACCAGGTGTTGCTGAAGGCTGTTAACTCTGCCCCAGCTGATTTTCCTACTCCTGCTGTTGGATGCTGCAGGCTGGTGTGAGCCTTGCTGGGTAAGCCCTTCACTTCCAGCTCCACTTTAATTCTTCCATGGCTGTCCCCTCCCTCTGCCACCTGTCTGACTTGATTTCCACTCTGATTCCCTCTGGAAGAGTGCCTGCTCTTGCCTAGCCCCACTCACAGCTTTCGAGAGCTCCCAAAAGCTTTCCAAGCAAGTGCCTGGATGTCTGTGGTGCTTATCCCTGTAGCAGAAGCTACAGCTGTGGGTTGGGAAAGGTATAAACAGGAGGATTGCCCCATTGCTGGGGGAGTGGATGTGGCAGATCAAGCTCGAGTGCCACCCCCTGCTCTTGGCTCTGGGGTGGGTTGGATTTCTTCCAGCAGTGATACCATCCATCTCTGTTCTGACACCCGCGTGGGGCGGGAGGAACAGGGGTTTCCAGAAGAGCCTGAAACTGTTTATACAGAAATGTTTGGATCTGTGCTGGCTGAAGCTCCTGGATGTCTTTAACCATTTACATACAGAATAGTTGCACTTTGAGCTCAGCGGGGCTGGTTTCCTTCCCGTGCTGCAGGCAGGGCTGCCCACTCTTGGGCATTACCTTGTGGTGCGGAGGGGAGTCAGGATGGAGGATAGATAAATGCTGGGAGGTGGGGAGTGTGGAGGGGGTGGTAGTTTCACACCCAGCATGTTGGCATGGGAGACCGTAAGTTTAAAATACTCCCTTATTTAAAATAGTTGCTTCTGCAATGAAGTTTCCTTCTTTCAGCCAGACCGTCTGTTCTACCAGCGCTTTGTGGGTCGTGGGGTAGATGTTATCAGATGTTTCTAGAACATGGGAGCTGTAGATGGGTAGAAGAAAGGGCTCAGCCCCTCTGAGTGAGTGGATGAAGGCAGGCACTTGGCCTCCTCCTCCTCCTCTGCAGGCAGCAGTGTCTGTGTGGGCAGCAGTGCCCCCAAACCCCGCTGGCTGGCCGGTCATCTCTCCAGGGACACACAGTGAAGCTCTGAGCTTAAGTTATTCACTTAAAGCATAAAAAGGAGAGAGTAACCAAGAAGCCAAAGTGGAGCCACTGCTGGTTTCACTTTCCACTTCCTGATGTGTGACAGGGTGAGGTTTGTGCATGTTCCCCCACAAGACAACAGAGATTCAATGTGACCAGGTTTTCAAACATCTGGTTTCAGATGGCTGCATTAGAAATGCTCCTGGTTGGATTTTTTTTCTGTCCCTAGTATGGCAGAAGACTTCAGTGCTCTTGTCTTTTAATTTGAATTTTGATCTGCATATTCATGGTGTTTTCAATGCCTCGTTTCAACTGGTGGGTGTGTAAAGAGAAGGTTTAGGCAATGGAAGTGACACAGAAGCAGAGGCATGTTTCAGCATTTCCAATTTAGCCAGCACTGTTGCTCAAGAGGATCACGTTGCCCTGGTCATTTGTTCAGCCTCTCTGGCCATCACACAACCCTGACTCTGGCTGCAGGGGCAGGTGCTTGTGTGCAGGGACTGGTAAATGAAACAGTTTAAAAATATTTTTCTTTCTGGTTGAAAAATGGTATTCTACATACAGAAGATACAATCAGACAGCTCAGCCCAGTGTGTGATGAGCTGGCACTGGGCCCATGCCTCAGCTGACTGATAACCATTACAGTGGAAAAATTACCCAGATTATCTTGCTGAGGTAGTGGCTCACTCCACTCAACCTGCCCCAATGTGTTTTCTCCTGGCAGAGCCATAAATGGAGCTTCCCGTTGATTGTCTTGGCCATCAAAGCAATAATTTGATTTTTTTAAAAATCATGGTAGCAGCTTTTAAATAGAGGTTGAGGCTATGTAGACACCCAAAATTGGGGTAGCTTGGAGGTCACAGGATGAGTCAGCAGCTCAGAGGGATCAGCGTGACCAAGGTCTGGCTGTAGGTCAGTAATCCAGCGCTCGCTGCAATAAGGTATAAACCCACCCCGTGGGATTGTGCCCATTGCAGAACCTCCTTGGGGCTTTTACTTGAGGACAAATATCTCCTGTCCATTCCTTCACAGGCTCATGATGAAGTCTGCCCTGAATTCCCGCTGACTTGTGAAGGCTGTGGGAAGAAGATTCCCAGGGAGAAGGTATCCATCCGACCCTGTGCTGCGGGGGTGTTTGCTGTGAAACCTGATGGGCTGAGCTTGGCGTTCTGGGAGCAGGGAGGAACAGAGTCCATTAAGAAATGAAGGGGGGGAAGTAACTGAGGGGCAGCTGTTAGCATGGATGTGAGTTTTCCACAAGGATGGGTGTGAGGGGATGTGGCTCACGGGCACTCGTGGGTCAGCGTTGGTGCTGCCAGTGCTACCTCCCTTGGAACCACGTCTGGGGGCAGGGCCTCTGTGGGAAAAGTACCCTCATGGGTTTATGTTCTGTGGAGAGCAACTGCATCAACCACTGGTGCAATTTTGGAAAGAGAGCCCATCTCCAGCTATATTAATTGATATCTAATTAATCATCTAATGGAATCCATGGCTATAGGATCTCCAGGCTGCTGGCTCCTGGGACAAGGCTCAAAAGTCTGAAAAATTCAAGTTTTGGGGAACATTTTCAAAAAGCGCATTCATCTGAAACCATCTTGCCTTCTACAGGCAAATATTTTTAGTAGCAGTGTTGGAAAAAGCCGTTTAGCAGGGCAGGGGAACGGAGGCAGCAAAAGGAGGAGCAAAAGAGTTCTTCTAAATGGACAGCGTAAGGAGGGGCTTGGGGCTGGGGGTGCAGCCCACCTTATCTGCAGGTGGCTCCTGCAGGGAGCCAGCTCACAGGATCTCCATGGGTAATCTACCCTGTGTTTAAATATTAACTCCCATGTTTATGTCTCCAAATCCTTGTTGATTATTTGCTGCCATGTTAGCTTTGAGTAACCCAACTCATTACACAAGCCAGATGGATTTAGAAGCCTTTAAAAAAGTGGTTTAAAATCAATTTTAATTGACATCTGTTGTAGCAGATGTAGGAGTTAAGTGGGGAGGGAATATGGTGGTTGTTCAGAAAAGAGCTCTGGTATCTGATGGTGAGGGGTGTACTAAACCCAAGCTGAAGCTGTGCCAGTGCTTGTTGGATTAATCATGTGCTGTGTGGGAACCTGAACGAGTCATCTCAGTGCTGAGGGGTTAGTGGCACCTCTCTGCAGAAATGTAATGCTGGGATGGAGGTAAAAATACCAGCCTGTGGCACGTCCTGACGAGAGTTGTGTGAAGTGCCCAAAATGAAATGTGCCCTTATTTCATGGCGTTGTTGCCTATTTTTTGTCTTGTTTCATGGGAGGTTGTTGCCTCCCATTCCTCAGCCTTCAGGGAAGCTCATTATTCTGCATCCACAGCTTGTACTTGTACCTGTTGCTTTTTCTCTCTTGCGTGTGCAGGTGAGCAGTGAGACCTCCCAGCTGTCAAAAGAAGGAGAAATTAAGCTTTCTTCAGGGGCCAGGGCTATATTTGTATTCCAGTGAAAGTCACGCCTGATGGTGGTCAGAGCCCAGGTTTAGTGGGCACCGTGGCAGCTGGTGATTAGCCACAGCTTGGGCATTCTTCAGCTTGGCTGCAGCTTCCCAAAAGTCAGTGGGATGGAAAGGGAGCACTGGGGACACATAAGATCTAACACTGCCTTCCTTCCTTCCTTTCTAGTTTCGGGACCACGTGAAGACCTGTGGCAGATCCAAAGTACCTTGCCGGTTCGAGGCTGTGGGCTGTGCTGAGGTGGTAAGGGCTCCTCTCCTGGGTTACCTTGGGGCTTTTCAGTCCCAGGGTTAGAGTTCACTTGCAAACTGCTGTTGCCCAAACTGTGGCACATGTTTGCATTCAGGTGTTTGAACAAAGAGGGGTTTTAAACTCTTCGCAGATGGAGCTTCACATAATCTGCTGTGCAGAGTCTGGGTGTCACAGGAGTGAAATTCCTGTGGAAGGAAATCTACTTTAAGAGCACCCTGAGTGCTTTGGAACTCTGGTGATTATGCTGCTTTCAGGGGGAATGGCTTCACGCTGCCAGAGGTCAGGTTTAGATGAGATTTTAGGAAGAAATTGTTCCTTGTGAGGGTGGTGAGGCCCTGGCACAGGTTGCCCAGAGAAGCTGTGGCTGCCCCATCTCTTGAAGTGTTCAAGGCCAGGTTGGATGGGGCTTGGAACAACCTGGTTTAGTGGAAGGGGTCCCTGCCCATGGCAGGGAGTGGGACAGGATGAGCTTTAAGGTCTCTTTGAACCCAAGCAAGTGTGTAATGACTTGTGATTATAGTGATTCTCTAAGTGAAGAACTGGGGCCAGGCCATATTTCTCTATGTCACTTCATTTTTCCAGCTCCCGTGGTGATGTTCATATAAATCCCTCCTGCAGGGGGTTATGTGAGGCTTTGTCCTTTGTTGCTGTTAGGTACATCTGACAGAGCTTTTCTGGGAGGGTTTGGCGGAAGGCAGAGCAGACCAGTACAGCTGGGGGAAGCATTTAGCATTCCTCATTGTATGTGATTTGAAGCATTTCTAAAACAAAACAAAAACCCACACCACCCCCACAAAAATGCGTTTTTTAATTCTTTCTTTGTTTTTTCCCCCTATAAATTATAAATTTAAAGCTGATGTTGTGACCTGGATAGGAGGAATTTGTTCTGTGGATGGTGACAGTGTAGATTGCACATGCTGAATGGGGGATGTGTTTCTCTTCACGTAGGTGGAAAATGAAAAGCTCCTGGAACATGAAAGCAAGTGTTTAGCAGAGCATCTCCACATGCTGCTGAGCTCTCTGCTCAGCCTCAAGGCTGGTGCTGGGGACCCGAAATCCCTTCCTGTCCTTTCCTCATCACAAAACAGCTCCCCACTGCTGGCAGCAAACTCGCTGTGCTCTGAGTCGGAGCTCTCCCGGTCCCTGGAGCTCTTGGGAAGGTGTGAGGCCCTCGAGAGGAAAACAGTGACCTTTGAGAACATTGTCTGTGTGCTCAACCGGGAGGTGGAGAGAGTATCCCTGACAGCTGAAGCCTACAGCCGCCAGCACCGGCTGGACCAGGAGAAAATCGAAACTCTGAGCAACAAGGTGTGTAACTGCTCACCTGGGCTTCCCAGCACTCCCTGCAGAGGCTTTTTCCTGTTTCCTTTCCGTGTCATGAGCTAGCAGAGCTTAACCACCTGGCCCTGAAACTCCACAAATCTGAAGTGGATTCAGATCCACAAAATACCCTTTGTGCCTGTGCCCAACCCTCAGCAGCTCCCTGGAGAAGCTGGGGATTAAACTGACCTGTGTAAAGCATCAGATCTCTGTTAATTATGAAGCTGGGCAGATACCGAGGGGTTCTTCCTTGGCAAAGTTTTCTGACAAGAGCCAGAGCACCCAGAATTTCACTGCATCTCCTTGCGCTGCATCTCAGTGAATCTGTGGGGCTGCTCACCTTCCAGACCCTTCCAAAGGAGTGCTGCCTTTGCCAAAGGAGTGCCGTCAGTGCTGCTGCCTGCAGCAACAGTCTGGAGGTGTGAAGGAGCTGCCTCCAGCAGTCTGCTCCAGCACAGTCCCTGTGGAGTGCTCCTAGTGCTCCTGGCACCTGGAGCTGCGCAGTTTCCAGCGTGCCTGTGCTCTCTGAGCAAGGGACCTGGCGTGACCCTGTGTGAGCTGGCAGGGACAAACCCTGCAGAGGATGTAGGTTCTTTTCTTTCTCAATTTAATTTTGTCACAATGCTGAGTTATTGGGGTTTTTTTTCCCCCATCCTCACTTCTTATGCTGTTCAGCCAATGGAGCAGCTCCTTGGAAGGATTTTTACATTGGCTGTGGGAAACTTTCCAGCTCTAGCACTGAGCCGTATCGATGGATCTTCTCCAGAGTGACAGGGTGCAGAAGGAAGCTTCAGTGAATTGGCTTATGTTGCTCGATTTCACCCTCCTGTGCTCCCTGTCCATTCTGGAGAAAGTCTCTCCCTAAGGAGCAGTCCTGAAGGGGACACCGGGGTCTGCCGGGGTCTGCTGGCTCTCCCAGGCCCCGCAGCGTGCGTGTTTCTAACCTGCACCCTCTGTCCCACTGAGCAGGTCCGGCAGCTGGAGAGGAGCATTGGGCTCAAAGACCTGGCCATGGCCGAGATGGAGGAGAAGATCCGGAACATGGAAGCTTCCACCTACGACGGGGTTTTCATCTGGAAGATAACGGAGTTTGCCCGGAAGCGCCAGGAGGCGATAACAGGCCGCTCTCCTGCCATCTTCTCTCCAGGTGTGCAAAATCCCCAAAATCTTTTGCGTCTCAGTTGGGTGTGGGTTTCATGGCAGGTCCTTTGCTTGGGAGGTGCTGCCAAGGCCAGGCTGGATGGGGCCCTGAGCACCTGGTTTAATGGAATGTGTCCCCGCCCATGGCAGGGGCTTAGACTAGATGATCCTTGCATAACCTTTTTATTTGGATTAAAATACTCAACAGACCATAAAACCAGCAATAAAATGGTTAAGGAAGGGAGGAAATATATATTAGAGACAGAGATACATTTTTAAAGCCCGAAGTATGACTGTGCAAGAGATAATGTCTATATAAAGCCCAAGCCTTACCAAGGGAAGTACTCAAGTGTCAGTATCAGAGGAAGGGGCTCTCCTCACAAAGTGCCCCAGCCCAACACTGGGACAGTGAGCAGCAAGTTGGGATCTGGTTGTTTGCTTGGGAAGGCACTTCCCAGATGTGAGCAATAAGCTGACACCAGCTCCTCACACTGTTCTCTTGCTTGGTGGGGAGCTCCCCTGGCAGAGAATGGTTGGGAGAGGAGCTAGGGTTTGCTGAGCAGGAATTGCTCAGGTCCAGAGGTTCTGGAGAGCTTTTTCAGAATGCCCAGAGCTGACACAGCCCTTGAGCCTGTACCCTGCACCTGCTTCTTGGGACTGTGGAACAGCACCTGTGGCTTGGCCACGAGAGAAAAGCAAATGAGATTTTATAATTACTTCAAAATCTGTTTTCCGGGTGAAGGCCGTTCCAAGTCTTTTTTGTCTGAAAGACCTGGCTCCTCCCAGATTCCAAACTTAAGAGTCCTCAGAGTTCAGAGGGATCTGCTGGTGCCAGGCTGTGCTATGTTGGGCCCTCACTGTGCCTGTTCCACACTTCTCTGACAGCTTTCTACACCAGCAAGTACGGCTACAAGATGTGTCTGCGCTTGTACCTGAACGGGGACGGCACCGGGCGTGGGACCCACCTGTCCTTGTTTTTTGTGGTGATGAAGGGACCCAACGACGCGCTGCTGCGGTGGCCCTTCAACCAAAAGGTGGGTCTGGAGCAGAGCCCACTGTGTCCAGCCACGGCCATTCTGGTTTGGCACCCACTCAAGCTTCTTGGCACTGTCATTCTGGCCCACTTGGCACAGCAGAGGAAAGGCTCTGTGTTGGCTGCCCTGGGGGTTCCCCAGGTGTGCTGAGAGCACCGGCTGTGCTGTGGGGCAAGGGGGTGACATGGGGTGTTTGGAATCCCACAGAGCCTCTGCAGGGGTTGAGAGCAAGGGAAGATTGTGGTGACCTCAGAGCTTGGGGACAGTGGGTGCTCACTGATGTCAGGAGCTCAGATCCCAGCTCCTGGGCATTGCAGAACACATGGAGACTGAGTGAGCGGGCACGAGTGGATGCAGAGAGAACAACAGCCCTAGCTCAGGGAAATACCTGTGTGCAGTGTCGGTGCTGGAAGCAAGGTGTAGGTTTTCAGTCAGTCCAACAGCCCTGTGCTGCCACAGGGAAGCTTCCAGCGACAGGCAGGATCTGGGAAGATTTCTACAGGACGTTACTGAGGTGACGTTCTCTGCTGGCCCCACTCAGAGGCATTTCTGTGACTGGCAGGGTGGCTGTGGCTGCTGGTACCTGCACATGTCACAGCAGGTCACTGTGTGTGCCTTTTATTCAGCCACTCCCTTAGGTTCTCACCTTTCCCCACAGGTCACCCTGATGCTTCTGGACCAGAATAACCGGGAGCACATCATCGACGCCTTCCGCCCTGACGTGACGTCCTCGTCCTTCCAGCGCCCCGTCACGGAGATGAACATCGCCAGTGGCTGTCCTCTCTTCTGCCCCGTGTCTGTCATGGAAGCCAAGAACTCCTACGTGCGTGATGATGCCATCTTTATTAAAGCCATCGTTGATCTCACGGGCCTCTAACCCTCCTGACCTGGGAGCAGTGAGCGTGGAGCCAGCCCTGCCCGGGCATCCCCCGCTTGTGCTGCACTTCAGGCGGGTCTCGGAGCGAGGAGGGGGCACAGAGTGGAAGGGGAAGAGCCCCTCCTGAAAAGGGACCTTCGCTCTGAGTGGAAACGAGGTGTCTGATGGGAGCCCTCTTTCCTGAGGAGAGGGTTGGGTGGACACTGGCAGGCTGTGGGATATGGAAGATTTCCTGCAGGGACTTGGGTGTCTGAACTGCTGCTGTCTGGACTCCCAGTGGAAACCAGTGCAGCTCTTGCTCTAGCAGTTTAGCCGACATCCACAGCTCTCAGTAGTAAAACAACGGTTTGCCCTGTCTGAGCTCCACCTCCTGTGGATTTTGGCTCAGCTGTCTAGGATTTCCTTCTGAGATCTCCGTGTTCCTGGAAGTTGTGTGCTGTAGGTGCCATGGCTCTGCACTGCTGGTTGCTCCGTGCCCCGGGAGACAAGGAGGGTGTGTGACGGCTGCAGTGCCAGCTGGGCAAGAGCGACACAGACTGGTTTGGTGCCGTTGGTGTGTTAGGAGGGTGCTGAACCCAGCTGCAGGGCAGGGCAGCCCTGAGTCCAGCCCTCACTGGGTGTGTGATGGGTGGTGTGTGCTGGAGTGCGGAATGGGGCAGGAGGTGCTGCTGCCCAGGAGGGAGCGCGGGGCAGCACCAGCGATGCCTGTAGGGAAAGAGAAGTGAATCTGCTGTGGAGATTGTCCCTCCTGTGCCAGGAGAGGAGGGTGACACAGAGCTTGGTGTGCACCCTGAGAGCCCCAGGCCCTGCCCCATATGCCGAGCTGCACTGGGTGGGGTGGGTGCTGTGCTGGGAGCTGTTTTTGCTCACAGGCAACGGCACAGGCTCTGAACTGGCTTCCCTCCTACGGCAGGACAGCTCCACCAGCCTTCCCCAGGCTTCTGCTGCTGCCCAGCTCCATGTCTGTGTGCAGCCATGCTGCCGTGTCCGTCTGTCTGGGCACTGCTGCCTTGGGCTGCGTGATAACTCCTGTCTGCCCAGGCAGTGGGCAGTGCTGCTCCTCGGGCACCCTCCTCAATGGCTACCTGGCCCTCCACTGCCAGGAGCCTGGCCCAGGTCTGATGGCTGCAGAGCCTGCCAGGCTTGGGGTCTGCTCACACCTTGGCTCTGGCACAGCCACCCTGAGGGGTCCAGAACACCATCAGGCTCTGCCCTGGCAGGGAGCCCTGCGGGGCCTGGCTGTCCCCCCACGTGCTGGCACTGCCCTGACCTGCCCCTGGGGCTGTTTCATGTCTGCCCAGGAGCTCAGGGATGCCCAGTGTCCTGCAGGCTGAGCTGGACCCTGGCCCAAGCTGAACCTCTTGCATGCACAGCTGCTGTGCTGGCCCGGGGCTCTCCAGACAGGTGCTGGGGTGACCTGTGAGCCCCCTTTGGAATTGCTGCGTGGAACTTCTCCCACCTGTGTGTGCAGGGGTTGGGGGCAGACCCAGCCCCTGCTCTTGGGGGAGGGGGACAGAAGCCAGTGACAGCACAGCCAGCCAGAGGTGGGAGAGGGGTGACAGGACCCTTCCCTTTGTGCAAGCCCCCTCCAGCCTGTCCCAAGGGACAGATCAAGCCCTGTGTTGCTGCTCTCACCCTGTGCCTTATGAGGAAAATCCAGGTTGGCAGAGCCCTGCTTCCATTCACAGCAGCTCCCATGGGAGGCTTGGAAAAGCCTGGGAAGGGAGAGGAAGGTCAGCTCTGCTCATAGAATCGCTGAGAATTAAGTGTTATGTGGGGCCAAGCTTGTTCTGTGTTGTTCTGAACGTCTCTGCTCCTGGGGTGCTGCCTGCAGCGGGGCTGAGGGCTATGGCCAGGCACTGCCAGGAGGGACTGTGGAGACGCTGGCTCAGCTGGGGGGTCTGGGCTGCTTTCGGGGTGGGAGCTGGTCCTCCTGTCCCTGCACGTCTGGAAGGTCGGTGGGAGAGTCGGTGCTGCAGCAAAGCTCAGGTTGAGCTCTTCCAGGCCATGGGATTACTGGTGGAGGGGAAACATGGCCTGGCAGCCCCTCCCTCTGGGAGCTTTTTCCTCCCCACCCTTCTGGTGCTGCTGACGCTGTCTGGGCCTTTTTTGGCTTTTAGCAGCTCTGGAGCTGGCAGCAGGAATTGTCCCTATGTGCTGCAGGCAGGGGCCCAGCCCCTTCCTGGGCACAGCTCTGCCAGCCTGGTGGCCACATGGACAAACAGTGGCCACAAGCCACCACTGGATTGTTGTGGGTTTTTTCCCTTTTGACCACACCATCCTAGCCTGGCACTGTGAACTAAGTTTTGTTTTCCTTGAGGGTGTAGTATGGTCAGAACCACTAATAAAAGCTGTTTAAACAGCATCGTTGTGTGCACAGCAGGGAGGAGGATTGCCTCGGGGTGGGGGGTTTCTGTGCTGGGGGCTTATTTCTGTGCTGGGAGCTCTCCCCAGCTCCTGTCTCCTTGCAGGAGCATTCCCAAACAAGGAGGAACCAGGGGGCGGGGAGGGCTGTAATGGGAAGGGAAGGAGCTGGAGTCTGGCTGCTGGAGCTCTGCTGGGCCAAAAGGCCACTGGGAGCCGGTGCAGCAGCACTGGGCCAGTGGTTCCAGTGGTTCTGCTGCTGAGGCCAATCCAACACTCCTGTTCCTGGGATGTAACAGCTCTTGAGCTCCTCCAGAACAGGCTGCTTTTCCCTTGCTGCTGTGGGGAGCCTGGTGCCTGCAGGCTGCCTGTTCCTGCCCCTCCTGAGCTGCAGCACCAGCCCAGGGACTAAACCCATGTGGGGCAGCAGCCCAGTGGCCTCTGCTCACTGTGTGTAGAAGAGACAAACACAAGGGATGCCCATGCAGGCCTGTCCCCTCTGGAAAGCCCTCAGACCCCCTTCACACCACAGCAGCTGCTGCACCAGGAAGATGCAAAGGGCAGTGAGGAGACAGTGGCAGTGCAGCTCAGGAGGCTGCTGTGGCACAGGAATGCCGAACAGCACTAGAGGGCTCTCTGCTTACCTGCTCCGCCCCTGTTAGTGCTTGGAGAAACATAAGTCCAGGAGGGATCCAGCCCCTGGCCTGTCCTGGAGCCTCCAGTGTTCATCCCTGGCTGCTATGGACCCTCGCTGCCCTTCAGCCATCCCCTGCCTCTCTCCTGTTGCTCACAGCTCTCCACCCAGACTCCCCAGCCCAGGGCAGGTGACCACGGGCTGGGCAGCAGCTCCTGCAGTACCCCAGCCCAGCCCTGTGACAGTCCTGGCCTCAGCTCTGCCTCAGCAGAGCAGCGCTCGAAAAAACAAGCTCACATTGCAGAGATGCTTTAGCAGAGTATTTATTCAATGCCAGAGTGAAGAGCAGTACAAACACCTCAGTGCCTCGCTCGCTGCTGCACCGAGCCACGGCTGGAGAGTTCACAGTTGGGGGAGGAGGGAGAGGCTGTTCCTTCGCTGTGTGACGAGACAGAGCGGGATGTGGAGCTTGTGTGCACACGCACACACGAAGGAACCCCCCATTTCATGACAGAAAACCTGAGTATGGGGGTTTTGGATGAAGCTGGGGCACAGCAGGACACAGGTGCCGACCCTCCTGCTGCAAGGGCTGCTAAAGCCATCAGTCAGGTCTATCAGCAACCCCAGACTGGGAATGGCACAGGCCCCTGCCCTGGGGCTTCCAGGGGGGCTCCAAAATGCCTCCCCCTGTGGCTCCTTCCGAGCCCTGCTTCCAGGAGCGACGGCAGCTCCTGGGGCCCCATCTAGGCCAGGTCAAGATTAGGAGCTTAATTTTAGACTCTGACATTTGGGTACCTGCTACAGGGAGAGAAGCTCAAGGGACAGACAGTGAACACTACTGAGTCTGTAATAACTCCAAGTGACTGTCTCCACTGCCCACAGGGGCCTGGAGGAGCTGACCCCTTCCATGGCGGGTCAGCCCCAGGAACACAGAGCTTATTCAGCTGTCACTGCAGGGGGGAGGGCTCCGTCCCCATCACCTGCAGGTGAATGAATACCTGCAGCACCCGTGGGTGCCTACACCTCTTCACAGAGAACATACCAAGAGAACCTAAAGTGCCATGATTGGGTAGCATGGGCAGGAGGTAAGCTGTCCTCCTGGGTACCCCAGAATGGGACAGCAGATCCCCCACAATAAATACGTTCCCGATCCATAGCTTATTGAAGTGCTACTCAGAGGAAGACAGAGGCAAGTCCAGCACCATGTTACCACCAGCCCTCCCCCCTCCCAAGTTTGAAAACTGGCGATACCAATACACAGACCCTGGGGCCAGTCAGGTTCCCAGCCCTGGCCCTGCTGTCCCCTTACTGCCCCCAGTCCCTGCTGCCCTCCCGGGCAGAGGTGCCATGGGGAGGAGGCACTTGACGTTCCCCCGCAGCCAGAGGAGTTGCCCTCGGAGCTTTGGGACAAACACACATTAATAAAACGCCAATATTAAGAGAGTCCTGCAGTCAGGCAGCGCAGCTGCACCGCGGCTCCTGCCAAGCGCTCTGCAGCTGGCAGCTCCCAGTGGGGCCGGCCACATCCCTGGCTCACACAGACCCACACTGGACATGCCTCAGTGTCCCCTGAGCCCAGAGCTCACCCACAGAGCTGTGCCCAAGTAGCAACGCTGGTGAGAAGCTGTGGGAGCCCACCCTGCAGTGACCAGCTTGGCTGCTGCCTGAAAGGCCCACAACAGGGCCCCAGCTCTTATGTCCTGGCCGAAGCAGATGCTTCAAGGAGGAGGCGATTCCCGCTGCCAGGACCCCTCCTGGATCAGCCATAGGATTTGTGTGCCTAGAGCTCATCTCTGTGCAGGGCTCAGGGCTCTGTGAGCACAGAAGGAGGTGCTGCAGTGAGGAAGCTGCAGGAGCAGATGTACCTGGGTTCAGCTTTTCTGGTTCATGAGCCAGGAGAAGAGCAGTTTCCTGGGCCGGGGCCTCCTGGCCTGCCGGACACGCACGGCCCGTGGAGACCGCCACACCTTGATGGTGGTATCGTCACTGGCTGTCAGCAGCAGCTCCTGCTCCACCGGGCTGAACGCCACTGAGTTCACCACGTTGTCGTGCTGCAGCTTGGCCAGGCAGATGTTGTAGTGCCGGTCCCAGATGTAGCCGTGTCGATCCTCTGCCCCGCTGGGGTGGAGAGACAGAGGTCAGGGTGTCCCACTGGTCTCAGCGTCAGCCCAGCAGCCCCAACACCCTGCTCTTCCCACCCCCGTCCTTCTGCAGGGATGCGGGCAGAGGATACCCTAGCCCCTGTCTCCATGAGCTTCATCCTGTGCAGGCGGCTCCCTCTGGGATCCAGGGCCTCTCAGCTCACCCCACAGCACCTGGCAGCTCCAGGAAGGGCATTTACCACCTGCCACCAAACACACCACAGCCCCAAATTTACCTTTTCCTCAGGGATTTACCGCAGGACCAGGGCAGCCACCCTTTATCAGCATCTTCCAAATCAGTCCCTCTGTTCTTTCCAACCCCATTCCCTGCTCTGCTCCCAACACACAGGAGTGTTCTGCTCACCTGGCCATCCCACAGCAACAGCCCCAGGCCCTCCCAGATGCAGGGTCAGGATCCTGCCCACCCCCTCACCTCGCTACAAAGTCCCTGCTGACGTCCAGGAAGATGAAGAAGCACTCCTCGTTGGGTGTGTAGGCCCGGTGCGCGCGCAGCGCTCGCTTCACCTCCTTCATGGTCTTCAGGTCGAACACGTGCAGGTCGATCTCCTCAGCGATAGGAGGCGGCTGCATCGGGTCTGAGATGACGCAGTCCTGGGGCCAGGCCCGGCTGTTCACGTACAGGTACCTTGGGGATGGCAGGGAGGGCATTGGATGGTTTTTAAGGTACCTTCCAACCCAAACCATCCTAAGATTCTATGGATGATCTGCCTCAGGAACAGGACCCATTGGTGTGGGCAGCTCCTCCACACTCAGAAGGAGACACCCTGTCCTGAGCTGGCTCAGGAACACATTCCTGCCGCAGCCAGGGGCGATGCTCAGCAGCAACACACTATCAGCACCTGGATCAGCAGGCACCCAATCCATCCACCACAGTCACTTCATGTCCTGGTTACCCCACAGAACCTGTGAGCAGCTCTTGCCCAGTTACTGAAGCCCTCTGCGCTCACCGGTGGTCAGGGGAGAGGCCCATGCCGATGATGTGCCCGTGGATGTCAATGACATGATCCAGGGAGTCAAAGAACTCATCTGAGCGCCGTTCCTCCCCCAGCACCGGCCCTGCGGTCGTCATCTGATGAGGCAGGATCCTTTTAATCCCTGTGGGACACAAAGCAGAGGGAGGCAGTTCCACAGGCTGCTGCCAGCAGCACTTGGGGAGCTCCCAGGCTTCAGGGAGGGGCTTCCCTTGGTGCGGCTAAGAAAGGAGAACCACCTTGCTGGGCAAGGTCTAGGACAGGGCTGCTGACCTGGCTGGGCTCCTTCAGCTCTCCAGGTGGGCTTTGGGCCACGACCTTGCCCATGAGCAACCCCCTGGCACATCCAACCCCAGACAGGGGGTGCGTGTGGGTCCAGCCGAACCTCGCCCTAGCCCATCTCTGGAGCACATGGAAGCTGCGTTGGCTCAGGAGACATGCTAGCTGTAGAAGGGTTTTTCTCCTAAATGAATCCCTGGGCTGGGCCCATTCTCTGCAGTAGCCAGCCTGGAGCAGCCCAGCAGATGCACTGGCTGTGGCAGGGTTTTCCCCTGACACTGTCAAGGGCAGGCGGGGATCTGTCCCAGAAGGCTCAAAGAACAGACATTTAAACCCAAATTGTGCTCAAGGGCTTTGTAGCTTCTGAGCTTCCTGACTAAAGGAGACAAGTGATGGGTCAAGCAGTGAGCCACTGTCCCCTTCCAGCTCTGCAGAGGTCCAAAACACAAACAGCTCCACAAATGGTCCATCCCCAATGGCTTCCTGGAGGACCCCTGTGAGCCTCAGCAGCTCCTGGGCACACACAGGCTTCATCCGCAGCAGGTCCAGGGCGAGCTGGAAGGTGGCCCAGCCCATCCCACCCCATTGCCCCTCTGCAGGAATTGCTAACACCACCCTTGATTTTAGCCCTCTCCTGCAGCCCAACAAGACATGGGTGACACCCCACTACACCCCAAGTTCAAGGCCATTCCCAATATCTCTGCTCCTGAGCCTGGGACCTTTGGGACATGACCAGTGTTCTTCCACCTCACTGGTGCAGCTCAGCAGCATCTTCATCCTCACTTCCACAGCACCATGCTCCCCATTCCAAACTGAGACATACATGAGTCAGCAGGACAGGCTGCTCAACCTGGCAGCAGCATGAGGAATGGGAACTCAAGGATTTCAGGCTGGAGCAGCACTGCACAGAGTGGGAGGTGAGCAGAGAGTGAGCTCCTTCAGGTCCTGGGGGCACAGAGCAGGTGCACAAAGCCAGTTCTGCACAGAAACCAAGGGACAAAGGACACTGCAGTGACTCATGGTGGGACAGGAACTGTCCAGCCCTTCAAGCAGCAGCCTGTGCTGCAAGTGCTGGCCACCAGCCAGGGAGTCACAGAGTTCAAAGGCATCACACAAATCCCTCAGCCCTGGGAAGCTGCAGAGGAATTCGGGAGCTCAAAGGCTCTGCTCTGGTGTGTGGCAGGTCCCAGTCTGCGAGGTGGCCTTGGCTCAGCCCAGGGGATCCAGGTGCCGCCTCAGCTCAGCCCAGGGCAGGCCAAGACCCACCACGGCTGTCTGCAAACCCAGCCCACGGGCAGGAGCATGGAGCAGAGCTCACTCAGTCCAGGTCATGTTCCTAACTGAGGTAGGCAAAGCCTAAGTTGCTTACAGCTCTGGAAACTGCCTTCCCCCACCTTATGGGGCTGCACTGGTGTGGGACCATGTCATAGGAAGGTCAGCAGAGCAAGGAAGCAAGGCTGTAAATGTGCAAGCAGTGAAAGGAACTGAAACTGTCTGGCTTCACAGTAGTCTTGTCTGGGAGCAGCTCCCTCCTTCCCACGCTCCTGGTCCTTTCCACCTCTCTGCCAGCTTTAGGGTCTCTCGGGGAAACAGCCAGTCTACCTGCTCCTGCTCCCTGCTCAGGAGCTCCCCGCAGGATTCCCAGTAAATTCAGCCTCTGCTAGTCCTGATGCCTTAACAGGAGTGCCCCAGGTGAGAGCAAGTGACATCCTAACCCAGGACAAGGTCACCAGCAATGCCACTGCCTAGCACACGCTGCACCCACAGTCTGTTGTACCCCACTGGTACCATGGAGGAGGCTGCAACTTGCCCAGCATCACTCACCACAGAAACACTGGCTGGGGCAGTGAATAATCCTCTGGGAGACCTCCTCAGTCCCAGGTGTCTCACTAAGGCTGGAAGCTTACCTAAGGGCAGTCCCACCCACGGCAGAGGGGAGGCAGGCAAGGGACAGGGGCACTGCACAAGTGACTCACACATCAACCCCATGCTGCTCAGGCTTGCCCTGATGCTCTGCCTACCCACAAAAGAGAACAGGACCGAGGTCCCTCCACACAATCCTTCAGGGCAAGTGCTGCCCTGCCCCTGCACCCACTGCTGCTCATGGCTGGTGCTCTTAACCAGAAGCTCCTTCTTGCTCTTCTGCTCAGCCCTTGCCATGACTTTGGCCATGTGTCATGCTGGCAGCAACAAAACAACCCTCAGGCAAGTGGAGGAGGTGGAACTCCCCTCAGCGCCGGGGCCTCTCAGAACCCAGAGCAAACTGCAGCTCACGCCTCACAAACAGGCAGCAGAGACCAGCTCTTTTCCCGACACAAATCCCCAGCACAGCTGCAGCCCAGGCCCCCAAGGAGCCCCAGCTGCCCCAGGCTCAGACCCAGCCTTACCTATCTGGTGCGGGGAGTAGGTGAGGCATCCTGTGGTGAAGATCAAGTACTTTGTCTTGCTGTTGCTGTCTGTGGGAAGCAGGTTTGGCTCGGGCGGTTTAGTTCTGCTGCGCACAAACAGCTCGGCCACCTTTGTCTCCAGCTCTGTCTCGGTCATGGCAGGCCTCACGCGGCCCTCCATGATATCATCAAAGAGCTGCTGCAGCCCGTGCTCCTCCGGCACACCCCCGGCATCCGGCAATTCCTGCACGGCTGCCTCCGGAGGCGGCTTGGGCTTGGCCTCTTCTTCCTCGCTGTCACTGCCGAGATCAAAGACTGGGCAGGTGGAGGAAGCAGCCAGCTGCTCCTCGTAGTCCAGGAGCAGGTCCGGGGAATCGTACCGGCTGCAGTCGGCCACCATCACGGTCCGGATGGTGCTGGCATTCAGGTTCTGGATTTTGAACAGTCTCTTCACCACATTCACATTCTCAGACTCAATGCCCTGTGAGCAGAGGGGAGAAGTGAGCAGGAACCACCCCACGTCACTCCCACAGATCAAACCAAGACCTGAGGCACCGCAGGGACACTGGCCCCCACTGACCCCTTCACACTCTGAGTGGGGCACTGACACAAGAGCTAGCCCCAGGCTTGCCACCTCTGCTGAGCTCCTTCCTATCCTGGATGGAGACACAGCCAGAGAAAACGTTCCTGCAGGCAGGCAGCAGTGGAGCACAGTGACTGGGCAGCCCTGCTGCCACCGTACCCTGAGGTCATCAGCTGGTGCTGCCTGGTGCTTTACAGTGCAGGGCCAGGAGCTGGACTTGATCCTTTTGAGTCCCTTCCAGCTCAGGATACTCTACATTCTATGACTGACAAGGATTTCAGGAACAGGCCTCTGGGATAAGCATGAAGTGGAATCCCTCTGGCCCACAGCAGCAGTGGCAGAGAATCCCCGTGCTCCTGGAGTGTGCTTGTACCCTCAGCAGGGGCAGCCTGGTATCTGCTCCAGACACACAGAGCAGGTCCCTCTCTGCCTCACTGTTCCCAGCCTGCAGCTGTACTCCCACACCCCCGTCATGGGCAAGGTCCTTCCTGGCCTCTCAGGGATGGAAGTGGCAGCACTGGGGTAATGCCTCAGTGTAGCATGGAGATATGGCTCTGGGAAGGTCTCTGGCACCAGAGGATTTTACCTGGGGTCAACATCATGTTAAAATCACAAAACATGGGGATGTGCAGATGTGACACTGAAACAGAGGCAAAACACAGGGAACATGACTGAGCAGCCCAAGAGCCAGGGAGTGAACGAGCAGTCTGAGGCCAGCACACTCAGCTCTCCAAGTCTCACCACAGAACCAGAGACAGCACCCGGCCCAAGAAACCCCAGCAAGGCCAGGCGGGGCTGAGCTCAGCCTCCAGCTCCCAGGAACACCCTGAGCTACCAAGTGAGAGACAGGCCACTGCTGGGACACATGCCAGGCCACAGCAGTCCCAGGCCCAGCTTCAGACTACCAAGGACCTCAGCAGCCCTGCTGCTGGGCAACGCATGCTGCAGAGCACTGCAGCCAACTCCTCAGCCTAATTAATGGGGCAAGAGTTAATGAGATCTGAGGGCAGAGTTAGAATACTGTAGTGAGTACCACAACACCGAGTGTGGAGAAGCCTCATGCAAGGGTTGCCTCGAGCTCAGGATCCTGAGGGCAAGTCAGAGGAGACAAACAGGGAGGACAGGAGCATTGAGCCATCCTTCCCTGCAGCTCTCCCTCCCCCAGGAGCCAGCAGGAAGCTGCACTGCCTGTGAAGCTGGAAGGAAGGCAGCTCACCTGGAAAGCATTGTTCAGCCACAGCACCGAGCAGGAGGTTATGCGCCCAATCCGATGCAGATTGCCTGATATCAAGTTGGTTTCATTCAGCCAGCAGCCAAACACATCATACGGCTTATTCCTCACCCTGGAAAGCAGCGTGAAGTTCTCTGGAAGGGAAACATGAGTGTGAGGCAGTGGCTTCCAGCAAGAGCCCTGGAGAAACCATGTGGGACAGGGGAAGTGGATGCGGGTCTCTGTAGTAGGAGAGGCACTGAAGCAGCAGTGCCAACCTCCATCCATCCCCAGCCACTGCTACAGAGACAGATTATTTCTCTTTTCTCCTGAGATGTGTGATGATACCTTGCACAAGGGAAACCAAAATAACAGGGCAGTGCACAGAGCCAGAGCACAGAGCAATCCAGCTTCCCACCCTTTCCCTGAGCAGGGCCCGGAGTAGGCCCTGCGGACAAGAACAAGTTAAACACATACAGAATTTCACTCCCACCCCTGGGGCTTGGGGCCTCTCCAACCAAGGCAGCTGTGCACTCCTGATTCCTGCTGCACTCCTGACTCCTGGCACTGAGGGACTGCGCACAAAGACGGTGAGAGAACACAGGGGGGATAAGCCACATACACAGAGCTGCAGCAGAAGGGAAAGAGGCTCAGGTGACAACACCTCAGAAAGCCCCGTGAGACCTAAGGGTGAGACTAGGGCCATAAAGGTGATCTGAGGGCTGGATCCAGCCACTCTGCTCTGGAGATGGGCTGAGAGAGCTGGGGGTGTCCAGCCTGGAGAAGAGAAGGCTCTGGAGAGAGAGACCTTAGAGCCCCTTCCAGGGCCTAAAGGGGCTCCAAAAGAGCTGGAGAGGGACTTGGGACAAGAGCCTGGAGTGACAGAACAAAGAAGAATGGCTTCCCACTGCCAGAGGGCAGGGTTAGATGGGATATTGGGAAGGAATCGTTCCCTGTGAGCGTGGGGAGGCCCTGGCAGAGGGTGCCCAGAGAAGCTGTGGCTGCCCCTGGATCCCTGGAAGTGTCCCAGGCCAGGCTGGATGAGGCTTGGAGTAACCTGGTCTAGTGGAAGGTGTCCCTGCCCATGGCAGGGGTTGGAATAAGATGAGCCTTAAGGTCTCTTCCAACCCAAACCATTCTGGGTTTCTGTGGTTCTATGCCCAGCATTAAATAAGCCAGAGGCAGGGGCTTCGAGATAGTGACGTGGATAACCCTTGCCCAGACTGGCACTTAGAAGAGAAGTGAGTGAGGCTAAATACACGCCACACTGCCTTGGAGCGCTGCTGTGGTGACCCCAGCAGAGTTAAGGCTGTCTGTGAGGTTTCCCCTCTAGAACTGTGACTGGAGCCCCTTAGCTCACGTGTCAGGACAAGCGGAGGTAAAGCTACTGCACGCCCAAAGAAGAAGGGAACCCCCTCACCCAGCACTCATATGCCCCAGGGAAGCCCCACTTACCCATGCTGATCACAGCAATCTCCCCTGAGGAGGAGTTGTGAGGCCCCACAAAGACACCGGATACCAACAGGAGGGAGTCATCGGAGTTGAACTGGGAGAACTGGGTGTAGCTCCAGTTGTACGGCCTCATGTTGGAGCTGTGCTGCAGGGAGATGTCCAGCTCATTGCTCCAGATCTGCAGAGAAATGGACAGTCAGGAAGCTGCTGAGAAGCCTGAGAGTGCTTCTGCTTTATCTGTTCTGCCAGTACTCACCAGGACATGAAAAACAAACAGTATCACAAACCCCACTTAACTGCCTCCCACTCGCCATAGCCATGTCCATTTCCCTGACAAAAAATGGAGAGGGGCTAAATGGAGAACTGCTGCTCCGTGGGCCAGAGGAGAGGGTGTTCAGGCAGTGAATGGTGCTGTCACAGCTGGGTTTCCAGCATGTTCAGAGAGATTCCTCCCAGGACAACCACTCATGCAAGACATGATCCACTGCAGTGGATCGTGATCTCCCCACTCTTCGTCAGACCCAGGGCACAACAGGGCACCGATCCGTACCTGGAAAGCAAAGCACCTCGGCCACCTCCACACACACACAGGCTGGACCTGGAATCCACAGCCCTCAAGGCTACATTCGCAAGAGTCATTAGTTCTATGGCTTAGAAAACAGCTCAGCACCTGCAGGAACCAGCCCCAGTCCAGGGACATCCGGTCAAACCTCTCCACAAACTTCCAAAGGCTGCTCTCAGGGCTAAACCCCACTGGACCAAGGCTGCAAGGGCTGGGCAGGGCACCTACCACTTTACCTTGACCGTGCAGTCTTTGGAGCATGATGCAAACAGGCAGCCAGAGTGGGAGAAGCTGAGGTGCAAAACTTGGTCATTGTGCTCCTTCAGGGCCTGCACCTCCACGCAAGGGATGGTGTCGTAGAGCCTCTGGAACTCATCATACCAGGAGATAGCACCTGCAGCACAGAGCAGGGACAGGGGACAGGAGTGTCAGTGGAGGGGAGCAGAGCTGGGCTAAACACGGCATCAGGCTTCAATAAACCAGCCCTGGCTCCTGCAAGCAAGGCCAGGAGCTCTGCTGGGGCACCAGCCCAGGGCTGCAGCTCAGCTACCAGCCCTCAGCACTTTCCTCAGTAGCTTCCCTACTCCCACACACAAAAACCCCTTTCTTCCACACCACACCTCTGCTTCCCAAACCAGCACAGCCCCTGCTGGAACAGCCCGGGCAGAGGTGCTGGCTGTCAGACCAAAACCTGGCTCAGGACAAAACAGTCCTGAGAAGGAACACGTGCTCCAGCACAACCAAACCAACCAGGTGTGACAAGAGGGAAGCTTCTCCTCACCATACCCAGCTCTGCACTGATTATCTCTGTCTTGTCTAACATAGAATTAAGATGGTTCCAGAAAGGGTCTGGGACCAGGAAAAACCCATCTCCGTGAGGTAAGAGACTTGAAAAAATGAGAGAGAAGAACAGAAGCTGGACACAGTGTGCTGAGCACAGCCTGGGGCACACTCACCAGAGATGGAATAAAAGACAAATAAAGAAGATTTTTAATGAAGGGCCCAGCCAGGCAGCCTACAGACTTGTTGTAGCAGCAAATCCCAAAGAAGCAAAGAGGATTAGACATGTATATGGATAAGGGCCAACTTTCCTGGTGACACTGAACAGGACTGAAGGATTTTTTGGAACACGCTGCAGCCCAGGAGGCACCTACTCCAGGCAGAGGCCAGCTTGC
The DNA here is from genome assembly GCF_017639235.1 of Corvus kubaryi. Taxonomy (NCBI): domain Eukaryota; kingdom Metazoa; phylum Chordata; class Aves; order Passeriformes; family Corvidae; genus Corvus; species Corvus kubaryi. Next base: position 265,131 of record NW_024582065.1, on the reverse strand, counting down.
TGCCAGCACATCCCACTGCTGCTCGAGGCTGGGTGCTTCAGCCCCCTCTGAACCTCCTGCTCCCAGCCCATCCGGCTGGGAAACAGCCTGGGTAGGCCCCATTTGGCCAAGCAAACCCAACACCTCCTCTCACAGACCAGCTGGATACCATTCCTCCAACCATGGGGCTGCCCAGGGCAGGCAGGCTGGCAGGGGTATTCCCCAAACTCACCCTCCAGCCCCTTCCCACGCCTGCCAGCTGTCCCTCTCCTGCTGCCTTCTCCTGGGTGCCCACAGCTCCAGCAGCCAGGGAGGTGCCTGAATATGTTACTGAGCTACACCGACTGCTTGATCCTAATTAGTGCTCAGGAACAGGGCTGGCAGCTGACTAAGCAGCTCCAGAAGGCTGGGAGGGAATGAGCCTTTTAGATAAACCCTGAAGAGAACGTCCGCAGGCCCATGGAGCTCCCAGGCTCTGCAAGAGCAAAGTCACCCAGCCTGGAGGAACCCCATCCATATCCCATCTCCTCCCAGAGCCCCTCTGCACTGGTGCTCCTGCTGCAAGATCAGCTTCCACTGCCTGATCCTTAGCATTTCTTCCTTGGCATTTCCTCCTGCCCTTCTACAGCCACTGCAATTCACAATACAGGATCCAGTTCCCTCAGTCACAGCTGGGAGCCCCCAGCACAGCCCTCCCATGCCCTGCAACACCCTGGGAATGGGCTGCTCGGAGAGAAACCCCCCTTGGCAGCAAGGGCTCCTGCTGCCACGTCCCATGGGCCTGTCCCAGCTGGCGTGACAGAGCTGGGTCATCTCTCCAGACTGCACCAAACTGCTTCCAGCACTGGATGCTCAGCAGGGAGCAGAGCTGTGACCACACGACTGCCACCCCCAAGCCCTCTGACAGCTTGGCTAGGGACAGCCCTGCCAGGCTCAGTTAGCTCCTGATGTGAGCCCACATCAAATCCAACCTGCCCTGGTGCTGTGGGGCAGCTGCTGACTCAGCACATGCCCCCAGTGCTGTCACAGGGCCACACATGCCCCAGACAGGCACAGGTCTCTGCACAGCCCGGCCCCTGGGACCCTGGGAGCAGCCCACGGCACTTGCAGCAGTGCCTGCTCCAGCTGGAGAAGGAGCAGAGCTGCAGCACAGGGGCTGCCAAGTCCCGGGCAGGCCAAGCCAGCAGTGACTGCACAGATCCCGAGCAGGCTGGGATGCAGCCGTGTGTGGTGACTCACTGCGACTCCCAGATCTCCCTGGACAGCAGCTACAGAGAGCACCTGCCTAGGGAGCTCAGGAACCTCCTTTCTGTGAAAAGAAGGGAAAGGCAAACCACTTTCAGCCCTTTGAGCCCCGTTTCTCAAGGGCCTGGGCAGTCCCAGAGCCCTTCCCGTGCACATCTCAGCCCATGACACCGTGACACAGCTGAAGCCGCGCGGCTCAGGGGTTCCACCACCACTAGGCAGAGCGGGGTAACGGCGTGTGTGTGCCAGGCTCACGGCAGGTGCCGCCCCCGGGATCAGCCCCGCGCACCGGAGCGCACCTGGGTGCCGCGGCACATCCCGGGACACGCGGTAGTAGCGATAGAAAAGCTCCTTCCACAGGAATTCGTCGCGGGCCACGGCGCGCCACTGCTGGCAGACCAGCCCCACCGAGAGCACGTCGGCGTGGTCCAGGTACAGAAAGATCTCGAACAGGACGGTGTCTGGGAGCCGAGGGCAGCCCGCGTCCATCGTGTCATTCTGCCGCCGCGCCTGCAACCGAGCGGGGTGCTGGGGTCAGGCCCGGACCGGGGACCCGCACCCGCCGAGGGCCCGCAGCCCCCCGGGCCTTGCCCGCTGTTCCCCCGTGCCGTGCCCGGTGCCCTGGTGCCCCTCGTGGCCGGTGTCCCCCCGTGCTGTGCCCGGTGCCCCCCACGGCCGGTGTCCCCCCCGTGTCGTGCCCGGTTTCCCCGGCCTCCCCCACGGCCGGTGTCCCCCCGTGCCGTGCCCGTGTCCCCGCTGTCCCCCCGTGTCCCCGCTGTCCCCCCGTGCCGTGCCCGTGTCCCCGCTGTCCCCGCTGTCCCCCCGCACCTCGGCGGCTCCGCTCCCCCGCCCCTCCCCGCCACTTCCGGCCGGCGCTCGCGGCGCTCTCGCGCCGGCCAATCACAGCGCGCGTCCCGCCGCAGCCCCGATGGCTCGAGCACAGAGCTCCCCGCAAGCGTGCCAGGCACAGCGAGCCGAGCGCGGCACGACCGCTCACGGGCGCCCCTGCAGCAGCGGCGCTGGCCCGCCCCGCCCCGCCCGCCCAGACCACGCCCCTCTCAGACCACGCCCTTCTCATGCCACGCCCTTCTCATGCCACGCCCCCACAGGCACGCCCAGCCGCCACGGCCACGCCTCCGTTAGACCACGCCCAGTCCCGAACAGGCCCCGCCCACGCGGAACCCCCGGGACCCCCGGGACCCCCGCCCGGGTCTGTGCCCGGACCCTCCCGCCTCGGCCCCTCTTCAACCCCCGGCCCTATCCGGGCCCGTTCACTGAGCCCCAGCCCGGCCCGGCCCCGCGCTGACCCCGGCGCTGACCCCGGCGCTGACCCCGGCCGGCCCCTGGCTCCCGGCCGTGCCCGCCTGGCCCCGCCGCTTCCCGGCAGCGGCGGCCTCGCAGAGCGGCACATGGCGGCCCTGCGCACCCTCCTGCTCCTCGGGCTGCTCCTCACGACGCGGGGGCAGAGGGCGGCGCAGAGACGGCGGCCGCCCCGTCCCCAGAGTCCGCTGGAGAAGGTGGTGGCTCAGGAGGGGCTCAGCCTCCAGCAGGTGAGGGGGTGGGGAGGGGGTCTGTGGGCATCCGCTGACCCCGCACTTGGGTGGGCTGCAGGGAGCCGCGGTGGCTCCTGTCCCGTGTCCCCTCCAGGGCTGACCCCCTCGTCCTCCCCACACTCAGCCTCCCAGCCCATCCACAGCCCAAGCCCCTCGGTGCCCCTCGCACACCGCCGGGGCTGCCAGAGCCCAGCTCAGCCCCGGCACTGCCTGCAGAGTTGCCCACAGGGCAGGTGCAGGGGCCGGAGCCTCACAGGGACCCCTGTCCTCACCCATGTGGGGCTGCTGCAGGGCCCGTGCAGCCACCCTCACTCTTGGGTTGAGCTCGGGGCTCTGCTGGTGGGGCTGAGCTGGGGCTGCGGCATCAAGTGATGCCCAGCATACAACCAGTGTGGCACTGGAGTGCCCACAGTGCTGTGGGCAGTGTGAGCAATGGGCAGGTGCCTTAGACACCTCGTACACACCCCCAGCCTGTCCCCATGTCAGGCTCCTTCTGCCCGGCCAGCCCACCTGCCAGCACCTGGAGGGCAGTTGTGCCCTGTGGGCACCCCAAGGGACAGGCTGTGGGCAGAGGTGTCAAGTGAGGGGAAGGAGGGTGCTCAGGGTGGTTGAGTGGTGACACCCCAGGCTGGTGGCCCCGTAGATGGTGCCACCCCTGTGCCATGCAGCTCTCAGGGAAGTGGTTCCTGGTCGGCATGGCCTCCCGCTGCAGCTATCTGGCAGAGCACAGCCACCAGCTGGAGGCCACGATGGTGACGGTGACCGTCCTGGATGGGCAGAGCCTGGCCATCAGCACCTTCAGGAAGCTGTGAGTGATGCTGGGCACAGGGGCTGCGGGCAGGAACAGGGATGCTGCAGGCAGGTCAGAACAGGACTGGTGCTCTGGGATGGGGACAGGGAATGCTGGGTGGGATGGGAACTCTGAAAGCAGGTCAGAGCAGTTCCAGTGCCCTGGCCACAGGCTCCAAGGACAGAGCTTCCCCAGAGCCAAGTGTGGGTGGGATACCCTCCAGGGAGTTCCATAGTAGAACCCCTGGCCATGATGGGCGCCCTGCCACCCACACAGCCACTAGCCCAGGCTGGGCTCAGAGTGCCCAGGCTGGTCAGTGTGGGGACAGCCAGGCTGGCCAAACTGAGGCACGTGGTGGCTCCGTGGCTGCCCAGCCCAGGACTGGCTCTTGGGACTATCCCAGAGGCAGCATGTCTGAGGATGGGGACCTTCAGCACATCTGTGAGCACTTTCCCCAGCCTGGTGAGCCCTGAGGTTCTGACCAGGCTCAGCACTGCAGGGAGGTGGCAGGAACTCCTTGGGCTCAGCAGATTTTGGGCTCAGCATCTCTCACAGTGCCTGTCTCCCCAGTGTTCTGGGACATCTTTCCCTGGGGGGAAAACAAAGTCCCAAGGAAACGCAGCGTGTGTACCCTGGCAATCAGAGCAGGCAGGGACCCGGGAAGACCCTCCACAGCCGGTGCTGACATGTCCTTCTCTCCCCATGCAGGGACAGGATGTGCTGGGAGATCAGGCAGCACTACCTTCCCACCCAGGCCCCCGGACGCTTCCTGCTGAAGGGTGAGGGAGACTGGTCTGGGGTGGCAGGAGGCTGCTGGAGCCCCCCAGTCCTGCTCTCGGCACGGTTTTGGTACCAATGTCCCTCTTCCCAGTGCCCTCCCAGTATTTTATGTCTTGGGTCTCTAAGCTCCAGATGCCGTCACGGCTGACACCATGGGCTGGTGCCTGTTGGGCTGCCCCACTCTGGCCCTAATTTTCACCCCTTGTACACCCGGCTTGTGGGGAAATGAAGCCCCTGGATGATGCTGGGGCTAACCAGGATTAACCGGGACTAACTGGGCTATCGTCTTGTCCTTCGCAGGCCGTAGGAAAAGCAGTAAGGTGGATGTGGTGGTGGGTGAGGCCGACCCCAGCAGCTTCACCATCCTCTATTACCAGAAGGGCCACAGCATCTCTGTTAAGCTCTATGGTGCGTCAGGGCTCAGGGCCTCATGGCAGGTGAGGGACAGGGGTGGGAAACCTGTGCTGGACTCAGGGGATGCCAGCTGAAGCCCTGGAGGACCCAACGTGGCAATGGGGGTCACTCCCCAGCTGCAGAATTGTCCCCAGATGCTGTGGGGGAGCTGGTAAGGGGGGAACTGGGAACCCACTTCTCTGGGCTGAAAGCTCCCTGGGCCCTGAGCCTTGTGCAGGGACGTGGGGGGCTTCGGGACAGGGCCAGGTAGGGCCTGAGGCCATTGATGGTGTCTCCTCGTGTGCAGGACGGACCAGCCTGGTCAGTGACGCCGTCGTGGACAAGTTTGAGCAGCGCGTCAGGGCTGTGGGTCTGAGTGAGGATGTGACCTACTACTTCCCCACCTACGGTGGGTGGCACATGGTCCTCAGGGAGACCCGTGTGGGGTCTGTCCCCATGCTCCGGCCACCCCAGGGACAAAGATGCAAGGATGGGGCTGTGCCCCGCAATGTCCTGGGGGAGCAGGGGCTGGAGGGTGCCAGGTCCCAGATAAGGTGACCCCCCGGCCTCTGTCTCTTGCAGGGTTTTGTGACTCTGCAGATGAGTTTCACATCCTTGATGGTGAGTTGGGGATGCCGAGTGATGCGCTGGGTGCCCCCATGTGCCAGGCTTGGTCCCACACTGGCCACCAGTGGGGTGTCCCTGTCCTGGCTGTGGGCTGGACACACTGGGCCAGATCCACACTGTACCATGGCTGTGTGGTCCTGCCCCAGGAGTGTGGGAGGGCTGGTCTTGCACGGGAGAGGCCATGCCAGACCATTCCCCAGAACAGAGTTTGTGCCCTTGTGTGGCAAACTCACTCAGGATGGGCATCAGGTACATCCTGGCAAAGCAAGCCCCATTCATCCCTCCCACGGGTCAGACTGGGCTTGATGGATCTATATTGGTGTCTCCTGGGGTGAGGGCTGGTCTGGGATGAGATGTCCTGGCACAGGGACACCCTGGGGCGAGGGCTGGGGTCCCTGGGGACAGCTCCATCACTTGTCATTGGTGCTTGGGGAGGCAGAGGTAGGTCTCCAGCCCTGGCGCTGGGCTTGAACACCCCCCCAGCCCCTCAGCACTTCTCTTCCTTCCAGAAACGAAGCTGTAGGTGCAGACGGAGTTGCCACGGGGTCCCAGACCTCAGCCCTCACCTCAGCCAGCTGCCCATGGCCACACAGGTCTGAGCCACACTTTCATCAGCTCCCACTGCTGCTCTACAGCTTGGAGTCAGCCCTGGGGCTCCTCAGCCCCTCCAGCTGTGCTGGCAGCTGCGTCTGTCCTTGTCCTGTGCCCCCCAGCTTGTGTCCCCCCTCTGCTCTGTGCCCCACTCTCCTGCAGCAGCCAGCAGCACCCCAATAAATGCCTCAGAGAAGAGCCTGTGTACAGGCCAGTCACCTCCTGGTGTGCCCCAGCCAGGCCAGCACTGCCTCCACCATGGGCTGCCAGTGCCTTGGACATGTGCTCCTGGCTGGGGTGTGCCGAGGGTGTGTTGGGGGGCTGTGCAGCCCCCTTCCATACAGACCCCCGCCATCTCCCTGAGCCCTCCCCAGCCATGGGACAGCGGGGCAGGAATTGTGGTGGTTTCCGTGATGTGGTGCTTGTGGTCCAGCTGGCAGGGGGCAAGGGAGGGCCGGACCCTGAGGGGAACAGCACCGTGCCTGAGGCCACAGGGGGCATGGACTTAGGGGCACTGGGGAGAGCACAGCATCTGCCTTTTCCCCCAACAAGCTGGGAGATCCCTCAGGGACCCCAGGGGAGGAAATCTTAGTCCCACAGTCCTGCTGCCCATCCCCAGGGCCTGCAGGGCCGGGACACACCCCATTCCCCTGCCCCAGCCCTGCAGAGCTGGTTCCCCGAGGGGCTGCTGCCTGCGCTGGACCCCTGCCCGCACAGCCAGCACCTCTCAGAGAGACAGGCAGGCCCTGGGAGGGCTGCAGGGCCTGCGGGGTCTTGAACTAGGGGAGAGCCCCAGGGTTAATGCTGCAGCCCCTCATCGGACCCCTCCTCCCTGTATGTGGAGCCTGGCCAAGGCTGTCCTGCCACGCATTCCAGGCGAATGGCCCACTGCCACTGGCTTCAGGAGGGGACAGGGAGCAGCCCTGCAGCAGGCAGGTGGGGGCCCAGTCCCCCGGCAGCCCTCTGCCCCCAGCATTTTGCAATCCTAGCGGGAACTGGTCACACATGTTGTTTATCAGGGAATTATGTAAGGGAAGCCACGTGCTGTGCCCGGAGCCAGCCCCTGTTCCCACCGCCCACGTGCAGTCCAGCCTGGCCCCCCCCCGAGCCTGCCAGAGCTGGGCTGTAGTGGATCCAGCTCACTTCACCTGCACCCCGAAGTGGCTGCACTGGGCAGGGGGATAGGGGGGCAAGGGGAGATCCCCCGGGAGCTGGGCTGGCCCCCAAGGATTCCCCACAGCCCTCATCCCGGCTCAGCCCATCTGTCGTTGGGGCTAAACCATCTCTGGGTGCAAACACCCGGGTTATGCCCAAGGGTCTGTGTCCAGCTGCCACGGGGACCCACAGCCCAGATACCACATCCTGCCCCCAGCCTTGCTCAAGCACTCCCGTACTCCTGAGCTTGCACCAGCTTTGCCACCTCCAGGTCCTTGGGCTGGCTCCCAGCTTTGCCACCTCCAGGAGAGCCTGGCACCACCCAGGTATCCATCGGGCACCCCCTCCTGGCACCTGGGCAGGGAGCTGGGAGTACCTGGCAGCAGGGGGGACTTTGTGTTCCTGCCGCAGTGCCAGGTGACAGTGACACCCCCGGGTGTCACTGCCTCTGTGCCCGATGGCAAGAGTTCCCCTGGCACCCTGAGGGTGAGCTCCGGGGGAGACTGAGCCCCAGCACAGCGTGTGGGGCCCCAGCCAGGTTCTCGTGATGTCCAGTCCTGCCTGGCTCAGCTTTTGTTTTGTTTTCATAAATCCTCGGGGCCGGGCAGGCGCGGGGTGCGCGGGGCAGGGCGGCCTCGCAGCGGGGCGCGGGGAAGGGAATGTGCAGGGGGGGCTGCCAGGGGAAAACCAGCTGTTGTGAAAACAGGCTCCTTACGTAAAGCACCCGGGCAAGGCTGCGCGGCGGGGCCGGGGCTCTGCCCGGCATGGCCAGCCCTGCCCAAACCCTGCCAGACCCATGGGCGTTGCAGCTGGCACCCAGCCCCTGCAGGGGGGTCCCCGGATTGTCTGCTGGTGACCCCAAACCAAGGGGGAGGGCGTCTCCAGCCCCTCCTGGCAAAGGGTGCAGGGTGCTGGGGCGGGTGGGGTGTGAAGTTCTGGGATCCATCTGGCTGCATGCTGGTCCCCAGGGAGCTGAACATGGGGCTCCCCGGCTCACCAGCGGGACGCCCCGGAGCTGCCCCGCACTGGGACACACCCCGAGGGTGCTGGGGCCAGCAGAGAGGCTTCCTTGGGTGATGCAGGGACTTGAGTCAAGGCAAAGTAGGGGGTCCCGCAGGAGCACACACAGGTGCCAAGTCCCATGCGTTGGGTTGGGACCTGGCAGGCACTGGACCTGCCCTCCATCTCACTGGAGCCGCACTCTGGGTCCGAGTGAGGCCACCGTGCGTGGCTGGGGCAGCTCTGGGCCCTGCTCCCCGGCCCGGCAGCGCTGGGGGCAGGGCGGCCGCTGGCTGTTTTCAGTGCAGAGCAGTTTGGCACCCTGGAGCAAAATACGGCGTATCAACAGGAGGGAAGCGTAGGATCCCCAGCTTGCCCTTTGGCTTCAAGCGCTCTGCCCTGCTCCAGCTTGCATAACGGCACGGGGGGAGGCAGGGCTGGCTCCCCGGGGGCCCCCGCAACGCCTGTCCATAAATAGGGGCTCAACAAACTCTCCGGCACTGCTGCGCTCTGCCTCCAGCTCTCAGCTCGCCTCAGCTCGGCTCGGCTCAGCCATGCAGGCCACACTGCTCGGCATCCTGGGGCTGGCCCTGCTCGGGACACTGCACGCCCAGGACAGCATTCCTGTCCAAGCTGACTTCCAGCAGGACAAGGTGACCCAGGCCAACCGGCATCACCTCTGTGGAGGTTTGGGGTGTTTTGGGGGATTCTTGTCCTGAAGATGTGGGGAGGGGGTGGTAGATGGGGGGACAGGCTCGCACTGGTGCACATGCACCCCCCCATCCTGGGGACCTCCCAGCACCTGGATTTGGTGGCTCTGGAGGGGATCCAGCACGCAGCCTCCAGCGGGTGGGCAGGACCCTGGGTTAGGCATGGGTCCAAGCTGCTGCTGTGCTGTGGAGTGGGTGTGGATGCACAGGGATCTTACAGGGGAGAGTGCAAAAAACAATCGCAGTCTGACAGCACAGAGATAGGCCATGAGAACCCCACCCCAACAAAGAGTCCAGCCCAGGGCCACAAAAAAACCAAGGGCTGCTGTGCTGGGGTGTCCCCTACACCCCTCTGCCCCTGGAAAGGTCCTGGGGGACACAGCCACCCCAGGAAGGTGTGATGGGGATGGAGGGAGGACAGGGGTCTGGGATGTGCTGCAAGGGTGGTCCCGGCACAGCTGCTCTCCAAGGCCAGCAGTTCCCCTGAGGGGCATCACACTGCTGGCTCCATACAGTGCACTGGAATGAGCCATGCTGGACCCAGTGTCCTGACCCCTCCTCAGACCCCCAGATGGATGGAAATGGCATCTCAGAGTCAGACAGTCCTGTCACGCTCCCTGGGCTTGGGGTGAAGAGGAAGGAAACAGGCAAGGGCAGTGAAGGGCATGTCACGAAACAGGCATTGATTTCCTTGTTCCTGGTTTTGTGGTTGCCAAGAGCTGTAGCAGCTCCCTGGGAAACGAGGACCCTGGGACACTGTCCTTCTGTGGGGAATGGGCTGCCAGGGGAGAGCGACATGGCCTGGGCTGGGGCTGGTGGGGGCTGAGAGGTGAGACAGGGTCTGTGCCCAGCTGGGGCTGAGTGGAGGTTGTATGCAGTTCACAGGGAGATGGTACAGCATCGGCCTGGCCTCCAACTCTAACTGGTTCAAGGAGAAGAGGCACCTGATGAAGATGTGCACCACCATCATCTCCGCCACCGCAGACGGGAACCTGGAAGTTACCTCCACCTACCCCAAGTATGGGGCGTGGGGAGGGGTGAGCAGGGAGGGGGTGCTGGGGGTGGGCACTGGTGCATCCCCCTCTGCTGTGCTCCCCAGGGGTGACCAGTGCGTGACGAGGAACAGTCTTTACATCAAGACAGAGCAGCCAGGGCGGTTCAGCTACACCAGCACACGTGAGTGCCCAGCTCCCATGGGGCAGCCCCAGACATGCTCACAGCCCTGATGTCCCTGCTCCTGCCTTGGGGCTGATTTGGAGCTCAGGGCTGAGCCGTGCCCCATGTCCCCCACAGGCTGGGGCAGCAAGCACAACATCCATGTGGTGGAGACCAACTATGACGAGTACGCCTTGGTGGCCACCCAGATCTCCAAGGGCACCGGTTCCTCCACCATGGTGCTGCTCTACAGTACGTCTGCCCCAGGACCCCCATGCTGTCCACCCCCCGGGATGTCTGTCTTTCCCATGGGAGAAGGGCAGGTTTAGGGTCACTTCCCAAGCTGGGGTGACCCATGGGGGGATGATGGCTGGGTCGGGACCCCCTTGCTGGGCTGCCTGTGCCCCTGTGCTGGTTGGCACAGGGGGGCTGCCTCTCACCCTGCTCTTGGCTGCAGGCCGGACAAAGGAGCTGAGTCCCGAGCGCCTGGAGATGTTCACCCAGTTCTCCAGGGAGCAGGGCCTGACAGACGACGAGATCCTCATCCTGCCCCAGACAGGTGAGGCTGGGAGCACGGGGAGGGTGTCGGGGAGTAGGGGGCAGGATACTCCAGGGGGACTGAGAGGGAGGAGACCCTCCTGGCTTGTCCCTGCCTCTCTGTGGGGCCAGCGTGGGGCAAGCCATGGGGTGCCCCCATTCAGGATCCCTCAGGGGGGCTGAGGTCCCACAGCCCCCAGAGGAGCTGATCTCCCTGTTTCTTCCTCCTACAGACAAATGCATGGCAGATGCTGCTTAGGTGAGTCCTGCCTTTGCTGGGGCTCAGACCAGCCCTGCGGGAGGGTATGGGGGTGTTTAAAGCCGCTGCATCCCACAGAGCCCCCAGCCCTTCCACAACCTTTCCCCAGGTCACTCCTCTCCTCACACCTACTGGGGATCCCCCACCCAGCCCTGTGGGGTGCCCACCCACCCAGTGTGGGGCTGGCCAAGCCCATGTCCCCCTGTGTGTCACCTGGTCTCCCACAGCTCAGCCATGCTCACCCCCCATCTTTTCCAGGCGGACCCACCAGCTGCTGCCAGCCAGAGCCCCAACAGCACCAAGCTGGTGACCACCCTGCCCCATCCAACCCCCAGTGCCCCCCCAGCACCGCAGCAGCCTTCGCTCCCTGGCTTCACAACCCACACCTGAATCCCTGTCCCGATTAAAGCCCATAAAAAACCAGACCTTGCCTGCTGGACTGTTGTGGAGCAGCCCCAACGAGGTGATGGGGAGGGGGAAGCATGGCCAGTAGGGATGGGACTGGGGTTGGGGGTCAGGGCTGACCCCAGCTCCTGGCTGTGGAGCTGCTGGGCTGAGACCCCATGTCCACTCACAGCCCTGCCCCGTGGTGCTGCCTGGCCACTGAACCTGCCCTGTCCCAGAAAAAGGGGTCCCCGAGGCTAGGACCCACTGGGGCATCTGCTTCCCCTCTGTCCCGTGGACACCCTGGGCTCCCCCAGCCTCCCTGCCGTGGTTTCCCTGCGGGAGAGCAGGCTGGCAGCATGGGAATGGGGCGATGGGCAATCAGGGGGTCTCCAGAAGTTTGGGGAAGGATGGACATGAAGCAGAAGGATGTCTGTGAGCTCTGGGTGTGGCTCGATCCTGGCCACCCCCTGGGCTCCATCCCATGAACCTGGACCCTCTCCAGCAGTGGGGTCTGAGCCTGCTGCCACCAGCCTAAGAAGCCACCACCCCTTCTGAGGGCAGCGGGCTGTGGGGTAGAACAGCAGCACAACCATTCTCTGGCACTGAGGATCCTGAGGCGGGATCCATCCCATCACTGGAAGACCCTAGAACCAATGGCAACAGCCAGGAGGGGGCCCCGGGCATGCCCCTCACGCTCTCCCCCAGACACGGAGCAGGCACGGGGCAGCACTTGGTCCTGGCATGCTCTGGGCTGGGTCTCACACAAGGCTGCATTCATCTGGGACTGGGCAGCTAGGGGGGACAGGGCCAGCGCTGTCACCTAAGCCAGGCACAGGTTATCCCTGTTCTTGTGTAACCTGTTGCATAAAGCTGGCGTGGGCAGGAATGCTGCCAGCAGTGGGGACTATAAAGGTGGGTGCAGCCTGTCCTGCCCACATCCACTCCGGGGAGAGGATGGCAGTGGCACTGCCCGGGCTGGCGCTGGCCCTGCTCTGCCTGCTGCGGGCAGGGGCCCAGGTCCCCGTGCAGCCGGACTTGGACACCGGGAAGGTAACTGCACAGGATGCTGCCTGGCACATCCTGCCTGGGCTGGAGGGGCTGGCTGGGGCAGGGGGCCTGTGCGGCACCCCCAGGCACCTGCCAGCTCCATCCCTGAGCCAACACCAGGGCAGCTTCCAGGAGTGCCTGTGCAAAACCAGGTTAGTCCTGGCTGCTGTGTCCAGCGCCAGCCCACTGCAGGGACACCAGCACGCGGGGCCATGATGTCCCCAAGGGCGTGTGGCACTTCTCCAGGGAACATGGGCCAGGTGCTGCACCCGTACACCTGGCATGGGGCAGGACAGGGTGTTCTGCATGCAGGAAGGTGGCAGGTCCTCATGTTTGCCTGGCTGCTCCCCACAGAGGGTGGCAGGTCTGCCACCACAGGCTGGCAGGTTTCTACACTGGGCTGTCAGGTTCTCCATGGCAGATCCCCACAGATGGTGGAAGGTCCCTGAAGAGGGTGACAGGTCCCTACAGACAGCAGCAGGTTCACTGCAGGTCGGCACATTTCTGGGCTGCCAGGTCCCGCTAGCTGGTGGTAGGTTGCAGGTCCCCACAGCTTTTCCGAATTCCACTGGTGATGTCCTGGGGCAGTTTGCAGGGATGTGGCATGTCACAGCCATCGCTTCCAACTGCTCCATCTTCCTGAAGATGAAGGATGGGATGAAGTCATCCATGGCCATCATCAGCTTCATGCCAGAAGGGGACCTGGCCATGAAGTTGGTCTGGCCCTTGTAAGTGTCTGTCCTGCTCGCTGAGTTCCCCGTGGGCCGGGGACTCCCCTCCCCACCACAGCAACTCCCCCAGACCCACTGTCCCGGGCTGCCCAGTCCTGCCTCGGTGCATCCCCCTGGGCAGGCTGGGCTCCCCCCTGTGCCCACCACCCCACTGCCCTCCCATGTGGCATCCAGAAACATTTTTCTTTTTCATGTTCCTTTTCCAGGCAGGACAAATGCCACAAGTTTGAGCTGCTCTTCCAGCAGAGCGGGCAGGCGGGGCACTACGTGGGTCTGTGTGGGCAGGGGCTTTGGAGCCATGGGTACCCTGAAACAGAGGGTGGACATCCCCAGCCCCCATGCCTCAGGAGGAGTGGGTGGTGGGCTTGGCCCCTCTGCCTCCCTGGCTCAGTGAGAGGTCGTGGGCGGGTGGGCACCTGGCTCCTCCACATCGTGCAGGGGTTCTCTCCTCATACCCTCCTCAGGCAAATCTGAGGCTCAGGCACTGAGCCGTGGGCCCCAGCAGGGCCCAGGAGGGCTCACACTGTACCACGTTGCCCAGCTGGTCACCTCTGGGGTCCTTTAGGAGCACAAGAGAAGAGGGATCTGCATGTGATGGACACAGACTACAGCCACTACGCTGTCCTGCACGAGGCCCAGCACAGTGAGACAGAGCCCAGCACGGCGCTGCAGCTCCTCAGTGCGTGTTGGGAGCGGGGAACTGGCTCACGGGAAGGGATGGGGGCACTGGCGGCGGACAGGGGCTGGGCTCCCCACCACTATCCAGGGCCACCAACAGCAGCACCCCATGTCCATCACCTAGGGAATTAATTTTGGGGTGAATGAAACCTTGCACTAAAGATATCTCCAGCTGTTTGTGGATTGAACCAGAGCCCCCTGCAGTGTGCCAGCCCAGCTGCAGAAACCCAACCCTGCCAGCCACCCCATACCACCCCAAGTGAATGCGTCACTCATCCAAAAGGGCTTGTGCCCCTTTGCTGCCAGCCCAGGGCAGCTGTGGGTTGCCTGGTGTCCACCCTGCATGTTCATGGCTTCACCTTAGCCCTTCCCTGGGGTCCAGATGCTGCCCCGCAGTAGCTGGACCCCCAGCGTGGGGCTGGCTGCCGGGATTCCTTGCACTCACCAGCCCCCACTTTGGGTGTGTGGCTGCAGCAAGGGAGCAGGATGTGAGCCCCCACCTCCTGCAGAAGTTCATGGAGCTCATCCCCACCATGGGCCTGACTGAGGACATGCTGGCCATCCTGCCCAAGTCAGGTGAGTGGCCCGAGGGCACAGGGTGGCAGCTGCGGCCCCTCTGCATGGGGACTCTGTGTGGGGGCTCAGGGTGCTGCCAACGGCACACTCACCCCTCTCTGCTTTCCAGCAGATCAATGCACCAGGGACATCAGGTGAGCATGGCCAGGGGAAGCTGTGACTCCCTTCCAGCATGGCCTGGGCTGAGCAGGGATTTGCAGCCCCTGGGGATCCCCCACCTGCCTCGGGGCTCCATATCACATCGTCTGCCTGTCCTGCCTCTGCAGCTGAAGGGCCGTGTGTACTCCAGACCTAGTGGACGATGGGCTCTGCTCCCAAGTCCGTGGTGCTCCTTCCCATCCTCCCTGTCCAGGCTCTGCCAGACCCCCCTGCTCCACACCAGGATCACCCTCAACCTCCTAAATAAATAGATGCAGAAGCTGCCCCAGAGCTCGGTGCTTTCTTGGAGGGAGAAGGGTGCTGCCAGGGCCCCCAGGCACCCTGAGCCCAGCAGTCCTGGAGCTGACTCTTCCTGTCAGCCCCCCACGGGTGTTAGGGGGCTCCCTTGATGTGATGTTTGCTGTGTCCAGCATGGGGAGGATGGGGAGCAGAGGATGGGGAAGGTGCAGGGGAGTAGCTGCCAGGGCAGGGAAGAATGGAGCCAGGGTGAACAGGGTCTGGGTGGTCCGTAGCTCTGGGCAGACAGGGTTAAGCAGTCAGGCTGCGCAGTGCTGCCTGTGGGGACACCCCCAGGAAACGCCATCCCCTGCTCAGTGCTCTCCCGGGCCACCCAGCTGGGAGTGGGGTGGCACCAGGGCTGCCTATGGACCCCCATG
The DNA here is from genome assembly GCF_017639235.1 of Corvus kubaryi. Lineage (NCBI taxonomy): Eukaryota > Metazoa > Chordata > Aves > Passeriformes > Corvidae > Corvus > Corvus kubaryi. Next base: position 250,124 of record NW_024582065.1, on the reverse strand, counting down.
CCCCCATGCCCCTTGGTCCCCCATCTGACCAAAGTAAGGCCATGCTGCCACGAGCCCCAAGGGCAGTTTTCATCCCCCTCCACCTCCTGCAGAGCGACGGCAGCCTCTGAGCCCTCCCTGCCTCCCTGTCCCGGAGTCCCTCGGTGCCCAGGCAGGTGTGGGGCTGTGACCCCAGGAGCCTGGCAGAGCCAGGCCACAGGGGACATCCCGCTCCGGGAAGGAGGGACTCACTCGCACAGGGACACGAACCCCTTCCCGTGCCCGCCCTGCTCAGAGCGCACCGTGCTCGGCAGGCCCTGAGCGGCCCGGCGCAGGCACCGCGGGTCAGGCTGTGCCGGCGAGGGGCTGGATTGCAGCACGATCCCAGCAGGATCCCGGGGCCGGCTTCAGCCTGGCCAGAAGAGCGGGTCACCGAGGGCCTTGCTGGGCTGGGCAACGGGGCTGCCCCGGGGCCTCTGCCGGGAAGAACTGCGCGCTGCTCCTGGCAGCCCGTTGGAAAAACAACGGTTCGGCTGTTCTTTCACAAGTAACTCCGAGAACCGGGAAAATCCCCAATTTCACCAGTGGCGCAACAGTTCCTGTAACTCCGTTTTGGGGCTGGGAGGCACCGGCCCCCCCTGTGCCCCAGGAGTTTGTTCACCCTGGGCTGACTCCTACCCCGAAGCCAACCCCAGGAGCTCCCGTGGGGCTGAGCACGGCTCCAGCGCGGGGCGGGGCGGGCAGCACGGAGCTATAAATCCCACAGCCCCGGCAGCACTCCCCATTCCACTGCTGAGGCCGAAGGAGCTGAGGCGAGATGAGGACCTTGGGTCTGAGCCTGGGGCTGCCCCTGCTCTGCTTGCTGCGTGTGCAGGCTACGGACCTGGGAGCTGCGGAGCTGGACGTGAGAAAGGTGACGGAAGGGAAGGGAAGGGAAGGGAAGGGAAGGGACGGGAAGGGTCTCTGGTCACCAGCAGCGTGGGGAGGACTCTCGGGGTAGAGGTGTTTTGGTACTGCTGGGGTCTCTACAGCTACCATTGCTTTGCTGTCACACCCAGGTGAGGACAGTCACCCAGCTCCTGCATAGGCGTCCCTGAGGGAATTTTGTTGCCTGGACGGGATGTGGGTGTTCCATGGACTGAGGATGTCCTGGCTTGGTCCCTGAGGAGGGGATACTCTTGACTGCTCCTCTGAACTCACAGCCTGCTCTCACTGCCAGGTTGCAGGGACATGGTACATCACTGCTATGGCCTCTGACTCCAAGACCTACCTTGAAAAAAAGGACCAGCTGAAGATGGCGATGGCCAACATTGAGGTCTTGGGGGATGGTGACCTGAAGGTCTCCTTTGCAATTCCCACGTAAGTCCCACAAGCTTTTCTCCACGGGCTTCACTACCAACCTCCTCCCTGGACCTTCACTAGTGGTTCTCCACCTGAGTCCACTCACCAAAGACCTGGGCAGGGGTTGAGACAGGACCACCAGGGGCTTGGGACAGCTGTGGGCACCCGCTCTCTAGGGCAGGCTCGGGGCAGCACCAGCCAGGACCAGTGCCACCACAGAGGGTGGGACAGGACCCTATGATTACAACTTTCCCAGCAGAACCAGCCTCATCCCAGAAGCTCAGAGCATGAGTGAGGGCATGGATAATCCCCAGGCACCAGCACTGTCCCCTGCCAGCCCAGGTACCCATTATTCCAAGAGTGGTGTCTGTCCCCTCCTGCCCTGGCCACACCATCCCATCTCTGAACAGCAAGTCCCACATCTGGGATAGTGACCCTGGAACAGGAGAGGGGAAAGGGGGTCACTTCACCTCAGCTGGAGCATCCTTCACTGTTTTGCAGCCCTGAGAGATGTATGAAATTCGAGTCGATCTACAAGCCAACAGGCAGCCCGGGTGAATACTACAGCACTGGTGAGTGGGGGTGCCTGGCTCTTGGGGCAGGGTGGAGGCATGTTCCATCATCCCTGTCTGAAGCAGCTGGCTGTTCCTGGGGGCATGGCCTGCCCCTCCTGTGTCCTGGGTGGGACATCCCTCTGTGTCCAGGTGCCATCTGCACCCCTGCGCTGGTGGCCCAGCAGCATGGCAGAACCCCCCAGTCCCTCCCTCTGGGATAAACACATTCAGACCAAGCTTAAACCCTGGGGAAAAGCAGGTTCATTCTGCAAAGAGGCTGTGGGTGGATGTTCCCAGAGGATGGAGCTGGAGTGGTTTTCCACCATTCCCAGCCCAAAGATCAGTCTGACACCGTCCAACAGCTTGCACTGACCATCCACAGCCCTTTCTGCCCTCACCTTCCCGTCCCTCTGCTCTGCTGTGGTCTGTGGGCTCCCCCAGGCTTTCAGAGGAGCCTTAGCAAGAGAGAAAACCAGGATGGGGAGACTCCGAGGAAAGATGAACTTGGTGGGCTTTACAGCCCCTTTGCAGCGTGGGGGTTTCCAGGAGGAGGTAATTGATTTTTCTGCACCTCCTTTTGCAGACAGAGGCAATAAGACGGTGCAGCTGGTGGATACCAACAACAGGTCCTACATGATTGTCCTTGCCACCAGACAGAAGAACGGGGAGACCTTGCACATGCTGAGACTTTACAGTGCGTAGCCAGCAGTGGAGAACTGCTCAGAGGGGTCAGGTGCTTCTGAGGGTCCTGCAAGGCCAGGATCCAGGGGACAGGAGGTCTCCCTCTTCACTCCTGCCCTGGGTGAGGGGCAGGAGTGAGGCAGGGGCTACCATGTATCCACTGTGTGGCAGGGAAGGGGCAGTGATTTGGGGTGGCAGGGGAGGCTGGGGCTCAGGCTCCTGCACTGTGCTGCAAGTCCACGCCCTTGGGTAAGTTGCTTGGTGAAATGGGGTGGAGAGGGGGGGTTCTGCTGCAAAGGGGGAACAGAATCAGTGGGGACAGGAACCAAGAGAGGAGTCACTGTGCTGGTGTCAGAACCCCTGGCTCATCTTGTTCCCTGGGTAGGGTGTCTCATGTGCCTGGCCACCACTGCTCTCCAGGACCTCTGCCAGTGCCTGCAGCCTTCTCCCAGGGACTGCCATCCATCCCTCCCTCAGCTGGACACACTCACCAGCTTCGCAGGAGATGCAGGGTCAGGCATAGCCTTGAGCTAACTCATGTCTTCGTCTTTAGGCAGAACCCAGTGGGTGACACCCAAAATCAAATCGCAGTTCAAGACACTTGCCAAGCTGAATGGCTTCACTGACCAGATGATCTGGATCTTACCCAAGCAAGGTGAGCATTGCCCAGGGCCAGTACAGGGACACACAGGCAGGGACCAGCTCAGCCCATCAGTGCCACCACTTTGTGGTCTGAGCTGGCAGGAGGGAGTGCTGGCAGCCGGAGGTGCTCTGGCTGGGCACACTGAGCAAGGAGAAACCCACAAGTTTCTTCTGAGTAGTCTATTTTGGGTGTTAAATGGGACTGTTCAGACCACAGTGCCAGACTCAGGCTTTCTCTTTACTTCCACAGAGGAATGCAGACTTGGTGAGCTGTAGGTGAGTTGCCGCAGTGCGACATGGTGTTTGCAATGTCCTCTCCTGGAAATTGTCCCTCTTGGTGCCCCAGCAAGGGCCACCAAGAACTCTTTGGATTCCTCTGCGTTTAAGCTGTTTGAACTTTTGCTGGAGCTTGCACGTAGGTCGGACCATTCCTTTGGATGCTGCTCTGCAGTGGGGACCCCCAGGTAGCAGTACACAGGGACTCCCAAGGAGCAGTACTCAGAGACCCCCAGGGTCTCTGTGCCTGGCACTGAACACAGGCACGTGAGCTGAAACCACCAGAGAAACAGCTGCACAGCTGAGCAGCGAGGGCTAGGACACTGGCTCCTGCCAGAGGGCCCCTGGGCTTGTGGACTGGCAGGCCTGGCCAGAGGGGGTTGGTGTCTCACCATGCAAAACGTGTTTGCTGTTGGCCCTCCCTGGCCTGTGCTTTCCCACCACGTGGTTGCACACAACAGCTGTAGGGGTTACTAGAAATCCCTTGCTATAGGTGCCTCACCCTACAAATCTGGGCTGAACTGGAGAAGAATGCACTGATCCTAATGGAGACTCCCACTGGTCTCCTTGCCTCACTCAGCCCCCACCTCTCCCGCCTGTTTTCCAGGAAGTGTGGATTGGCTCGTGGATGCTCCTGCCAAGCAATGCAAGACCCATGCTCTGACCCACGCCCAGGCTGCTGCTCCACCATCCCTCTTCCAAGCTCTGACACAGTCCCTGCTTGTTGCCAAATAAACAGAATCCCTGCCCAGATCTTGGTGTAGCTGTCTGGGGAGAACCGGGGGGTGCTGGGGGGTGTGGTCCCTCCTGTCGTCGTCCTGGGGGCTGTGGATGGTGAACAGCCAGGAGTGATCCTGGCTGAGCTTGCCCAAGTGAGGGCAGTTTCAGAGCCACAAGATTTTCCCTCCTGATGTCATTTCTCAGAGCAGAGGAGCAAGGAGCCAAATTCTGGTGTCTTCGTTGTTTGTCTTACATTGTTGCCTTCAGCAAGTTAAAGAATATCTATGTTCTTTCTAATCAGATTCTTAAATTGATGCAATCGCACTGGGTTCCATTGAGGCTTCCCAATGTTGTTTAGGGTTTGTATTTGCTAATATCAGCTTAAGCGCTCAGAGGGAAGCTAAGCTGGTCTTTCCAGACAATCACTGTGCCATATGTGATGGTTAATCCTCTTGACTTTTCATTTTTTCTCTTTTTAAAAATAAAATGTGAGTGTATGGGATCATCTCAGGTTGTAAGAGTAGCACCGGCTGGCACAAGGATGACACTTTAATTTCAGCCTCTGAGCCAGGTCCCACTTGCTGCTTATGACATGTGGCCTCTTGGCCATCCCAAAAAGACCCGAGTGCATGGGTGCCCAACCAGCCTGCCTGCAGCAGTCGTGTGTTAGAGGCTCCTGGATGTGCCTTTGCACGAGACGGGTACAGCACCAGCCACCAGCTGGCGGTGTGATCACCACAGCAGGAGTCACTCAAACGATATGCAGGCATCAGGACCAGGCCTGTCCATCTGCCTTGGATGGTGCGGAATGAGACCACAGGATCTGGTGGGTGTGAGCCCAGAACAGCCTTTCCTCTCTCCATGCACACCCAGGAGTGTACTGAAATCACACCGGTGTCCCAAACCTCTGCAGCTGCCAGACACTCCTGGCATGAGGAGAGGTGCACGAGAGAAGCAGCAGCCCCGTGCTGGGGTCTCTGCCCTGTTCTGTTCCCTGCCCCTCTTCCACAGCCCGCAGTCAGGGCTGCACTTGCTGTCTCTCTCCTGGCCTGGCAGCCAGAGGACCACCTGCCAGAGGAGCACTCCATGCCAGCACAGGATGTCTGGCTGTAGTGGAGTGATCCTGGCTGGACCCCAGGCACCCACCAAAGCCTGTCTATCTCTCCCCTCTGCAGTTGGACAAGGGAGAGAAAATATAACAATGAGCTAAGGACTGGGAAACATCACTCACCAAATACCTTCACAGGCAAAACAGGCTCTAATTAGGGATATTAATTGAATTTATTGCTGACAAAATCAGAGCACGAAAATGCAAAGTAAAATAAGACCTTAAAAACACCTTCCCCCCCATCCCTCCCTCCTTACCAGCTCTACCTTCTTGCCCGCAATGGTGCAGGGAGACAGGAATGGGATGCTGCTCAGGGACAGAAGTCATTCCCCTGCTCCAGCACAGGCTCCTCCAGGGCTTGCAGGTGGATCTCTGCACTCCTGTGCCTTCCTTGGGCTGCAGGGGTACAGGTGCTTCACCATGGTCTTCACCACAGGCTCAGGGGAATCTCAGCTCTGGCACTTGGAGCAGCTCCTTCTCTCCCTTCTCCACTACCTTGGTGTCTGCAGAGCTTTCCTCTCACATGTTCTCACCCCGCTCTTATCTGGCCACAATTGCCACTGGACAAGAACCTTTTTTTTTTTCCTTTTTCTTAAATATGTAATCTCAAAGGCATTACCACCACTCCTAATTGGCCTAGCCTTGGCCAGTGGCATGTCCATCTTTGGAGCCACCAGGGATTGGCTCTGCTGGACATGGAGGAAGCTTCTAGTGACTTCTCACAGAAGCCACCCCAATATCCCCCCCACTACCAAACCTTGGCCATGCCAATCCAATGCACTGGTGCACGTCTCAAAGCCTCGAAGGTCACCTGCTGGCAGCACAGCAGGAGCCCTGCCCCTGCCACAAAGCTGGCACTGCTCACCTGTAGACGTGTCCCTCACTCCCCTGTGCCTCAGGGTGGTTCCTGGTGGTGTTCCTGGGATGTGGCTCTCCATGCACAGCAAGGCTGTGGAGCTGGCCTGTGCTTCACTTGAGCCTACCTCAAGCTCACTTGACTCATTAGATTTGATTGCAAATCAAATGCAATTTAATTAGCAGAAAGGCAAACAGCCACTGCCAATGACTGGCTGATCATTCCCTAATGACTATCAGATCAGCAGATGTAATTGCAAAGCCCTACAGTTATCGGAAAATGAAATGAAGATGCCACTTGCATCCCACTCACACAGCACCTCTGACATTTTCTCCTGCCCTGGCTCATGGGAGTTTTGCTGGGGGGGACACACAGTCTGCTGTGCCTCATCCCTCTGCACCCTCTGAGTAAGGCATCTGGTGCCAGAGAGCCCAACCCGAGATTTTCTGGTAGCCCAGACTGTGGTGCTGTCCTGGGGATACCAGCTCTTTGGTATGCCCTTGGTTATGGAGAGGTCGCAGGGTACAGGGAGGGAGCTGGGGCTGGGTGCCCTCCCCACAGGTCTTGTGCTGGGTCTGTCTGTGTGGTACCTTCCCAGTGGGCCAGCCATGTAGTTTTCCATCTCTGGTTCATTAAATCCACTCAAAGGTTCTGTGAACACAGAGGGAAAAGTTTTCAGTGATGACAAATGGATTTAGGAACCCAAATATCTCCTGTATTTGCCCCATGAAGTGAGAACTTTGGGCCCCAAATCTCCTGGGAAGGCACTGTGTGAGAGCCCAGAGTTCCCCAAGTGCCACTGGCCATGGGATCTGGTGGGCTGGGATCTGGTGGCTGTGAGCCCAGAAGAGCCTTTCCCCTTTCAATATACACCCAGGAGTATATCGAAACCACGCTGGTGTCCCAAACCCTGAATCCTGGGTCCAAGTAATTTTTGGCACTGGGTTTCAGCTGCTAGCTCTTGCAGGCTTGCCCCTCCAGGGTGGCCCACAGCAGCATGCTTGAGCCAAGGGCTCCCTTGTGCTGCAGCCATCTTCCAGCTGGGATTTGCTGCTCCAGGCTGACCATGTTGCACCGTGTCTTCTCCAATGGACTCTCTCCCTCTTCAGGCATCCTGACAGCCCAGCTCAGCTTCCTTCTCAAGTGGGCTCCCTGTGCAGCACACGGAAAGGTCTCACTACCATAACACAGCATCAATATTTTCCCACACAGACTGGAACCCTCTGTCCCCATGGCCAGTTTGGCATCCTGTGCCATACTGGTGGCTCAAGATTCCCCTGTGCTGACAGACCACTGGCTCTCCAGTCAAGGATCCTGCAGGGAGGCAGACTGCTCTGTAGTTGCAGAGCTCTTGTGCCCACCAAGCTTTCTTTCTTTTCCCTGAAGCCTTGCAAATATCCGGGGTTGGATTCCTCTTCTCCCTCACCACAAAAACACTTCGCACCCTCACTGCTGGAGACACAACGTTTGTTCTTCCTGAATCCAGGTGCAGCCACATTTCTCTCCCTCAGCAAATCTCTGAAGACTCTCTTCCCTCCCTGGTGCTGCTGTCCCAGTGCCCTCATGTTGTCACTGGCCATAAATTGTCCTCCTGGAACATTGGGAGCAGGAGATGTCTGACCTCCAGGGCACTGTACTGAGGACACAGGAGGACTGTCTGTCCCCAGCTACCTGGCTGAAGGGCGAATAGTTATCCCATGTAACTCTGCAAGCAGTTCTCACAGTCTCCCTGCACTCCTCCATCTTCCAGCAAAGGCTCTTTTCTTTCCTTGGAGACATTCCACTCTTTCCAGAGTCCCTCCTTGGTGTCTGTGTGTTGCTTGTTTGCTAGGGGAGAAGCTCTGTTTCACCAGCCTCTCCCTTGTGCTTAATAGGGATTTTTTTGTGCCTTTTCTTTCTCTTTTCTATTTCCATGCTCAACTTCCCAAACCTGCCCAGCTGCAGGAACCAGCTCGCCTCACTTCTCCTGATTTGTGCTTGTTCTCAGCAACAGCCACCAATCTGCCCCTATTGATCTTCCCATTTACACCAAATGGCATTGACTCATGCCTACTGAAGCTGAAGTTATTTTCCCAAATAGCTCTTCTAAAAACAACCAAAAGGAACAGATACAAAAAAACCACCCCATCAGCTCACTTTATGCTGGTTGTGTTGTCCTCATACCCAAGGATAACTAGAATGACTATTGCAGACAGGTGATTATAGCACCTTCACCCCTCCAAAAGCACCTTTGCCCCTCCTCTTCAAGGGCCCTTGCAATGTTGTTTGAGGGTGCTCAAGCCTCTCAGCCTGGCACCCACCTTCTCTTCACTCCTGGCAGATGTTCCCACCCTTCTCTCTGGAACGACCTGATGACAACTCTGTCAGTACCAGTAGGTTCTTACAGGCTTGCTCTTTACAGGTCCCTGGCCTGCTCCTCCTGCAAACTCAGCAGTTTTAGTTTCACACTCAAAATCTTCTGTATCTCATCTTCATTTATCCCTAGGTTCCAGTTTCTCGTTAGACCCAGACTCTTTCCTGCAGGCCAGTGCCTCTGCTGTCCCTTGCCACTCTCAAGCCTGATGGAACCACAGTTACCTTTGGATGTTGTTCTGGTCCTCCAGACTCTCAGAGGTACCTGCCTTATGTTGTTTTCTCAGTGTGAACATGAAGCTGACATCCCCAGTGCAGTATTAGCCAGCAGGCACTTCGTCTGTAACATTTAAAGATTATTTACTTTTTTGACATCTGCTGCCACAATCTGTGATGGAGAGGGCAAGCAGGACACCTTTCTGTATCTTCACTAAAGGTGTAAATACAATTTGTTCCCATGAAGGGCAGCAGCTGTTCAGGTGGGGTCTGACCAGTCATGTTTTGTGAGATCTTTAGACCAATCTCCACTTGCAGGCCAGGAAACCTGGAAAGAGGAGAGGAGCTACTACGTCTGTTCCCTGATCTTCTCCTACTACTGCATGTGCTCTTGTTTAACAGTGCCTGGGACCATCAGGAGAGCCCTGTGCATGTCCAGAGTACAGCCCTGCCATGTCCTCAGATGTTAGAGATGTCACTGAGAGTGCAGCTGAGTGACCTGAGAGACACTGACCCCCACCCTCCCGGCAGCAGGGACAGGTCTCTCAGTGACCCGGCACAGGGGAAGAGCCTCAGGCAGTGCTGGTGGGGGCACAGCTGGCAGCTTCTCACTCCCCCTCACCAGCACATCCAACACTCAAACCTCTTACTGCCTGGGGGGCCAGGGGGCTGGGTCCCTAATTCACAGCATCCTCTCCCTCTGTGGCTGAAAGCCCCTGACTGCTGGCTCAGACTCACAGTGCCAGCTCCAGAGCACCCGGCTCTGCAGGTACAGCCCTGGATGGGTGAGGTGGGTCTCATCCCATCCCTAAAGCTGGGTACCAGTGTGGAGCACAGCACAGCTCCTCATCCTCTTAGAGGGGTGGCAGAAGGGTGGCATGTGACATCCTCTGGGATAGACTAGGAGGGGATTCTTTAACACTGCTAATTGTTTGGCCACAGGAGTTCTCCCAATAAGTAATTCTGGGAACTCTTTCCATAAGAAATAAATACTGCCCAGATGGATAAACCGTGCTGGCTGTCACACATTGCCTTGGCGTGCCAATGCCCTTGGTAAGCCTTTTTCCTTTAATCATTTATCTGCATGAGGGCTTTGTCCCTGGAAAGAGCTTTTATTTCCAAGCAGAGCCCTTTCCGAGGTGAAACACTGCAAAGCACAACAGTAATGCTCAGCTGTTTGCACTCCTGGTAAGTGCCGGATAATCTTATCTGGGCTTGACTTGCAGACACTGCAGAGCCGGATGTCTTTCCCTTAATGCAATAAAATATGTATAAGTAGGAAAACCATTGTCAGTGGACTGATCTTTATAGTTTCTGGAGCCAAAGTTAATCCTGGGAGCAGGAAGCTGCTTCCACGTGTGAAAGGGTGATGAGGCAGGAGTGCAGGTGGGAGAGAGGGTGGGTCTGGTTCACGATGTGCCTTCAGGAAGGGTTCAGGGACTCTCAGCACGTGGAGCCAAGATGGTGGTACCTGGTGGCTGTAAATAAAGGGGTGGGAACGGATGTTTTATTCAGTGTGTGCAGGGAGATCCAGCCACAGATACAGTGAAATGTGTCCTCCCCAGACCTCAGCCCAGTGCTGGGTTGGGATTACTTTACAAGCAAAACTCGGTAAGAATCCTACTGAGGAAAAATTATGGAAACTAATGTGTGATTGATGGAGCCAAGATTTCCTGGTGGGAACCCAATATGCTTTATCCCACTCAGGTGAGGCTGCACTACATCCTCCCAGAGGACATGGACAAGGCAGGGCCAGGTGAGGAACCCACGTTTTAGGACACCTACAAAATCAGCAGCTCCTTTGGAAATAAAATGGGAATTTCCCATCCCTTTTTACCCACATCTCCCAGGGCAGGGGTGAGCCAGAGCAATTTGCTGCCCCTTTGCTCTCCTACTGCCGGGGAAACCTGAGAGTTCATGGCCACTCCTGCCGAGTGTAGCTGCTTTAGTACTGGGCTGGAAACGCACCTGTGGAGCTTATGGGGAGAGAGGGAGGAGGGAGAGTCCTTGGGACAGGGAAGGGCTGAGTACTGTGAGTCCCAGCTGTGTCTGTGCTTAGCCTTCATCAACTCAAGACACTGATAGATGAGACCACACCACAATATGGACCAGTGGGGCTTGCTGAAAGGACCAGCAGTGTCACCAGGGATAAAGGAATCATGAAGAAATTGTGCCCCTGCCCCATGGCTGAGTGTGATGCTGGGGAGTGCTGAGGTCCTCACAGAAGTGCTGTTTCCAGTAAATGGTTTTTATCTCAACCCACCTTTTTGTGCCTCTAGTTCTCAACTCCATTCCCTGAGCAGGAAGGAGGCAGTGGGAGGGAAGGTGTGAGCAACATCTGGTTTGGGAGAGTCTTGGGCAGGGGGCACAAAATTGGGGAGTGCCATTCCTAACCTATATCAGCAGCATTTTCTTGGGGAAGTAAAATCCCAGACAGGGATTTTTTTTCTCGCAGTCCCTTTCACAGGAGCAAAGGGCTAAGGAAATTAAGGAATAAAGAAAATTTAAGAGGTAACTATTCTGCTGGGGGCAGATGACATGGCTGGCCCCATGCCATGCTGTCACCCACCTCTGCCCGGCACCTTCCTGCTCAGCCATGGTGGCAGGGCGAGCCACAGGCAGGTGGCAATTCCTTCCAGAGCCAAGCCTGGCGTCCCTGTCACGCTGCACCATGGCAGCTCGCTCTCAGCATTCCTTGGACAGGCTCAGAGCGGGCTGACAGCCTGCCAGGGCACCACTGATGCTTTAACAGGGCTCCCGCTGCGAGCGTGTCGGCTGGGGCTGAGCCCAGCCACACAGCACGGCACCAGCCATGGGAATCCCTGCCCTGAGAATCAGGCAGCACATGTTGGCCAGCGGGATCCCAGACAGCGGGTCCCACCCAGCATCATGTCATTGTGTTCGTGCCAAGGCCTCAGGTCTGTGCCCCGAGCATGGGGCCAGAGATTGGATGCCAGAATTTTGCAGAGCATCCCCTGACTCTATGGGGGAAAACCTCGGGCAGCCTGGGAGCTCTGTAGCACACATGGACAACCTGGCATCCCTGCTGGACATGGCTGCTGGCATGACTGGGGTGTCTGTGTGGCATCTCTGGGGCTTGTGGCTGTGGAGGCACATCTCCACCAAGCACCCCACTGTCCTGCAGCCAGATGGGACATTTATGCTCTGAAGGGGACATAGGGCTTGGAAAGGACACCCTAGAGATGTGGGACTAATCCAGGATATGGAAAGAGGTTTTTCAAGGGAGTGACCCAGGGACGTGGCTCTGACTGGGAAGGGAGGGGGTGGTTTGGCAGTGCACGGCTCTATCCAAAGCCAGTGGTTGCAGATGAGGTTTGACTAACACAGCACTCACAGCCAGGTGCCACAGCTGCAGAGCAGGCAGGGGTGATACACCTCCAGCCATCAGCCTGAACATTACCCCAGCAGCCACATGACCCACAGGTGAGATTCCCCAGCTCCTCATTCCCAGTCTATGCCATTCATGTGGAATAAGCAGATCCCAGTATAGCGTTACAGACTGAACTGGGTTGGAAGGGACCTTCCAAGGTCATACAGTCCAACCCTGCTGCCATGGGCAGAGACACCCGCCACTAGACCAGGGTGCTCAGAGCGCTGTCCAGCCTGGCTTTGAATGTTTCCAGGGATGGGGCAGCCACAGCTTCTCTGGGGAACCTGTGCCAGGGCCTCCCCACTCTCACAGGGAACAATTCCTTCCCAATCTCCCATCCAGCCCTGCCCTCTGGCAGTGGGAAGCCATTCCCTGTGTCCTGTCCCTCCAGCCCTTGTCCCCAGTCCCTCTCCAGCTCTCTGCAGCCCCCTTAGGCCCTGCAAGGGGCTCTGAGGTGTCCCCGGCCGCCGCAGCGCTCGGAGCACCCCCGGGCCGGTGCCGCCGGAGCGGCGCGAACGCGGGGCGGGGCCTGGCGGTGGGGGCGGGGCCGAACGGCACCGAGCCCCGCCCCGTTTGGCCCCGCCCTCCCGTTTGGCCCCGCCCCTCGGCC
>NW_024582065.1:211131-236998 GCF_017639235.1 Corvus kubaryi | reverse complement strand
GCCGTGGACGATGGTGGCGGCCCGGGGCGCTGCCGCCCGCCGCGGAGCGCTGCTGCTGCTGCTCGCCGCCCTCGGATCCTTCCGTCTGCGCCTCGCCCGTGCCGGTGAGTATCTCTTCGTTCCCCCCCCACTCCCGTGTCCGTGTCCTCTCCCTTCCCCCGCGGATGCTCGTGTCCCCTCCCACGACGAACCCTGGTGCGGTTGCCCCACTCTTCTCCCCCAGTATCCCCCTCCCCACGAGGGATCAGCACCCGTGGGTGTTCGTGTTCTTGGGTGGAAGCAAGGTAGGAGGTGCCCCTGCCACGAAGCCCCACGGGGGTTTCTCGCACCCAGCAGCGCTCCCCGGGGACGGGCAGCGCCGCCCCGTCGCTCTCCTGCCCGCTGCTGCAGGCAGGGGCCTAGCAGCGGGTGGCAGCGCCGCAGGGCTGGTCCCCAGCAGCTGGTTGGGGCGGCTGGAGGGACCCACAGATGTGGATCCTGGAGTGGGGAGGGAGCACACAGTCATGGGAGCGGCCCTCATGAAGCGCCTTTATTGGTAGGGGAAAAATTAAAACAACATCAAAAAACACCGAAACAAAGAAAAAAATAAAGGTGCTGCAGTGACCGAGCCATCCTGGGGAGCCGCCGGGGGCTGCGCTGGAGGGAGCCCTGTTTGCCCACCTGCCTCATTGCCCCGGGAGCGGCCGCAGCATCGCCCCGCGGGGCTGCACCAGTGACGGTGACATTTCTGCTCTCCGCCGGGGCAGAAGGAATGGGTGGCCTTCGCACCCTCCCGCGCAGCACCGCCCTAAGCTGCCCTGCTCTCTGCTGAAGGGTTGTTTCGGGGCGTTCAGGTTTGATTTGTTTGAGTTTTGGGCTCTGGGTTAGGGCATTTCCTCTCCTGGGGGGTCCGGCATTGGACATGCTCCATGTCCCCTTGCGCTGTGCCCACTGCTGGGGTGCAGCACCAGGGTGATGGGCACAAACAACGGCCCCAAAACCCCAGCCAGCCCCGAGCGCGGTTGCTGCCTGCAGGGAAGGCTGTGGCTGCCCACGGCCGCCCGCCCCGGGGAGGTGCCGTGTCCCTGCCTAGGTACGGCCTGTCTCGGGCAGGTGCTTTCCGCCTCGCTGGCGCAGGAGCCGGGAAGGGCCTCCTGGCTCCCAGCATTGTTTGCGGATCCGATATTGTTTCGCTGCTCTGGCTCCCGGCAGGGCAGACGCCGGGCAGGCGGACGCCGGGCAAGCAGCCTGCTGTCAGCCGGGCCCGGGTGGCCACGCCGTGCTCCCGCCTGCTCTGAGGGACGGCGGGAAGGTGCAATAATTTTTAAATCTCCCAGTGGATCAAAACGTGTGTGTGTTTCCATGTTGGCGGGTTGGAGGCGGAGGTGAGGATGCTCCTGCACTCCCCCTCCTCCCACGAGCCAAGGCTTGGGTGGCCCAGCCAGAGGTGCTCAGATGAGCCACCAGTGATCCAGCATAATCTCCTCTGCTCCTGAATTTAAGGGGTTGGTGTGGGATCATCTGGCCTGGCAATGCTGGTGGGGTAGGGTCCTTTGAGGGGCTGCTGGGCGCAGCCTGAGGCTGTGCCTGGGTGCTGTCAGGGGGATGGTGACAGTTTCCCCTTCCCTTCCCCTCCCTTCCCAGCCCTAGGAGGATGCTGGAGGTGAGGTGAGTGTGAGGGGCCTGGCACCACATCAGCAGCCTGTTCCAGTGCTGGGATGTTGCATGCTCTTGGCACACACGGAGTTGGATTTTCTACTGAACCTCTTTCCCTCGAGAGGAGCTGGGGATGGTGTCTTTGCGCTGTTCACAACAGCAGCATCCCATTGTCAGGAGGTCGAGGTTGTGTGGCATGTGGCAGTGGGGAGCTCCAGGTAGGTTTCTCCTGGGGATGGCTGAAGAAATATCCTGGGATACTGGGCAGGGAAAGGAATCGCTGAACCAACCCCACCACCTTCCTTTCTGAGTGCAGTGGGGCACAGGAAGCATTGCCTGTTTCTTCTCACTTTATAATTGCCTTTCCTGGGCAGATGGGGCCAAGCTTGGCTTTCTCTGGGGATGGCTGGGAGGTGGATGTGGCAGGCCCAGGAGCAGCTCCTGCTCTGTGGCATGCTGCTGAAGCTGGCTTCTGGCAAGGAGAGAGTCAGGGAGAAGGTCCTACACCACCATACCCATGTCCTTCTGCCTCTGCGGCTTCATCAAAGCTTCTTCAGATGGGGATTGGCATCTCCTTCTCCTCCTCCTCACTTTCCTTGGCTGGCGGTGCGACCCAGAGTCCCTGCAGCAGATGCCATCTCCTGGGATGCAACTGCACGTGGCACAGTAACATCCTCGTCTTGCTGTGAACCTGCTCCGAGCTGGAGGAAGGACAGCAGTGCTTTGGAGGTGCTGCAGGGTGGTTTAGGTTTGCTTGCTGCTCCTCAGCTGGGCTTTGTTCTCCCACGTGTCTCTATCTATCACACCAGGCTTTGGGCAGAGCCCCTGCCTTGCCTTGTTTTTTGGCTTCATTTCCTGGAACATGAGTGAGAGCTGTATTTCTCACCCCTTCCTGAGTAACTGGGTTGCCAAATTTAATCTATTATTATCATTCTTACTATTGTAAACAACAAAAAAAAATGTTTTCCAAATGGGGTGACAGGCTGGAACCCCATTTTTTAATGATCCTGAATCCCCCAGCCCCGCTGCCACACCATCACTTCTCATCCCAAACATCTGGAGAAGATGCTCAGCAAAACCTGAGTTGTTCTTTGCGGTCCAAGCGACCCATTTGGCCACGTTTGACCTGCCAGCTCTGCGCTGCTGCTCCTCCTCGTGCCGCTCCACAGGGACGTGGGTGAGAGCACAGATGCTGGTGTTGATACTGGCTGCCCCTGCTCTGCAGTGGTGCAGGGACTGCTCAAAGCTCCCAGCTGGGCACAGCTAGGCAGGAGCCATCCCCTGGGAAGCCTGTTGTGGGATTGTCCATCTCTTGGCTTTTCCTCCTTGCCTGCTCGTCCATTGCTGCACTGGGGAGGGGGTTGGGACGCGGTGGGCGCAGTGGCCCCAGGGACCCCCATGCTGACCCCTGAAGCTGCAGCAGCTCCAAGCTCCAAGCCCCTCTTGGGAGCAAGACAGCAGGGCTGGCACTACACCCGTGGTGCTTGCAAGGGCCTGGCTGCCCTGCTGAGCTGCCCGGGGCTCTGCCCGGTGGGTGAGCAGGGAGTGGTCTCTCAGCCCTGCAACATCCTGAGAGTCGGGCTGCAGGAAGCAGCCCCAGGCTTTCCTTGGGGCACAGGAAAGGTTGTCTGGGTCCCCCTGGGAGTGGTGGTGTGGTGGACAGTGGTCCCACTCAGCCACCCTGTCCCTTCAAGCCCCCATGGCTGCATGGCGGGGTGTCCTCTGCCACACTGGTGCAGACTTCTCCACACAGCGGCTGGGGTGCTGCTCCCGAGTTTAATTTTCCATGTGGTTTTATTCTTGGAGATAACATCCCCACCCTGTTATCTGGGGTTACATGCACTCAGCTGGTTCCCACTGTGGGAAAGGAGCTCTTGTGGGGGTGAGGTGTGGAGGAGCTGGGATGTGGGGCACAAGGGTCCCACGGAGCTCCAAGGAGCCGGTACCCATGCCAGGGACATGGGCAGGGCTCTGTCTGCAGGCCTGAGGAGGGGGAATTAGTGGAAAGATGTCTGATAATTCCAAGTGCAGAATCAACATCAAAGAAGAGTTTATGGAAGAGATGGGGTGAAAGTCCCTCATCCCTTTTGCTGTAGCTGTCTGGAGATTTGTAAGTCCATGTGCACCCCAGCAATACCCACGAGGTGCTGGTGCAGGGAGAGCTGGAGCTCAGGGTGGGGAGACTGTGGTTGCAGAGCCAGGGGCATACTGCTTGCACTGTGCAGGGTCAGGTCCTTTGGATCTGTGATTTCCTGGCAGCTCTGGAGGCCAGTCCCCCACCCCAGGGACCTCTCAGTCCCCAGGGTGCCCGGGTCTTTCTGCAGCGCAGGGGAAGGCACACTGATGTTTGCCTGAAATGCCTCTTCTGGGCCATGGCAGTATTAAGGGAGGTAATCGGCTTAGCTCTGCTGGGCACTTCTGGGGGGGCACAGCGTCAGTATGGTCAGGGCACTGGGGACAGGATGCTGGAGACTAGAGGGGTGATGGGGAGTAACAGGGGTGACAGTGCGGCAGGGGCAGGGGGAACAGAAGGGGTCACAGGATGGTCAGTGTGCTGGGGACAGGAGAGATGTGGCGATGCTGGGGACAGGAGGGGTGATAGCACAGTGGGGACTCTGGGAATGAGAAAGTTAATGGGGGCTGTTGGGGACAAGAGCGTCGATGTGGTGAGGGGGATGTTGCGGACAGGATGGGTGGTTTGGTGCCCAGGGACAAGAGGGGCAATGGGATGGCCTCTCCCCAGGTGCAAGGTGCTGGGTCCCTGGTCACAGGGTACAGGAGCTGCCATCAGTCCCATCCCTGCATTAAACCCATAGGGTCTGGTCCCTGAGGTGCGTAGTGGCTCCCCTGGGCTGGCTGCCCCCAAAACCCACTGCCGGCGCTGAGGTATCTCCCTGCTGTGCCTGGGCATAACCCAGCGCCGCTGCCGCTCCAAATGGCAGCTGCAGGCCTGTAATTAGCCACTTCATCAGCTAACGAGAATTGCAACGGGAAGAAGCTGGCCATTAAGTGCCTGGAGTGAGCTTTGAATTGGAGGAAGGAAACGCAGCCGGAGCAGGTCGTGGTCCTTGCCTTATCCCATCCTGGAGCACTGCAGGCTGCAGCTGCCTGTGTTAACCCATGCACACCATGGCACATGCTGGGGCACGGATGGACGATGGCAAAGCCTATGAGGGGTATTTGCTGTTTGAGTGGGAACTCATTGCTCCAGGTGGGTGACATGAGAGGTGGCGTGTCAGCTGAGTGCTGGCAGGGACCCTGACTCATCGTGATACAGGGGTTCCCTGGGCTCCTGGCCCCTGTTCCGTTCCTACAGAAAGGAGACTGTGGTGGAGGCAGGAGGTGTGGCAGTCTCCAGTGCACCCGGAGCACCCATGGTTGCTGCTCGGGCCAGGCTGGGGGTGAGCAGGGGACTGCTCCTGGGGAGCTCGCAGCTCTCTTGTGGGCGAGGAGCTGCTCTGCCTCAGGGACTTCATCATCTTGCACCTTCAGAGAGAGAGAGAGGGCCCTACATCGGGAGAGAGGGCGGCCCGGTGAGCTGCTATAATATGACCCATTCTGCAGCCATCATTCCTGGCTTCCTGCCTAGGAAGGAGAGGGTTTCCCTGTGCTGGCTCTTCCTATGCAGCATATACCCCAAAATCTCTGGGTCCAGCTCTTTTGGCACCATCTGCAGCCCTTTTTCAAGAGCCCTGGGATGCTGCATGCACCAGCACCCCTGGGACGTAGCTGTGCATCCCATGGACCCCTGGTTTCTGTGTTGATGGGGCCTCTCAGTTCCTGGGCTCTGCCCCACGGGACACGATGGCCCTGCAGGTCTTTATCGCTGGTGCTGGCTGAGTCAGCGTGGGCATAGCCGTGGATGCAGCCCCAGCGGGGTGGATGCTGCAGCCCCGGTGTTTCTGCCTGCCTCTGCTCTTGCATGTCCGCGGGCACGGGGGATGCCCACCCAGAGTCCTCTTGCCAGCCCCTGTTCCAAAGGCTGTTGCTCCAATGGCTGTTTTTCTAATGGCTGTTCCAACAGCCATAAAGGTTGGCCCCTGTCACTCCAGCACCCGTGGGTGAGGAGCTACGTCCCCAGGCACCTGTTTCAGGGTGATGGGCTGGTGGAAGCACCAGGGCTGATGCCAGGCAATGATTGGACAAAGGGAGCTGGACAGACAGACAGACTCCCCACCTTGAACAATGCCACCTCTGAGCTGCCCGAGGCTTTCATCAGCGAATTCGTGCTGGTGCCTCTTTCCCAAAGGCTGCAAGATGTCTCTGGTGGTAGTGTGGGCCACAGTGGAGGGTGGGATGACTTTGGCTTTGCTAAAGAGCATCTTGGCCCTGGTGGGCACAGTGGTGCTGCTGCTCCAGGTGGGTATTTCCAGCCCAGTAGTGGGAGTGCGTGGGAGCCTGTGGCTGCTTTCAGATGACTGAGCTGTGGTGGCTTCTGGCCTGGCAGCTCCTTGGGTGCTGAGCTGTGGGGTGGGTTGCCCTCTCCCACCTCTCTGCCATCCGCAGTGGCTCCACAGGGAGAGCTCACCCAGGGCTGTGGCTCTGCTGCAGCCCACTGGGCAGGTGTGTACCCATGGGGTACTCTCCTGCTGATGGGCCAGTGCCCAGGAATGCCTGGAGGAGAGAGCTGGACCCCATCCCTTCCTTCCAGACTGCTCAGCGCTTCAGGTGGGTCTGTGGTGCTGGGGCTCCCCATCCCCTGTGATGCCAGCACAGCAAGGGTCCAGTACAGTGCTCTGCTGCTCATTGGGGTGTTCCAGAGCAGCCCAGGGGTGCGAGGAGGGGCCCCTCACTGATGCTTGCTCTGCACCGTGGCCCTGCCCACCAGCTGCTTCACTTGTGACACGGTGCAAAACCTGCCCAATAAAAAGGGAATTAAAGAACCCAACCCTGGCCCCAGCAGGCTCAGGGCATGTACAAAGCTCATTGGTATTTACTTGAGCAAAACCTGATAAACAAGACCTAAAGTGGGTGGTTCAGGCTGCAAAGAGCAGCCAGATGCGTTGGGATGAGGTGGCATCGGTGGCATCCTGGGGTCCCGGGTACGGGTGGGTGTGCGTGCAGTGAAGCGAAGCCAGCAGCAGGTTTGGGAGGGCAGGCCTGGGGAAATGGCATGTGGCACCTGGTTTGCCTCTTGCTTTTTTTTATTCTTTCTTCTCTTTCTGAATATCTGAAGCCACTTGTGGCTGGAGACCCCCTGGCACAGCGGGGGCACAGGGAGGATGCAGTGGTGCACATCCTGCATGTGGCAGCCTCTGCAGGGCTGGAGCTGGGGCTGTCAGCATCCGGGGTTGTTGAGGCTGGGGTACCAGGGGTGTCTCGCTTGGCTTGATGCCCTCCTCACCAGCCAGAGGCTAGGAGCTGCTCAGTCTCTGCTGGGATCTGGATCTGTGGTTTGCTGGTTTGGTTTCCACCCATCCTGGTGCTATCTCCTGCTCCCACAGCCCTGCCAATCCAGCTCTTTCGTTTGCACAGCAAGCAGGCTGCCAGGACAAGGAACAGGGATTTTTCTGGCCCAGTTAAGGGGTTTGAGCAGTGATGACACAAAATTCCACTCCCTCAGCCTGGTGGAGATTGCCTGGTTCTGCCCCAGCCTGGGATCACAGGAGCAACTTGGGGTTTTGGGATGCTTGTAGATGGGGTCTCCTCTAGAACAGGGACAGGCTTTGGGGGAACACTGGTGGTTAGGAGGTGACGAGTTTGGGGATGCCGAGGGCTTGGCGTCTCTCTACCTCTGCGGGAGCCTGGCTCGGCTCCTCGCGGGTCTCCCTTCCCCCTTGGCACTGAACCTGGAGCAGGACAAGGCTCCGGAAGCCCATCCTGATGGCCTCAGGGCTGCAGCATGGGTGCCTGCACTGCCTGTAGCCCAAGGCTCTGGGCTGGTGGCCCCGAAGCAGCAGCAGCAGGGTGAGGGTGGGGGTGGGAGGTGGAGTGGGGGGAGTGCTGATGAGGCCTTTTTCCATCATTTCTGGGTGGAGCCGTGTCTGGTGGGGCTGTGCGGTCGGTGGAAGCAGGGTGCAGTGAGGTGTTTGCTGTGCAGGCTCCCAGGGCTTCCCCGTGGGTGTTCCCTGTCTCCAGCCTGTGGCGCAAGGCTGTTGGCACTGGTTCTTGGCTGTGACAGAAGCTGTGCCGGAGATCACCTCTGCCGGCTGGGCCGCACCTCAGCACCCACCAGCTGAAGCTGGGAGCCAGGACACAAGCCCTGGTACCCTCAGGAATGGGAGCTGGTGCCATGTGGCATCTGCCAGACCAAATCTGCTGAAGCACAAAGAAACACTTGCAGCTGCTCCCTCGCTGGTGGACTACCATGCACCAGTGCTGCTGCAGGACATGGGGCCAGACTGGTGGCCATGGCTGTGCCACGTGCTCTGTCCCCAGCAGTGATGTGATGTGACCAGCGTCCCCCCACTCCTGGCTTGTGGGGTCAGCGTTGCAGAGAGCCCTGCTCCGCTGTCTCTGCGTGGGAGGGGGCTTGGCTGCTGCATTTTCAGGGGCAGGAGCACAGCGGTGACGTGAGCAGCTGCTGGCAGTGGCAGGGTTTGCATGGGGACTGCCCGAGCAGTGGTGCCAGCTGTGTTCAGGAGTGGGCACTGCTCCGGAGGTGCAGCCCAGTCCCCTCCACCTGTTTCCTAGTGCAAGGGACAGTAGGGCAGGGGGACGCAGCTGGGTCAGGAAGCCCACGAGGTCTCAGCCAGCAGCGGGGTGTCCATCCTGCAGTCACTCCATGTGTCACTCGTGGCTGGTGTGTACAGCATCCAGCCTGGCATTGCTACTGCAGCTGCTTGCAGTCATGCCATGACTGCCCTGTCACACCTCGGCATATCCCTGGGCTTGGGGCAGTGGACGTGAGGTGCTGGGGTGCCTCAGCAAGGCCTGTTCCTGCCCGCTGCTGGGCAGCAGCACTGCCCCTACCCAGGGAGGCTGTGGCCAGGGGGAAGTGAGACCTCGGGGGCTCTGGTCTGGTGGGGGCATCATGCTGGCGTGCCTGCCTGGTGCCTGCCCATCAGCCTGCCCAGGGCCTGCTCCAGAGCACTCCTTCAGAGCCAGGAGCAATTTGCAGAGCTGGGAGGGAGCCACGGCCAGTGCCAGCTGGCAGAGGAAGTACTGGGAGGGCAGGCAGGCTGCAGGCAGGCCCCACAGCAGTTCCCACATTACCTGGCTGGAGGAGGACGAGGAAGAGGAGAAGGAGTGACCTTGGAGTGGAGCTGGCAGAGACCACAGCACTGCAGGCCCTGCGGGGGCTGCCGCCACTGCTGGAGCTCCGCCATGCCCTTGCTGTGGTCTTCCCTCAGCCTCAGCCAGCATGCAGGGCCCAATGTGGGAGTGAGACCTGCATCCCCGTTCCCCAAACACCCCAATATCCCCCCACTCTCAGTGCCCATGTCCCAGTAGGTGCTGTGTCCTGCTGCCAGAGAGGGGCCAGACCCGGTGGTCCTGGGCAGGCTGCTCTGTGCCCACCCGGCTGTGCAGCCTGTGCCCAGTGAGCTCTGCCAGCTCACACAGTTGGCACTGGGGCTGGCAGCTGAGAGGGACACTGGGTGTTGGTGTTGCTGGGACCTTAAACACTCGAACCAGTGCTCAGCGCTAATTAATTATCCTCTTACGTTCACTTTTATCTCTCTATCTGCAGCAGTGACGCAGCAGGGGCAGTCCCTGCCTCCCCAGCCTCACAGATGTCCTCCTCGGGTTTATTTTTGTTTCTTTTTCACCTGTATGTTTTGGCATGGTTGTGGAAGAGCTGCTCCACCCAGTCTGTGACTGCCAGTGCTCTGTGCCCTGCCTGGGTACCCCCTGTCACAAGCACTCTGCTGGCCCTGAGTACCACCCTGGGCACCTGGCACAGCTCTCCCCAGGGTGAGTCCTGGGGCATGGAGCTTTGTGCTCAGCTTTCCCCTATGGATAACACATCCAGAGGCCTTGCAGCTGACATGCCCGTTTCTTCCTGGGCATGGGTCTGTTCCTGCTTACACGTGTCCCCAGCTCATGCCCACCTGCTGTCTGTGCCAGCTGCTGAGTGTCCCATGCACTCGCTGGCCTTGGGCTTGGCTCCTGTCTGGGTTCCTGCCTGCAGGGAGCCACTTGGCTCCTCCAGCTCGGTTTAAGGGGTTACCCCAGTTGTGCTGTTCCGGGCTCCCTGCCCACCTGCACAGGAGTTGAGCACCATGGCAGGGCAGTGACAGCAGCTGGAGCATCCCCCTCCTCTGAGCACCCCTGGCACATCTGGATGGCAGCATCGTGGCTGTGCCGTGTCTGGCGCTGGGCGCACATTCCGTATCATTCATTGCTCTCTCCTCTGGTCTGCACTGCCCTGCTGGCGGGGCCATGCAGGGTTAGGGTCCCCACAGGACTCCAGCTGGACCCCAGCTTGTGTCCCTCTGCCCATCCCACTTGTGGCCAGGCCATGCTGGGCTGCACTGGTGCCAAGCAGGGGGCATGGTTGGGGTGGGGGGATCCCAAACTCCCCCAGATTCAACAGCTGCCCTGCAGGTGCAGAGGCAAGACTGGGAGGAGCTGCAGCAGGCATGCTGGTACTGGTAACAGGTGGATGGCATAGTGGTGACATGGCCACAGCTGGGTGGAATAGGGACCCACGGGCTTTGAGGTAGGCTCAGAGAGTGGCAAAGCTGCTGTGGGCTCCCCTCAGCCCACAGGGTGCCCACGCAGCAATGCCAGCTCACCGGTCACTGCCTGGTGACACACGGGGAGCTCTGAATTGCAGCCAGTGACAGCTGGGCAAGCACAGCTCATTCCTCAAACAGAGATAACAGCCTTTGCTGGGATCCAGCCTGTGCTTTATTTACCCAGTTGCTGGACTCTGGCTCAGAGCTCTGCCCCCATCACTCCTCACAAGGTGGCTCTGAGGGTCTTGTCGATGTCTGGTGCTGTGGGGTGACCCACACTGGGGTGGCTTCCTCCACCTGTGATCAGCTTTTGGCAGCACCTGTTTTGGGGGGAAGTGTTTCCCTGAGCCTGTGGCACAGACAGGGACCCCTACAGATGTGTCCCCCAGTGCCCCACGGGGCTGTGACATGTCCCCAGCCTGAGGCTGCATGGTGCCACAACATCTTCCTGCCCCGATTTTTAAACAGAGTGGCCTTGAGAGTAACCCTGGGGAGGTGAAGCCAGGGGCCAAGTACAATTTCTGTGCTTAAACATCTGATTATTTGCCCATTAAGCGCTAATTGCCCCCCAGCCACGTGGCCGAGCCCCACACGATCCCCGAGGAGCAAATGGTCAGCAAAAAACTCAGCTCCCATGGGCACGGTGGGCTCTTCTTCCCACCCCGAGCTCACCCCATCCAGGCTGCTGTGCCTGGTGGCCTGGGGGTGAGCCAACATTAAAATTGCAGTTGCTGCACCCCTGCCAGTCCCAGCTGAAGTGGGGAAGGTGATAAGTTCCTCATGGAGTGCAGTGGGGAGTTGCCTGGGCTGCACCCTCCAGGGAGCAGGTCGGCAGTGAAACATGGCCATGCAAAGGCAGGGGGTTGCATGTCCTGCTTTGAGGTGACATCTTTCCTGCACCCTTGCTGGGGGAGCAGAACTGTCACGATTCGTGTCCTGGCGGTTCCATCTCGTCTCGGGCCTTCCACTGCGCACAGGGTGCTGCCCGCCTCGCCCCCGGTGTGCTGCGGGGCTGGGGATGCTCAGGACAGCTCCCACAGCTCTGGTGCCCCTCGCCGTGGGGTGCCCGGTGCCGGGGCTCTCCCCGGTGTTGCGGTCCCCAGGCACAGGCACAGATGGCCGGTGCGCTGCCAGTGCCAGTGTGGGCGGCGAGGGCTGGCAGGGGCTGCCCGGGGGCTGGGAGCCGGCTCCAGCCATGACTCATTGCCGGGCTGGGGGCGGCCAGCCTGTCCCTGCTCCCAGCGCAGCCCCACAGTCCTGCTCCCTGCCTGCTGCTGCCTGCGGGAACGCTGCGGGAACGCTGCGGGCATGGCCGTGCACGGCCAGGTGAGGGGGCAGAGTAGGGCAGCTGTGTGCCACAGCCCCATCCAGCTGTGCAGCCCCATCCAGCTATTCCTCCCGCGCAGTTGTGCCCAGCCTGAGCGCTGGGTGCACTGAGGGGCACCTGTTTCCACGCTGCCACCAGCTTGTGAGGGAGAGGCTCTCGTGCTGCAGCAGGACCAGCAGTGTCGCCATCAAAGCCAGGACCCCAGCGTGTCCCCACAGCCCCCTGCCGCAGGTGGCACCTGAGTGCTGCCCCTTCATGTCACAGCTCCTCTCTCCAGCTCTGCACGTGGTTAGCCACCATCACCTGGTCCCGGACTCAGCTTTGTGTAGGACATGGGGACCTTGTGTCCCCCAGGGAGGTCCTGCTGGCCTGAGACCACCTGGGGTGGAGACCCAGCTATGATGGCACTGCCATGGCATAATGGGTTGGTGAGGCTGGAGCATGAGGGACTCATGCCTGTACCCAGGGAGTGGAGACTCTCTGGGACTGATGTGGGCCTGAGATGCCCTATGAAACTGTGAGCGAGGTTTGGGGTGCGGTGCAGTGCCAGGGAGGGCTGGCTCCCACTGCTTCCTGCAGGGAATGCCAAAGGGATGGGAGCCTAAGTGCTGGTGCCAGTACTGCCACACTCTGCTGAGGCTTTGGGGCAGTTGGTTTCGGACTTTTGGTTTGACAGTCACCACACAAGCATCGGTCTGTGCTGGTTGGATTTCAGTTCCCCATGCAGGGCAGGCAGGGGCAGGAGATCCTGGTCACTGCCAGCTCTGCAGGGCTCAGAGCACTCCCATGGGGTGTTCCACGGGATGGTGGCACCCTGGGGCTGGGGACCCTTGGGGAGGGATGGGCACTGCATGCCTTGTGCAGGTTATGAAGTCACAGACTATCTTGAGTTGGAAGGGACCCATGAAGGTCATCGAATCCAGCTCCTTGGTCATTAAGCTCGTGGTTAATTGCAGCCGGTAATGGCTTTGTGACGGCAAAGCAGGGCCGAGGGGCGGCTGTGGTGAAGCCCATCAATAGCTGGGAGCTGCAGCAGGAGCAGCCATGGACAGCCGGGGCAGCTGGGTCCCACTCCAAGAGGCCCTGAGCAGACCTGGGGGCATTTGACCCCTCTCCTCCTCCTGAGCTGTTTTCTCCTGTCCCCACAGCAGCGTCGTGTCCCCGGAGCCTGGACTGTGCCCTGCAGCGCCGAGAGTTCTGCCCGCCGGGGTCAGGTGCCTGCGGGCCCTGCCTGCCCCCCTTCCAGGAGGACGCCCGCGGGCGCTGTGTCCAGAAGCAGCTCTCACCCAGTGGTAGGTGCACCCACCGCCCACCTCTCTGCCTGCACACCTCCCTGCGCACCCACCCTGCACCTCTGGGAGGTTCTGTGCCTCAGGGCAGCCCCCCACCCCAGCAGTACCCCCCCATCCTTTTCCTTCTCTCAATGGCAGCTGTATCTCTGTGGGGGTGGCTGCTCCTCTCCCTCTCACCCCACTCGCCTCAGCTGTGGGGGTGGTTTCGGGCTGGCAACCCCATCCTGCTCTACCTGCATCCTCCTCTGGTGACTGGGTGTGGCCCTGTCAGCACTGTGGGGAGCCCAGGACCTCCAAGGACAGGAGTGGGACAGGCAGCTCCCCCTGCATCTGAACTCCATGCTGACATGGAGGGGTCCTCTGGGTTTTGGGGGATAGCTTTGTGTTGTTGAGCATGTTCAGGGTCCTGTCAGGGTGCAGTTGGAGTTGTCCTTCTCCCATGGCTCTGCCCAGGTGGGCACATGGAGGATGTCAGAACCCAGCATGCCTTCAGTGCCATTCCTCCTGGCTGGAGAATTACCCTGTAAATCAGAGGGGAGACCCTCAAAGCAAGGCCTTTTGGCTGAAATGGGAGGGATGGCTGGGGGGGATGAGAGGGGATGGCACAGGGATGGGGTCTAGACTTGGCATTTGACAGCAGTCAGTGCCCCTGCGACGGGCTCTTCATCCACTGGCACTGAATGGCTTTAGCAGTTGCTTGTAGTTTATTTTTTAATGTGAAGTCTTGAGAGCAAATTCCCCTCTTGGAAAGGCTGCACATGCGCTGGCGTCTCCATAGCAACCCAGCTCCTTTTTGAAGGATGTGGCCACAGTTGCATCCTCACCCAGAGAGATGCAGGACCACAGTACCATCCTCTAAGGACCCACCATGAGAGGATGGTGACACCAAGGTCTTTCCCAGTCCCATCCTGTTGTCCCAAGCAATGCCACTAGCTTGTGGCAGCAAAAGTGTGGGGACTGTGGTAAATAAAAAAGGGAGATCGCCTCACAAATCCTCTATTTTAGCATCCTGAGGATGCCCAGCTCCTCTTGGCAGGGAGGCACCATTTATTTTTCAATGGGGGCTTTCGCATCCTATCTGTACCTTCATCTAGTAGCAGCACCAGAGAAGGCTGTGAGGATGAGGAGGGGCTGTGATAGCTGCATTTAGGGGGGGATATGAGGCAAACAGGGGGTTGCTGCAGCCCAAGGATGCCTAAGCTTTTAAAGGGGATACCCATGCAGCCCTTCTGCTGCATAGACAGCTCCTTTAAAGGGTTATGCATCCTTGAGCCACTGGTGACTGCTGGTGACACTGATCCTGGGATCCTGCCTCTGTGCCATGCCCACAGTTCCTGGCAGGAGCATGGGCAGGAGCCAGGGATCCTCTCCCGAGAGCAGGTTTTTGGGGTGAAAAGCACCATTTGGAGTCTCAGGAGAGCGATGCATGTGAGTGGTGTGTTCCTGCCAGTGTGTGTAGGGGTCCTGGTGTACCCGGCACAGCATCAGCACAGAGGTGAGATGGGATGCAGGGAATCTCAATACAGTGCATCCCACAGCTGCTGCTGTCTTTCACAGGGCTCTGAGCCCCCCAAAATCCCCCCCACACCATGGTGCTGCATGTGTCTGTGCTGTGATGGGTTTGAGTGACGTGCTTTGAGATGGTGGGTCTCATCCCTGCTCCTGCTTGACCAGCATGGAGCCCCGCTGGGCTGCAGGAAGCACTTTGGGAAAAGGGGGAAAAGGGGCCTCAGATCACAGACATGGGGGTTCCCCCTTCCCTGCTTGCTGTGCTGCCAGCACCAAGGAGGACATCAGCCATCCTGGAGCAGGACTATAGAAATTAGTGGACTTTTAGGAGTTTTGTGCCTTCCTGTGGACACTGTCAATCACGGGTTTCCTCAGCCCAGGGCAGAATCCACACGTCTCTTCCTTGGTCCCTGTTTCCCCAAACTGTCAGGGTGGGTGTGTGTCCCAGGGTGGAGCCCTGAGGAGGTGGAAGCTCTGAGGAGAGGCTAGGCACGGAGCAGCCAAGGGGGCTGGGTGCCAGCCTGGCCATGCCATCCTGCTGCAGCAGCGGTGGCGACTGCCATGAGAGGGCACCCGCACCCTGCATGAGCCCTGCCTGCCCCCTGAGCGCCCTGTGCGTGTCCTCAGCGCCCTGTGTGTGCCCTGTCCCTGTCCCGACCCTGCCCTGCCTGCCTTCTGTGCCCTGCCTGGACCCTGCCTGGACCCTGTTCCTCCGCAGCATCTCTGCTCCTGCTCCTGGGGCAGTCAGGCAGGAACTGGGGCTCACCCCGGCCCCCTGTTCACTGGAGCAGCTCAGGGCCAGCATCTCACACACCCGCAGTGCCTGGCAGGACCCAGCCCTCGGTGCCCTCAAATGTGTGGTGGCAACTGTGGCATCACTGGGGGAGGTTTAGCTACACAGAATGGGAGGTGGGCAGCTTTTAGCCACTGGAAGAGAATGTGGGGATAAAGCTGGTTAGTGCAGGTAAGTGGCACAGCCCAGGTGCTGCAGCAACACCGAGACCCCAAACTGCTGCCTCAGTTTCCCATGTGCCACTTCACACACTCCCACAGGGTGGGAGACTCAGAGGGACCTGGAAGCTGCTCTGGCTGCTTTTCCAACATTTTTTTTCCTTTTTCCAGCCACATCACATCCAACACCAGCACAGCCTGACAGTGGCACCCATGGGATGGACAGGATTGTCCCCTAGGTCCTATGGCAATGGGGACAGACCTTTCCCACAGTGCAGAGGGGAGCTAGAGCTAGAATATCCCCATCCCAGGCACTAGGATGTCCCCTGGCACAGGGCTGTCACACTTAGTCCCATGCCAACTCCCTTGCCCACTGGGAGAGCTTGGCCCTGTGCCAGCACCTTGGCACCATGGCACTCACCTGTTGGGCATGGCACTGGCACAATCCCAACCTGGCACCACTTGGCCATAGTGCTGCTTTGGGATGGAAATAACAGGGTGCAAAGAGCCAAGGAAACTCAGGGCTCCAGCCAAGAATAGGAGGCTGGGGGCAGTTTGGGGACACAAGGGCGTGGGGGATGTGGGGACTGTGATTCTTGGTGCTTTTGTTTAATGCAAGAGTGTCCCCCTTTTAAACTGTTTTTAGATTCATGTGGCTCTGAGTCATGGGGCAGCAGGGTGGCCTTTGTGCAGGGCTCCAGGGGAAATCAGGGTTTATTTCCAAACACTGGAAGTGAGCACAGATTCCAGAGGAGACATAATTGTTATAACCTTGAATTATCAGGGAATCAAGCTGCCAGTACCACCTTGCCTTGTATGTCTGGATTTATCCCCCAGGGCTTCCCTCAGGGGACAGCCTGAATAGGGGCAAAGGAAGCAGGGATTGGATGGGGATTGAGATGGGGTCAGGGAAAGGGATGGGGATGTCTACTGCCTTTGAAGTTGAGTTTAATCCTGTTAAAAGCAGTGGGGAGTGTCAGAGCTGGACTCTGCTTGGTGAGCCTGAGAAGAGCAACTCCACTCCTGCTCCAGTGCTGTCACCTCCTGGGTGGGCACCCCCAGGCCAGAGTGGGAGTCCTGCCTGTGCCTGATGCTGCAGGAGCCCTCTGAGGGACGAATGTCGCTGGTGAGCGCTGTGCCAGGACATGGGCTTGGACAGAGACCTGTGAGATGCTGCTGGGGCCAGCGCCTGGGGGTATATCCCTAGCTGCATGGGACACCCCTGCCCCCTCCCCAAAGGAGCTGTTCCACCAGGCAGGAACCAACCCCTCTGCTGGAGCAAGGGCTCCCATGCTCTGCTGGACAGCCAAGCTGAGCCCTGCTCTGGGGTGGCTCCAGCCACCCTGGGCCATAAAGGACAGTTTGGGGTGAAAACCAGTGTTCAGGTGGTCCCTGACTGTAACTCACCGTGCTGAAGCTGCCCCTCACCCCTGGGGCAGCAGGGCAGTTGGGGAGTGTCTGTCCTGGTCCAGATCCCATCCCTCCTCACTCGGGGCTGCTGTGTGACCCCAGGGGCAGGGACACAGGGCAGGTCTGTACAGCAGGTGCTGGCACCCTGCCCCCTCTCACAGAGTCTGCAGGACCTGCTGCCTCTGGCACGAGGGCAGATGCTGTTGCTCCTGATCCTTCAGCATTTGTGGG
The DNA here is from genome assembly GCF_017639235.1 of Corvus kubaryi. Lineage (NCBI taxonomy): Eukaryota > Metazoa > Chordata > Aves > Passeriformes > Corvidae > Corvus > Corvus kubaryi. The sequence goes on along the minus strand of NW_024582065.1, from coordinate 220,022 downwards.
GTGAAAATCCCACCGAAAGCAGCAAGGACACACAGGGGTCCCGGGGCCCAGCATTGGGAGAGCTGCATCTGAGGGGGCTCAGACTCACCACCACCTGTGTCTGCTGGAGCTGGGACAGGAGCCCCTTCTTGGGGGTACTGGTCTGGCCCAGGGGCCGGGTGCACGACTGCACCCCCCAGTGCCCCCCTCACACCTGTTCTCCCATAGGACGGACCTCTGTTCCCAGCCTGGAGGCAGAAATTGATTTTCTCGCGGATGTGCTGGCCAGGCAAGAGGCTCCTCGCCACCACCCCCTACAGGACGGCAGACCCAGGAGTAAGTGCTTGCTCCCTGCTCGCAGCAGTGCCAGGGGTCCCGTGGCGGCCAGACCCTGCACTCCAGGCTGGTTTGCCCTCTGCCTGGGCACCGCTCACTGTTCTCTCTCCTCCCGCAGCCACCCTGGTGCCCGATGGCAGCAGACAGCGCATGGCCAGCAGGCTGAGAGAGGGGCGTCTGCAGCGGGGTCCCGCCGGCACCATGGCAGCCACCACCCTCCCCACCACTGCCACGGTTCAGAAGTACCCGGTGGAGGCGTCTCCCATCCCTGCAAATGACAACATGGTGCTTGGTGAGACCCTGGAACTCAGGGGAAGAGGTTTCACACCCTCACCAGGGAAGCATGGGCTGGTGTCACCATGCCACCAGCTCACCTGCTGTCCCTTGGTGTCCCCTCCGCCTCTGCAGGGCTGATCGTGGTGTGCACAGTGGCCGGGATCTCAGCGCTGATCGTAGCAGCCGTCTGCTGGTGCAGGTGAGCTGGGGCTGCCAACAGTCCCCTGGCATCCCTGTGCCAGGGCAGTGTATTCCTGTGCTTCCCAGGCATGAGGGGTTGGAAGAGAGACAGTAGCTGACCTTGCCAGTCCCCCCGAGGCATGGCATCATCTGGCCAGGGCAGGACAGTAGTGACACACCCGTGTGCCAGATGCAGGCTCCCGGGAACAGGTGGCACCTGGTGTGGGCATCACTGTGGCACTGGGTGCTGACACTGCCAGCACATTGGTGCCTTGTGCCCAGGCCCCTGGGATGGAGGTGGTCATGGTGCCATCCCAGGGAGCAGGGCTGACCTTCCAAGGGTCACAGGCTCCTGAAGGAGTTGTCTGCTCCTAGGGCGCCCCACATCCACTAGGATGGACTAGAGAAGTCATTGTACCCCACACTGGGCACTGGTGAGGCACCTCAGGTCCTGGGCTAAGTTTTGGGCCCCTCATGGCAATAAAGACATTGAGGGGCAGGAGCATGTCCAGAGAAGGAAATGGAGCTGGGAAAGGGTCTGGAGAACAAGTCTTAAAAGGAGCAGCTGAGTGAGCTGGGAAAGGGGCTCAGCCTGGAGAAAAGGAGGCTCAGGGGGGGCCTTCTTGGTCTCCACAACTCCCTGACAGGAGGGGGCAGCCGGGGGGGGCTCAGGCTCTGCTCCCAGGGAACAGGGACAGGATGAGAGGAGATGGCCTCAAATTGTCTCAAAGGAGATTTAGGTTGGATATTAGGGAAGATTCATGGAAAAGGTGGTCAAGCATTAGAAAGGGCTGCCCAGGGAGGTGATGGAGTCACCATCTCTGAAAGTGTTCAGAAAACATGTGGGTGTGGACTCTGGCAGTGCCAGGTTAATTGTTGGACTTGATCGCAGAGCTTTTTCAACCTTAGTGATTCCCTGATTCTGATTCCCCTCCCTGGCAGGCTGCAGAAGGAGGTCAGGCTGGCACAGAAAGCAGACTACTCAGCTCAGCGAGTTGCCAGCCCCCTGCCCTATGACAAGATCTCGGTAAGGCGCCCAGGTCCCTCCCTGTGGGGTGTTTGGCACTTGGGCCCCAGTACTCTGCTGGAGGGATTCCCATGTGCTGGAGGCCCCCCACCAGCCAGGCTGAGGCCCTCCAAAGCCCAGTCTCCACAGTTGTTCCTGCTCTCTCCACAGCCTGGGGACAAGACACTGGCTCAGAGTGCCCAAATGTACCACTACCAGCACCAAAAGCAGCAGATGCTCTCCCTGGAGAAGTAAGCAGCCTGGGAGCAGACAGCGTGTCCTGCCGTTCACTGGGATGGCCCTAATAGTCCCAGTGGGCTTCACCCCCTCTCTACATCTTCTTCCCCCCAGGCATAAAGAGGAGCCCAAGCTGCCGGACTCGGCATCATCTGATGAGGAGAATGAGGATGGAGACTTCACCGTGTATGAGTGCCCTGGGCTGGCTCCGGTACGTGGGTGCAGGAGGGCCAGGGGTCCCTGTGCATGTGGGGGTGTCCAGCATGTGCCTGGGATGTGCAGTTCCTTGTGAGGAGCCTTTTCCACGTTCTTCATCAAACCTTGCGGTGGTCTGATCCCTCTGCTCCCCCCATGTCCCTGGCCAACTGCCACTGAAGCTCTCCAGTGGGCAAGAGTGCCTGTCCTGGCACAAGGCTTTTCCCTGGGAGCAGAGAACTAGAGCGGCCCTTGGCACACCTGGCCCACCATCCCTGTGGTGACAGGGACATGGTCACCCCTCAGGCCACCAGGGCTGGGGGGGCTCGTCCTGGTGCCACTCCAACGCCTGGAGCGCAGACCTGTGACCCCTCACAGCCAGAGAGGATGTTCCTGGCTAGCAGGGGACCTCGGGGAAGGGCAGCTCTTAACAACCCTGGGTACAAAGAGCACAAAGGGACGAAGAGGAGCCTTTTACATGGTAATAGCTGTGGAGCCCGGCCATCAGGGCCCAGATCGAGGGTCATCATTGGGTCTTTACAGGCCCATTAAAGGGCACTTGATGGCAGGCAGGCAGTCTGAGCAAGGAACTCTGTTCCTGCCAGCCAGGCTGGGACTGCTGTCCTGGGGTCCCCAGCCCAGCTGTGGGGTCCCATTCCACCCGAGACCTTGGCTTTTACACATCACCCCACCCCATCCCCTCGTGCCAGGGAGGCAGCGCCTTTCCAGGGTGATGTGAGTCCCGGTGTTTGTCATCCATCGCAGCCCACTAGGTCGCCCTCCCCCCACTCCCTGCCGGGCTGGGATTCAGACCCAAACCCCTTGGGATGGGGCAGCTGGATCCCACCTGTTTTCTGACCTTCTGCCTTTTCCTTCCCCTATCCCTCTCCTTCGCCACGGCAGACCGGAGAAATGGAAGTGAGAAACCCGCTGTTTGACGACTCCTCCTTACACCCCTCCAACCCCAAGTCGCACCAGTAACCGCCCCATCTCCTGCGCCCAAGCTCGCTACGGACTGTGCTCACGGGCCGGGGGGCACCCACAGCTGGGCCGAGGGACGCTGACCCCGCGCTGCCAGACTGTTCGACGCCTGCCCAATAAACACCCACTAACAGCTATGGGGGGGGGGATTGCCCCCGTTTCCAGCGTCCTTGTCCTCTTTGCTGCTGTGATCGCGTCCCTGCCTTGCCCTTTGCTCACTGCTCTCGCAGGCACAGGGAGGCGGCTGCTTTGGCACAGAAATTGGCGGGGGGGGGGGGACTGCGGCACTGTCCCTTTGCAGTTGGCTTTGAGGAGGGGGCTGCTGCCCTGGCTGCGGCTGGGCTGATGCGTAGCAGCTGGGAAGGGGCCAGAGACAGGGTCAGAAAGCAGGAGAGGGCCAGGCGGGCTGGGCATGCTCGTGCCCGGCATCAGGGCTGCCAGCCTGCCCAGAGCCCTTCTGCCAGGGATGGAGCCTTTCTCTGGAGCAGGTGGCATCACTAAGGGCTTCAGTGCCCATTCTGCCCCCTCCACCCCACACTGGGCAGCTCCTGGCAGCAGGATAGTGCTCTGGGAGCCAGTGGCAGGAGCAGGAGCAGCTCGAACAGGCACTGGCATTGCTCCCGGGGATGTTCCTTCAGATGCTGCCCTGTGTTCTGACCCCTTTAGGGGTGCTGGGCTTCAGGGGCCCTGGGGCATGGACAGTCCCAGTGCCACTGTGGCCTGGGAGCCCACATTAGGCTGTGCTGGCAGAGGATGGGCTCTCTCTTACCACAGGCCTCAGTGGGGTAAAAGCTCCGAAGAAGGGTTCAAGGTTTTGTTTTTAAGCTTATGTGGCCGTGGGGGAGGAAGGAACAGGACTGGAGGGAGCCGGGTTGTAGAGGGGTAGCCGAGGCATGGGGGTTTACTGTGCTGCTTCAAACCCCATGGAGCCCATGCCCTGGCAGCATCCCTGTGGAGCCTGGCACTTTGTGCTCTCTGGGCATCCCTCTGTGGCAGGTGACAGTCTCCACTGCTCCATCCCAGGCACCTCTCAGGCCTCAGACACTCCCTGCACCACTCTGTTACCTGTGTCCAGCCTCACCAGCCCTCACCAACATGTTCTTGCTTGGAGCCCAGTGCTGCTCCTCAGTGCCTCCCGGGTGCATTGGCCGTGAACCCCTCCAGTGGAAGGCCCAGAACAGGGTTTGGGTTACTTTGCACAGGTGTGGCTTCATGTCCAGGTCCTGTTGTGGCCATAGGTGACCTGTTGCACTCACTGGAGCCATTGCACGCCCAGGCAGGCACGGGCAGGGCAGGCAGCAGTGGCAGGGATGTGCTGGTGAGTGGTGATGGCATGGGACCATCCCTGTCCCTGGCGGGGTGGCTGACAGAGGCCATCATGGCACAGATTCTGTCCCCGTGTCCTGCACTCCCCCTTCCCTGGGCTGCTGCCACTCTCCCCACACCTCTCGTCGTCGTTGTATGAATTGTAGTTCTTTTAAAAGGAGATTTTATTAAACGACCATGTTTGAGACCCATGCGAGTGTGTGGTGTGGGGCCCGCGGCTCGGGGGGCTCCTCTCAACAGCAGGGTGGGACAAGGGGGCAGGAAGAGAGGATGCTGTGGGTCCCCGAACCTTCCCTAGGGAACAGTGAGCAGCCATCCTGCTTCTGCAGCTGGAGAAGCATTCAAACCCTTCTCAAAGGTTTTCCCAGACACGGAAATAATTTTCTTGTTTCTCAGTATTTGCTAGGAGAGGTTTCTCCAGGAAAAGGTCGGGTGGGAGCCCCCGCACCCAGCCCTGCAGCACCCACCACCCCCCCTCCTCCGCCCCTCGCCCCCAGGGCCCTTCGCACCTCGGGGATGACAGATAAGGGCTATCGCGTCCCCGCATTGTGTGCAGCCGAGCTCCTTTGATCACGCCAGCCCCTCCATCAGGCTGATACCATCTCTCCTGGTTTCGGCAGCCGAGGTGGGTGCTGACTCACCGCGAAAGCACCCACCCGGGATGCTTCTCTCATGGGGGTCTCCAGCTGCACCCCTGGGCGATGCACACCCCAAATAACCCCCAGGGCTCAGTCCTGGGGAAACCCAGCCTCGAACCCACTCCCCTCTGCCGAGGTCCCCAAATTTGCCCTTCCTTTCCTCCCACAACCCAGCAATCTCTCTTGGAGCACGTCCAGACATTTTGGGAAGCTCTAGCTTATAGTAAGACTTGACTGTTCTGCCTGGGAAGACCCTCTCGCTCTGGGCACAGTGGCCACAGGAGCCCTGTGTCCCCTGGGAATCCCTATCCCTACCACACACCAGGCATGGAAGAGTCGTTTGTCCAGGGACAGGGCACCTGTGCTGCAGACATACAAGGGCTTCAGCCCCCACCTCATTTCCCCCAGCTGTAACACAACAGGGTGGGCCCACTGGTTCAGGCACTGTGGTGGTGTGGGTGAGACCCACATTACAGCTCAGGGCCTTTGTAATGAGGGGACAGAACTGGACAAAACACCCTCTGTGATTTTCCCCTAGGCCAGGTTTGGAAGCACGGGCTCCATCCTGTCCTCCTAGGCCAGCTGCAGCCCAGCAAGCTGTGCTGACAGGGAGCAGATCGGCATTCCTCCATGCATTGGGTTTCTGGAGCTGAACCCCCTGTCCAGCCCTCCTTAGATGGTCCTGGGGTGACCCCCTCACCATGGGACCCTGACCCACCACGTGCAGGACTGCAGGCCCCCTTTGGTGGGCAGCTCAGGGGTATCCAGCACAGCCCCAATGGCTTTTCCATCACCTGCCGCAGAAAAGGGAGGCCTGACCATGAATAAAACATCATCTGTGCTCATCCACTCTCTTAAAATCTTGTCCCCAAGCACCAGCGCCACACCAGCACACTCAGCAAAGGGAGGATGAGCAGATGTACATCTCAGCCCTCCTCAGCCTGCTGCCATCTCAGCGAGCCAGAAAAGCAGATGCTTTTCTTTCTGCTCCCATTTTCTTAGCAGGCTCCCACCGATCCCTGGCTGCCTTAGACGGAGCCTGGCCAAGCCTGGAACCCCAGCAGGTTCCAGATACGGGCTGATGGAAGGATGCATCCATCCATCTCCTCTGGAGCAGGCAGAAGAGACATGTGGTCACTGGTGCTCAAAGACCACAGTAACCTCACACAGCCCCCCCAAAATCACCCCATTGAAATGTATGGGGGGGCACACACCGAGAAACCCCACTGACTCCTTCCACATCCCCCAGCTAAAACCATCACCGCCACAATGGGCCCCGCGCCTACAAAGGGGCCGGTTCAAAGTCAACGTCTCCCTTCCCCTCCGTCTGTATATGAAAGGACCAGGAATGCGTTTGAGGGCCGGGGGGGGCGGGGGGGGAAGGAGAGGCGGAGGGGGGGAGGGGGGCCTGGGAGGCTTCCCGGGGGGATAGAGAGAAAAAGTAGGTTGGCAGGAGGAGGGGGTCCAGCCCGGGAACAATAAATCAAAGGGAAAGGGAGTTACTGCCCGGCCAAGGAGCTTCTGAAACCCTGGGCCGCAGCAGGAGCCCGGGAGGAGCAGGGCTGATGACTGCCATCGGGGTCCCGCAGAGAGATTTCCTCTGCCCGCCGGCAGTGGGGCAGGCAGCAGCACAGCAGGCAATGGGCTGGTCTGCCTGCACAGCACTGGGTCCAGTATCCCCAGCAGCACGGTCCAGGTCGTCCCTTGGCAGATTGAATGCAGCCCCTGCTGGGGAAGGTGCTTCACCACTCTGGGCATGGGATCCCCCAGGTCCAGAAGCCACAGGGCTCACTCAGGGCTGCCCATGTCCCCACTGACAGGGTTTTTGAATCCTTAGTTCATTTTCCTGGGGCTGCCTTCCCTCCTGAAGCAGTCTGGCACAGCTAGGATGGGCAGCCTGGAACACGTCCTGCCGGGCGTCAGGAACAGACATTAATTCCAGCTCATCCACAGGGCCATTTTTTTCCTCAGAAGAATATCATTAAGAGGCTTAGCTGTTCCACTTCCCCTGACATGCAGCAGTTCCATGTGCTGGGCCAGGGGCTGCTGCAGGCACTGTGGATACCAGTCCCTGGGTGCCAGTCCCTGGATGCCAGCTTTGGGTACGAGTCCCTGTCTACCCGCCCTTGGGTGCTTGTCCCAGGGCCTCTCCCTGGGTGCCAGCCCCTGGGCTCCAGCCGTCTCGGGAGCCAAAGCAAGTGCTTCATAAACATCATCAAGCACCCTCCCCGAGTCCCCCCGCCCACAGCCCCATTCCCATCCCGCCGCGGGGGAGGCTGCTCCAGCCTATCTCCTCGGCATATCTCCAGTGCTAGACGGCAGCAGCTCCCGGTAATCCGGGTTAATAAACAGGCGGCCGTGTCGGCAGCGGGATCACTCCCTGCCTTGCTCCTGCTGGGATCACGGTGTGCTGGCAGAAGGAGCACCCCTCGCCCTGCTCCAGCTGAGGTCAGGGGGTGCCCACGCCACTGGTACCTGCCCGCACGCAGGAGCTGGCATCGGGCACAGCCAAGCAGAGGCTGATGTCATGGCAGTGTCAGGATCGGGAAAGCTCCCGGTGCTGAGCAGGGAGGGAAGGAAAGGGGAAAGGCCTGGAGCCAGCTCTGGTAGCACCACTGTGAAGGGCAGTGTGAAGGAAAAGTCTTTAAGACAGAGAAAATGCGGAGCATGCTTCATTGTGGAGCTGATGGACACGATAGCTGGGCCTGCAATTCCCTCCCCGGCAGCACACCCCAAGCTCTGGGGCCTCAGGGACAGACATGCTCCTCCAAGCCACAACCCTTCTCTGCAGAGTGAGGAACAGGAGAGGGATGGTGAGAGCATAAGGGGCCCCAGGAGCCTCAGCTCTGTCCATGCCCCCCAAGGAGCTAAGGCTCAGTCAGCAAGACCAGGCATCAAGAGGGGCAAGAGGTGATGGTCCAGGCCTGGACCATCCCTGCTGCTGCACTATGGCACCGGCATCGCGGGGCTTGTCCTTTGTACTGGGGACAAGTGGCTGCTGCAGCTGGATGGGCTGCCCTCACACCAGGCCCTGGCCCCGGTTCATGCCGCCAATAGCTCCCCGAAGAGATCCCGTTTCTTGCCCAGGCTCCGCAGCTCTTGGGGGTTCCCAGGTGGCAAGACCCCGGAGCTGCTGCTGCCCTAACACTGACGCGGTGCCCCCCGAGCAGCGTGGGGCAGGAGGGGTGAGAGGGACGTGGGTCTTCCCAAGTCCGGGACCGGAGGGGTGCGATGCCCCGCGGCAGGATAGGTGTCCTGCCCCTCCCTGTCCCATCAGGGCCGCCCAGTCCACCTCCCTGCCGGCGCTGGGTGCGGGCCGGCGCAGCCCCCTCCCATCGCACCTTCTCTCCGAGCCCCCCGCCCCCCCGGGGGATCAAGTTCACGCCCGACCCACCGATGCGGGGTCCAATGGGGCCGGAGCCCATCTCCATCCGGCCCGGCCCGGCCCCGCCGCTCTCAGAGGCCCCGGCGGCGCCGCAGCAGGGAGGCAGCGGCCGGCAGCCCCCGCATGGAGCCCTAGGGCAGCGGGCGGCGGGCAGCATGTTCAGCCCGGACGGGGGGCTGCCGGCCGCCCCCTTCGGCCTCCTAACCGACGCCGGACCTCCCTTCCCCCGCGGCAGCTTCGACGGGGCGCCCGCCCAGCCGCTCTTCTTCCCCTTCGCCGCCACCCCCGAGCCTGAGCCCGCCCGCGACCCGCCGCCGGCCCGCGCCTGGCTGCCCCCGCCCGGTCCCGCGCC
>NW_024582065.1:133835-210731 GCF_017639235.1 Corvus kubaryi | reverse complement strand
GCCCGGGCCACCGTTCCCTGGCCCGGCCGCCCCTGCCTTCCCTGGCCCCCAGCTCTGCCCCGCCGCGCTGCAGCCGGGCTCCGGCGGCCCCTCGGGGCTGGGCAGCAGCGGCAGCTCCAGCGGCGCTGCCAGCGAGGGCGGACACTCCAGCGACAGCGGTGAGGAGGTGAGACCCGACGGGACGGGGATGGGGCGGGCTGTCCTGCCCCGCTCCCGCCGTCCGCACACGGTATGTCCCTGGGGCTTTCCTCCCCGTCCGGAGCCCCGGTTCGCCGCCCCGTCGGCAGGAGCTGCCCGGCTGCTCTCGCGGATCGCCGAGACCCCGCCGGTGCCACCTGTCCGGCCCCGCCGTCAGGTGCCCCCGGGAGAAGCCCTGACCCGGCGCTGGGGCTCGTCCCCCATGTGTCAGAGTCTCCGCAGGGTGGAGAGCCTTTGGGAGACTGCTTTGGGGTAAGAAAGGGGGTTTTGGGAACTCAGGAGAGCAGCTTCCCGTACGTGATGCGGCGGGACAGTCCCGGGTAGCGATGCCGAAGGCCGGCTACGGCGGGGTACTCGGGGCAACGCAGTGCCGTCACCGAGGGGTCCTGGCCAGCCCCCTCAGTCCCCTTCGGTCGGCTGCGTCCCCGGCCGCCCCTCCCGGAGGTCCACGGGCACTGAAGTTTGCTGGGGCAGAGACAGCCCGCAGATGAGGGCGGGAGGAAGACGGGGGCAGCAGTGCTGGTCCCCGGCACGACTGGATTTGTGGTTTGCGTTAGTTTTTAATATTTTTTAATATTGACATAACACGAGTCCGCCCCGGGGACACCAGCGGCTGCCGATGCTGGTCCTTGAAGGGGTTGGGAGGATTTGCTCTGCCGCCGCCGGGTCGGAGCTGCGGGAGGTCCCACACCACGATGGGTGCGTGTGTGTCCTCGGGCCTCAACTGGCCGCGCTGGGGGGGGAGCGGTCACGAATGGCGTTTCCCAGCTGCGGGAAGGTGATGCAGGACGGCGATGTGAGACGACATCCCACCCCCGTGGGAGGGATGCTCCCAGTTTATCGGTGCCGATTTACGCCAGGAATTAAAAGCCGTGGCTCGGTGACAGGAAGAACGCCTGGAAAACCCGAAACTCCGCTGAAAACGTGGAAATTGGGTAAAAGGCTTCAAAATACCCCCGCAGAGGCTGAAGGGTGCACGGCAGGAAGGTGGGAAGTGCCTGGGTAGCCGCTTGCCAGAAGGGAAGAGCTTGCTGGTGGCAATGAGGTGCTTAAATCCCACGCGGCTCACGGGCACTTTTGTCCCTCTCTTTACCGGAGCCTTTTCCCTGCTCTGGACGCAGGCAGGAGAGGTGGTGAGGGGCTGCCTCAGCCCGAGAGCCAGGGGAAGCGGCCCACGCCGCAGGAGAACTGAACCGTCCCCGTGCAGACCTGTCGTGGGATGAGTGAGAATGGGGCGAATCTGGGGTTCAGCCAATGACCTCATCGCTGGTCCCTCTGGCCAGGCCAGGAGGGTGCGAGCCAGAGGACAAAGGGAACATTTCCAGGGCGTGTTGAGGCAGAGCGGGAGCTCTTGGTGCCCTTGTGCTGCCCTTGGACGCTGCCGCGCCGGACTGGGTTGAGCTGAGCAGTGTGCGTGGTCGCGGGGGTGCTGCGTGGGCCTGGTCGGTGTCAGTGCTGCCGAGGGCTCAGCCGAGCCCTCTTCTGCCGCTGTCTTTCGGGGACCCCGATCGACCCTGGACCTTGGGCGCGAGTTGTCCCCTCTCAGTGTCTTTCTGCCCCTGCCAGGATGCGCCAACCTCGGGAGAGCTGGAGCAGTTCGCCAAGGACCTCAAGCACAAGCGCATCATGCTGGGCTTCACCCAGGCTGACGTGGGGCTGGCGCTGGGCACGCTCTACGGTGAGGGGTCGGGGGAGGGCCCTTGCGTTAACCCACAGCTGGTGGGAAGGGAGAGGCCCGGGAGGGATTTGGAATCACCTGGGCTAACGATTTCTGCTCCTTAACGATCCGCAAAGGAGCCATCAAGCACCAGCCCCGGGGCTCCCGGAGGGGCACTCGAAGGTTCGAGCTCACGGGGAACTGGTTTAAAAAAGCTACAGTTGCTTATTGAGACGCGTTTCAGGGCTTTAAATCCCTACTGAAGGAGTGGGGAGAATCCCTTTCCTGGTCTCCCAGGAACAGGGAAAGCTTGGGGCCGGCCGATCCTGGGGAGCTGCTGGCAAGGGAAGCTGCGCAGTGTGTAATGCCCTGCCCGCCTTGCCCGCGCAGGGAAGATGTTCAGCCAGACGACCATCTGCCGCTTCGAAGCGCTCCAGCTCAGCTTCAAGAACATGTGCAAGCTCAAACCGCTGCTGCAGCGCTGGCTCAACGAGGCGGAGAACACGGACAACATGCAAGAGGTGCAAGGCTGAGGGGGGCTGGGAGCTGGGGTACCTGCAAGCCCTCAAGCCACAGATTCTCCTCCCTTTCCCACGTCTTTTCGGGGAGAGAAGAGGGGAACAGAAGGCATCTTGTGCCACAGCAGCATCTCGCTGCATGGCTTGAGTCTGGCTTGAGGGCGAACCACTGGGTATCACCTTCTGCCAGGCTGGAGGAGGGAGCCCAATCCCCCTGCAGACACCTTGTCATTGTGGCAGTTCCTGTTTAGGAGGAGCCGGGTCCTGCTGGAATCTCATAGACTGAATGTGCAACTTGCTGCTCCCTGGGGAATCGGGAGGGGGGGGGGGGGGGGGAGGGGCGGGGACGCAGAAATATGTGTCCAGCCTCACTGCTGGTAGTGCTGGGGCACTGGGAATGACCCCAGTCACAGTGGAGTGATGCTCAGTGGAGAGTCACAGGGACACAGTCTGTCCTCTGAGCTCTGCAGCCAGCTACACGTGTGTCCCAAGCCTGGTGGAGACTCTTCCACCTGGTAACCCAACATATTCCCTCTCTCATTCCCAGATGTGCAATGCAGAGCAAGTACTGGCCCAAGCCCGGAAGAGAAAACGCAGGACCAGCATCGAGACCAACGTGAAAGGGACGCTGGAGAGCTTTTTCCGCAAGTGCGTGAAACCCAGTCCCCAGGAGATCTCCCAGATCGCCGAGGACCTCAACCTGGATAAAGATGTAGGTTGCAGGGGGGGAGGATGGGTGCCCAAATGGTACCAGCTCCTATGCCCCTGCCACTTTCATACTTTGGCTCAGAGCAAAAATGAAATACACATGGAGAGGTGTAAATAACTGCCCTTTAGATCTGCCAGACAGTTAGGATATATATGGCTCATCAATATGAAAAAGAAATACCCACCTGGTTCCAGAGAAGACTTTTGTTCACAGATTAAATATTTAAATTTAAGAGAGAAAAAAATAGTTCCCAGACCCAACAACAGGCATCTGTGTTTGTGTATATGCACATAAATATATAAAAGTAATCCTCTGATACTAATTCCTCCCTGAGGAAACTGATTTTTGCCCCCAAGAACCCACATAGAAAAGTTACAATGTTTTTCTTCTGAAGTGGAAACGCACCAGAAGAGAGACAAAACACAACCTACTAACAATACACAAGTTTGTGTATTAGCTTCATCTGGCTATGGCACCAGCCTTTGGAGGGGAACCTTTCTTTTGATTTGTTATCTTCTTTCCTATTTAACATTTGCCATTTCTGTCATCTCTCAACTCTGGAAGCAGTGAGAAAGTGGTCATGGCTAAAGTTTGTTGGAGCCCAGCCTAGCAAGGAATTGTGGCAGGGAGGGGGCTGGACCAGCAGGTTGGGGTGCTGTGGAGATGCCACCAGCAGAAGGGTCTCTTTGTCACCCAAATGGTGTGCCTGGGTCATGCCCTCACCCTTCTCTGTCTCCCTTCCCACAGGTGGTCCGGGTCTGGTTCTGCAACCGGCGTCAGAAAGGCAAACGGCTGCTGCTGCCCTATGGCAATGAGGCAGAGGGGATGATGTATGACATGAACCAGCCCCTGGTGCCCTCCGCCTTGCCCATCCCAGTGACGTCCCAGGGCTACAGCCTGGCACCCTCCCCTCCTGTCTACATGCCGACCTTCCACAAAGCCGAGATGTTCCCACAAGCGCTGCAGCCTGGGCTCTCCATGAGTAACAGTGGCCACTGAACCAGGGGCTGTGGGATTACTGCAGGTGGGCTGGTGCTCTGGGGAAGCCCCCCTTGCCCTGGGCTGACACAGGCACAGCCCTGCTTCTGCTTGCTGGGCTGATGTGTGGGGCTTTTGGGGTGTGAGAGGCTGAGAGCCTGGCGCAGGGATGGTGCCTGCTCTCTGCAGATGCTCCCAGTCCTTCCCAGTCATGTGAGCTTACTGGTCCCAGCAGCGCTGGTCCCCCCCTCTGACCTCACCTGGGGGCAGCTCCTGCCCCACTGCACCCTCTGAATCCACATGTGCCCAGGGCTCTTGAGCCTGTGTCTGGCCCCAGCCCAGCCGCTCTCCTGCAAGACCCAGAAAAAAGTATTTTTTAGATTTTGGGAAGGGTGGGGGGAGGGGGGGGGTTTTATTATTTCTTTTAAAGGTTTTTGGTTGTAGTTTTTAAAAAGCAAAATTTTTTGTAGTGATCTAGTTTCCCAGGTGTCTCCTTCCGCCCTGTCACGTAGAGCAGGGCTGGGGTGCTGTGCCCAGGGCCAATGGCCCTGGTGGCTCTGCCCACCCTCCTGGGCAGCCAGGGTGAGCAGAGGGCTGGGGCAGGGGAGAAGGTGAGCCCCCCACCACCCCTCACCCCGTGGCACAAGAGGTCTTCACCTGATGAGGCTTGTTTGGGTTGGGGGGTTCCTCCCCAGCGCTTTGTGCCCAGCATTACCCCCAGTCCCCCAGGCCCTCCCTGCTCTCCAGTCACTGTCCCCCTACCCCAGCCCGGCTGCCCAGAGACCTTTCCCTGGAGGGCCCAGCCCAGGGGGCCTACACCACCCTGTCCATGCTGCTAGCCCCCCATGCCTTCCAGCCTGCTGTAGTTAATGATGATTTTTTAATTTTTTGTTCTTAATCACATTCCCTCTGGCAGTGAAATAAATCTCAGAGTTCTTAGAGGCAAGAATGAGTTAACCCTTTCCTTGCCTCCCTTTGCATCCCTGCTCCTGCATCCCAGCAGTTGAGGTTTGGCTGCATGCAGGGGCACAGCAGGGCTGGAACAAGGCACCCTAAGAAGGTGGACATGTCCCCATCATTCCAGCAATGCCCAGCTCTTGGCTGCCTGCAGCTTGGCCTCCCTCCACAACTGGTGGCATCTTGGCCCTGGAGTGGTACCAACTTGTCAGGGCTGTTGCCCCCCAAATCAGAGTGGGTCAAAAGTGAAGGGAGGGGGTCATCTTCCACCCAGTTTGAGCTGCTGGTTTGCTGTAGCTGCCTCTGGGAAGGTTGGAAGCAGTGTGAACTTTCTCGTAGGTTGCTCCAGCAGCTGCCAGGCTCAGAGAAAAGGACTAAGGAGAGAATGTAGCAGGGTGGGCAGTGAAGAGGTCTGGAAAGCTGGGGCTGTCCTCATTGTAGTATGATGTCGATATGGGACGGATGTATGTTCCCATATGTGTGGTCCAGATGACGCAGTCTCTGGTGGGGTGATAACAACCCAGTCATGCAGGTCCACTGGGCACTGAGAGCTGAGCTGGTGGGGTCAGGGGTGTCTAGGGGATGACCCTTCACTTTTCCCCACCACAGCCTCTCAGTTGGTTTGCCTCCAGTCCCATTCTCTCAAGGGCCCTTCCCCTGAGCAGAATGAAATCGCCAACCAAGCCTGTAAGGAAATTTCTGCAAAGCCCTGTTTTCAGCTTGATGGCTGGTAGCTGGGGCTTTGCTCTCTAGGGCTGCCTGGAATAGGGGCACTGCAGGCAGCTGCTCACAGGGCACCTTGGGACCCTGCAAAGGGCTGGGCTGGGCTAGATGCCAGCCCTGTGGGGCGGGGTCCCCTGGGTGGCATCCACCAAAAACTGCCCCCTGTTGCTGCTGCCCAGTGCTGCCTGGTGCTTTAGGGGTGCAGGAGGCTGGCAGGGTCAGGAGCAGAAATGTGGGACAGATGCCATCTCCTGAAGGTTTGCTTCTCCACATTTCCCCTATCTGGTTTTCTGCTTGCAGCCATGTGAGAGCTGCAATCCACCATAGGACCCCCACATCCTGCTACCCTGGCATCCCCTGCCCATGAGTACCCAGCATCTGTCTGTGGGCACCCACAGCCCCTCCTGTTCCACTTCTGGTTGACCCAGAAAACAACAAAGCGGAAATCAGAAGCCACAGAAGTCAGAAGAGCACAGTGTGCCCGTCCAGCTGCCACCTCACCAGGGCTGGGCCAGGGGAGGGATGTCCCCTCTGCCAACTCTCAGTCCTGCTGGGCACCCGGCAGCTCACAGGGTGGCAGAAGTGGGGTTTGGTGACTTCAGGGAAGAAAACTGGAAAGGAAACCTGTGACAAAAAGAGTTGTTTATATCAAGGGAGTTGATGGCACTGACTAGAGGGGCAAAGAGCAAGGCACAGATGGAGCAGTCATGTCTGACTCCATGTCCTGTGACATGTCCTGTCACTCAACCCCTATATCACCACTGATTCCAGATGGGTGCTTCCTCTTGAGATGCCTGTGGTGCAGGGTGTGCAATGTGCAGGGTGCCCATGGTGCAGGGTTTCCACAGTGTAATGTGTGCATGTGCAAGTTGCCCACAGGACTGGCTTTGCTTCAGGCTTGTGCAAGCCTCCAGAGGCTGCCAGCTCACTGGCTTCCTGTCACATCAGGGAGGGAGTGACAAACCACAGTGTCCCTCTGCCTGCCTGGTGGCACTGAGATTGCTCTGAGAGCATCCGCTGTCCTGTGCCTCCTCACTGGCACGGTGACACCCACGGCCCGGGTGGGGGCAGGAAATGGGTGCTGTTGGGAAGGGGGGGAGCAGACGCTGTCCTTCCTCCCTGGCCACGGGGTAACGGACCCCTGCCCCGGGCTGACCATCGCTCCTCCAGCCCAGCCACAAATGTTACCAATGGTGGCAGGACTTAGGCACTCAGCAGAAGGTGCTGCGGGGACATTGAGGATCACAGGGAAAGGCTGAGCCACCCACCACCCCCCTGCCCTGCCCATACCACATGCACAGTCTCAGCAGCACTGTGCTGCTTTTTTCCAAAGCACCCTCTGGTCCTGCCAGCACCCTGGCAAGGTGTTCAGTGTTGGGTCGGGGTGATAAGTCCTGTTTCACAAGAAAGGAAGTCATAGGGAGTTGCTTGAAGTCCCAGTGTGGCAACAGCGGGGTTGGGAGGAGAGTGGGGACTCCTGTCCTTGCTCCACGTCCTATGTGCAGGTGGGTGCTGCACACACCTCCCACCCCTGCCTGGATTCATCCCAAGGGTCCCGGCATGCACTAGGAGTTGAACCAGCTCTGCAGGTCAGGATAGAGGCGGCCACGGGGCAGGTGGGGGTAGGCCATGCAGATGGTGCAGATCCGTTCCCTCCAGTCAGTGAAGAGCTTCACGCTGAACCTCCTCTGCCAGGCAAAGAACTGCTGGTAGCGGCTGGAGTTCATGGTCTTTAGGAAGGTGGCCAGCTCCTCCAGGGAGCCAAAGTCATTGACATGGATGAAGGAGTCTGCAGGAACAAATTGCTCATAGTTGGCCCTGGGTGGCCCCAGCACCACAGGCACGGTGCCAGCCAGCAGTGAGTTCCTCCAGAGTTTCTCTGTGATGTAGTCCCGGTGGATGGAGTTCTCGAAGGCCAGGTAGAACCTGGACTTGGATATTGTTGGCAAGAGGCAGTCCTTGCAGAGGGGCTTGTTGTTTGCTTTGCCATATATATTCACATGGAGGTACTTGGAGAGGTTTCTGTAGACCTCAGCTCTTTTCTGAGTCCTGTGGTAGTTGCTGATAACCCAGGACACCAAGTTGGTCTTTGCGGGGATGTTCACGGTGGCTGACCGGTTGGGCACAAGCTTGCCATAGGGGATGAAGATGTCCGAATCCTGTCTGTAGGTCATCACCCAGTTGAAGGTCTGGTTCCATTCTGCTAGAGCTCTAGTGTGGGAGGGGGACTCCAGGGAGACCCACACCCAGTTCTGCCCCGGCAGCCTCTCCTTGGGCAGTCTGTCCCGGCCAGGCTGGAGCCTGGAGTGGAAGAACACCACCACATCGGCCTGGTGCAGGAGCTGCCGCTCTGTGGTGAGCTGGCAGCCTGTGATGCCATACAGCTCACGGCACACGTCCCTGCTGACATTGGGGACCTGCTTTGAGGGCCATTCCCACACCAGGATCACCAGTGGCTCCCCGTGTTTAGAGTCTTCTCCAGACCCCTTGGAGGGGTTGAGGAAGAGCCTCAGGTTCCAGAGGGTGGTTACAAACAGTCCGGCAGTGACCAAGGCCTTCACACCAGGCCGGCCCCATGGAGACCATCGCAGCAGCAATGCCCAGGTCACCATGGTGGTGGGTTGGCTGTCACCTCATCGGGTGACAGAGCTGACACCTGTGAGAGAGGAGAGGCCACCGAGGGCCATCAGTTCAGCTTGCCAGGGGTGACGGGGGATGGGGAGGCACTGGTGCCAGAGGGGCCAGAGAAAGGGCTTCTCCATGCTGGGCCTCAGCATCACCCCAGGACCCTCTGCTTCCCTGTGTCACAGAATTCCCCATGCATCTGGTGTCACCCCAGGGTAGCCTTTGTTCATGCTCCTGCAGTCCCTGGTGACCTTAGGGGGAGCAGAGATGCTGCTGGGAGGTGCAGAGCTGATGGCAAGTATTCCCTGTGCCCTTCTGCCCCACCTGGCTGGCCCTACTACAGGCAGTCTTTTCTTGCTCTGTGCCTCAGTTTCCCCACCTGACAAGCAGCCACAGTCTCAGTCTTCACTTCTTGCTTTGCCCAGAATAGGTCAAATCTAATATGCAGCCAGCCTTGCCACTGCTGTGCACCAAAGGACAAGAGGGAACATCCCAGTCCCACCTGAATAGCCCCATGGTGAGGCCTTAGCTGCAAAATGGGGGGACTCTGAAGTCCAAAACTCTGACGAGGGCTAGGTTTGGGAGTGTCCTGCCCAAGAAGTGCTCCCTCACCCCAGTATTCTCCTGTGACAATGGCAACGCAATTCCCAGGCTCGAGGTGCCCTCCCCAGGTCAGGGTGCTCTCCCCAGCCCCTAAGGGCATCAGGAGCCCCAGCAGGCTGGGAGCTCATAGCCTCAGTGCCCCAAACACTCACGTTTTATATTCAGGATGTCAGAGATGGCCAGTGCTGTCAGAGCTGTTTAACCAGCAGCACTGCTGGGAGCAGAGCAGTGGCGGAGGTGGTGAGGGGGATGGTTGGCTGCACTGAGGACCAGCCGCCAGCTTAAGCCCTCTCTGGAGCGCTGGTCCCACTGCAGGGCTCAGAGCGTTCAGCAGCAAAGGTGGTTTCCCCTTTTCTGGAAACCTCTGGAAATGTGGGCTGCCTGAGCCCCGCTGCCAGCTGGGGCTGAGTCCCTGCTTCCAGGATGGAAACCTCCTGGAAAGCAGTGCCCTACTTTCCCACCCACCCCAGCACTGCCACTTGGCTGCAAAAAATCCCTTCCCCACCTTGGCCCACTCCGTCTGTCCTGCTAAAATATATGAGCTAAGTTTAGGCTCCAGACAAATCTGGCATGGGAAGCAGAAAGGGCTGGGAAAGCTTTGCTGGTTCCTTGAACTGCACATCAGTGCTGCAGGTCCCTGTCTCCAGCAGCGGGAATATTGCTCCAGTTTTGGGGATGTTGCCCCCGTTTTGGGGATGCTGCCCCTATTTTGGGGATGCTCTGAAAGGGAAACCCCTGCTCTATCAGTGGTAGGGGCCACCCCATTTCTCAGCCCCTCTCCCCTCAGCGGTCAGTAATGTTGAACTCAGACTTACTGTGGTGGAGGTGTGCAAGGTGCGAGGTGCGTCTGCCCGGGCGCTGCCGTGCTGGGCTGGGGCACTCGAGGGCTTCCTCTTTCTTGCCTTGTCCCAGCCCCACGGGCAGATCCTTCCTGCCCCACGTGGCAGCTGGCACACCCCACTCCCAGCACTTCCCCTGCAGTGCACTGGAGGGTGGGTACCCTGTGCCTGGGTGGGTGCCCCACAGTTGGGTGGATACCCTCTGGCCGAATGGGCCCCATGGCCCCATGGCCCAAAACAAGGTGGGTGCCCCGTGGCTGAGAAGGTGCCCTCAGCCTTGACTAGGTGCCACCCATCTGCCACCCGCAGCTTGGTTGCAAACAGGATACCAACTCCCACTGACTCATCCTGAAACCATCAACTAACAGCTCTGAAGTGCCACAGAGCCCCAGGCACTGTCCTGTCCAGGATGTTTCCTGCCAAAAGGGGAAGCGGGCACGTGTGAGCCTCAGCAGTGTGTGCACAGAGAGCTGCCTCCTCTGCCCCTGCCCCACTTCTGCCCTGCTCCCAGTCTGGCTCAGTTGTGTCCTTTGCTGGCACTGCTGTTCAGGACCCAAGTCTCCATGAAAGCCAAAATGAGATGGGTAAACCGAGGCGGAGGTAAGGAGGGGAGCATCGAGGTATGCAGCACTGCCCCAGAAGCTGGCAAGGGTATGTCCTATGCCTTGGCACACACAGAGCAGGGAACAGGGCTTCAGACTGCTCCCTGGGGGTTCTCAGGCTGCTCCAGTGCCCCTGGGATCTGCACCCTCCTTCCTGCTGGCTGCCAGCCTCTTGGGATCCCTGTTGGGCACAATGCCATGCCACCGTGCCAGGGTGTAGCAGGGCTCTGCGGTTTCAGTGACACCCCAGGACGTTTCCTGTCGTCTTTTCTCACTCCTTTTCTGCATTTCTTCCCCTGCATGACTGAGAGCCCATATATCATAGTCCATGGGCACCATTCCCAGCCTTGCCTGCCCTAGCCCTGCTGGTTGTGGGCAGTAGTCCCTGCCTGGCTGGAGCATTCAGCATCATCCTGCTGCTGTCCCATAGCTTGAGGGCCCAGGGCCACAAGGGCTGGGGCCACTCCCCCCCATGGAGGACAGCACTGGGGACAGCATTTCCATAGGGCATTCACGATGGCTGGTAGAGCAGCAGGGAGCTTTTCCCTGGCACTTAATAGCTGTCATGTGCAGGTGCTGCCCCAGGACACCCTGGGTGCAGGGACAATGCCCTGGGAGGACTTGCAGCCAGTAGATCCAAGCACCCTGACCCTGTGGCCCAAGGGACATGGCTCTGAGCCAGGCAGGGAGCCAGGGCCAATGCTGCCTGTGTGGGCTGGGCAGAGATCAAGGCCAGGGGCCAGGCCATGGTACCATCAGGACAGCACCAGCACAGAGCAGGGAGATGCATGTGTGTGGGTACTGCCATCTGTAGATGACTTCACACAGAGAGAGGAGCTTGGCCACCCCACAAAGAAGTCCCCTGAGAGGTGCTCAGGGCTCCATGTCCCCACATCTTCAGGACCCCTGGTCCATGAAGGAGATGGGCCACAGGGTCTTTGGAGCTTCTAGCCCGTGGAGGGGATGAGCCCTGGGTCCTTGGAGGAGATGTGCCACCATGTCCCCGGGACTGTGCTGCCCTGTGGTACACTGCTAGGTCTGTCTCTTGCTGGCTTTTTGGGGATTCTATGGCCATGCCAAACAGAAGAGCAGCTGTGAAGCTCTCCAGGACCCACCCACGGGAAGGAGGAGGGGAGGAGCAGGAGATCCAGGTCAGGGCTTTGACCCACCCACAGGTCCCCCCACTGTGCCCCTCCAAGCTGGAGACCCACTCTGCTGCAGGACAGGGATTTTGAGGTGCTCCTTGTGTGGGCTGGGGGCAAACCATGCACAGTTCTTTGCTGGGAGCCAAGGGTGACTGCATCCCTCATTCCCCAGGGACCTAGTAAAAGCCCAGCTCCGCCCAATTCTGAGCAGCTCTGCTGCCTGTAGCCCTGCTCACACACCCGGCAACCCTCCCAAACCAGTCACCCTCCCCAGAGCATGGAGCTGGGCACACAGTGCCTCTCCACCACCACATCACCAGGCATCCTTTGTCCTCCTGGACCTCAGCACAGTGTTTTGCCCAGAAGCTTGGGGAATAATGCTGCTTTGTGTTGGACAAAGGGAGCTTTTGTCAGCCCCGGGCAGCTGCCAAAGGGCCTGCCCTGAGCACAGGCACCTTGGCAGCACCACTGGGGCTGGGGCAGCCAGAGAGGGATTCACTGCTCCTGGCTACACTTGGCCCAGGAAGCAGCATGGAGAATGAGATGGTTACAGAGAGTTGGAGGAAAGGAGAGGGAAGGGGCAAAGGAAGAAGAGAGAGGGACAAGTGAGAAAAGGAGAGAAGCAGAAGGACAGGAAAGGGGAGGGAAAGAAGGATGGGGGAATGCATGGAAGCGAGGACAGATGGAAGGAAGAAAAGACAGCAGGAAGGAGGAAAAGAAGGAAGACAGAATGGAAGGAAAGATGGATGGATGGATGGATGGATGGATGGATGGAAGGAAAAAATGATGGATGGAAGGATAGAAAAATGATGGATAGAAGGAAGGGTGGATGGGATGAAGGAGGAGAGCTGGGAGCTGGCCTGGTTCAGTCCCTACTGCTGCTGAGGGCATCCTTCCCAGCCCTGGGTTCTGAGCTGACAGGGAACAGATGTGGCAGCAGGTTGGTCCCTCCAAAAACACCCGTGGTCGCCCCAGCACATGCCCGTGGGAGAGGTCAGGCCGGAGCAGGGTGGGCAGCATCCAAGAGCAGGGACAGCCGTGGCGCCCCGGCGCACAGACCCCGCAGCCACGGGCTAGTCCGTCCTATCCTGCGGGGGTACGAGGGGCAGAGGTGCGGAGGTGACCGTGTATGGCTGGGGGCGGGAGGGCGGCTAGGGAGGCAGCTCGAGGGGAGCGAGGGTTCCGCAGTCCCTGGGGCAGCACGCCCGCTCCGGACAGGCCGCGCCGGGGCCTCTGCTGCCGGGATGAGCCGGGCGCGGGCCGCGCTGCGCCGGGGCCGCCGTGCGGGCGGAGCGGGCGGGCCCGCCGGTGCCTTTAAGAGGCGGCCACCGCGGGCCGGGGGCGGTGCTGGTGCTGCGCAGGGTCGGAGCGGGTGCGGCGGAGCCAGGCCCGGGCCGAGGCCGCTCCGCTTCCTCGCAGCCCACGGCAAGCAGCAGTCGGCGGTGGGGAGGGGATGGCGGTGGGCGGCGGGTGACCGCGGAGCTGAGCGCGGCGCGGCCCTTCGGCGGGGCCGGCCCGGCCCGACCCGACCATGGGGTTCCTGCATCAGCTCCATCTTCTGCTCTGGAAGAACGTGACACTGAAGCGGCGCAGTCCGGTGAGCGGGGGCGGAGGGGCCCTGCAGCCCCAAGGGGCGAGGCCGAGCCTCGCGTGGAAGTGGTGCCGGGGGGTCCCCCCGGTCCCTTGGCCCGGCGGTCCGCCCGCCTCGAGCCGCCCGTGCACGAATGCTCCGGCCCGGCGCACCCGCCGTGCGGCAGCAACAGCTGGGGCTCTCCCGCTCCGCTCTCGTGTCCGTGGGGGTCGACCGGGCCCGGGGGCCGCAGGAGGAGCCCGGCACCGGGGCTGGATGTCGCCCCCACCGGGTGGGATCGTTCCCGAGCCTCGGTATCCGCCGGGTATAAATAGGTTTTCAGCCCGTATGTGGGTCGGAGCCGCCTGTCTTCCGTGGGCTGGAGAAGAGCTGCGCTTCGTGGGGTTGGGGGCCAGAGAGCTGGTGTGTGTCCCTCCCGGGTTGGCAGAAGGGGCAAGATGGCATCGACCGTGCTGTGACCTCGGGGCCGCTGTCACCTTGTCGAGGCTCCCTGTGTGGGGTCGCCTGTCAGTTCTGCGAGGGAGCCGCGGACCGAGGGACCCCGCGGCCGTGGGCAGGGGGTGGGTGAGCGGCCCGAGGGAGCCGGCTATTTTTAGCGGGTGGGGGAGGGGAGCGAGCTGCTGCTCGCAAGCTGGCATCGCTTTTCTCTTCCCCTCCCAAATATCCTGCAGGCCCGATCCTGCTGTTCCTCGCCGGCAGCCGCCAGCACCACACCCCGTGGCCCGCTGGCCGGAGCAGCAGAGGCCCCTGTGACAGGAGCAGGGCCGAGCCTGGCGCTGCAGGCAGGTTTCCCTGCACGGGCAGCCCCGGTGCCCCCAAAATGGATGAGGGGGATGATGCTCTTTGGCTGAGTCATCTCTGCTCTTTACCCTGAGCAGAGCTGCTTGGCACGACAGGGGCTGCCCCGGACCCCTGCCCACAAGAATGAGCAGCCTGGCACAGCTGGGCCCTGACACACGCCCACTCACCCAGCCCTGGCTGCCGTGGCCATTGGGTTACAGAGTGGGGGTGCACACAGCTTTTGGGGACTCATTTCTGGGCAGTGTGGGGGTGCAACGCAGGAAGCTGTGGCTGGAGGAGGAGGATGAGGATGGCCCAGGCCCCATCACCTCCATGTGTATGGACTGTTGCTGGAGTGCCACTGCTGCAGCCAGGGTGGCAGGCTATGGAGCAGCCCCTCCTTGCCCACCCAGCGATGCAGTGTGTGCATGGGGTGTGCAGGGGACCAGCCGTGTGCCAGGCTGAGAGCTGGTCCCAGTGCCGCTGCTCATGGACGGATTTGGTGCAGTCCCTGGGACAGCTGTGCCCTGAGGATGTGCATGCCCAGTGTGTGTCACCTCCTTCCTTGTGCTGCTGCTGTGTGTGAATTCCAGAGTCACTTGGTGTCCCTGGTCTGCGCAGGGGCCATCATCCTGCCCACTCCTGGGGGAGCTCTGCCCTCTCTTAGCAGTGCTGGGCTGAGCTGCCAGTGCTGGCTGGCCAGGGCATAGCCAGGCCCTGTGTGGTGGCTGTGCCTGGCATCCAGCAGTGGGTTCCCCAGTGCAGGTCTGCCCTGGCAGTGGCCACAGATGGATGTTTCACTGAGAGAAGCCAGCTCCCTCTGGGGTGATCTTACTGCAGCATCCAGAGGCTGGGGGATTGGAGCAGGGAAGGGGGGATGCACTAGCCCATTCTCCTGCTAGGTGTTCACCCAGGGGCAGGCAGAGTTGGGGGTTTCTGGGCTTCTCCCAGCCTCAGAGTGTGGGCACCAGCAGCTGCCTTTTAGCACAGCCTGGTGCTGCAGGTGCTCCCCTGGGGTCAGTCCTTGCCACCATGTGCTCCCCTCCTGGCAATAGGTGGAGCAGCAAACCCAATGCTGCAAGATGGGGTGGGAAGCAGAGACCCCAGGTTTGACTGAGGGCTCTGGGCTGGGACTTGAGAGCTGGAGCAGTTCTGTGTTCTGCCTGTGAATGCTGATGGCCTGGGGGTGCCCATGGCAGCCCTGGGGATTGCTGGTTGTGCCTTGAATCTGCTGGGACAAGAACTGTTAAAGGATGGGCTCTCCCATGACTTTGGTATCTGGTTTAAACCCATGTTGGATGTAAACTTAGCAGGTACTCTCTCAAAAATCACCACAGGCACAGTTCAGGGTGTTCACCCACCTGCCCTGGGGCTCTTTGTGCCCGTTCCTTTGGGATGGGCAGGCAGCCACAGCTGGAGCTCCCCAAGATAGTAGTGTGCTGCCAGTTTTCTTGGTCATGGGGAAGGGTTGGTGGGCAGGTCAAGGCTCTTTTGGGGGAATGGTGTGAGCAGTTCTGTGCTGTTTTGGTGCTGCAGCACATTGGTGGGGCTCCCTGTACATGGGCCCTGGGATGAGGGAAGGGGTACAGGGAGAGCTGACAGCAGCGTAGCTATTCTGCCCTGTGCAGGATCTGTGCCTTCTGCTCTTTGTCCTGAAGACAGAAAACTCTCTCCAGACAGGAGCTGGCAGATCTGTCCCTTCCCCCTGGCTGGTGGCAACAGAGCTGGAGGGAAACTGATGCTGCCAGAAGAAGGAAGGCTGATGTTTGGGGTGCCGGGGGCCTGTAACAGTGCCTCTGCTGGGGTGCAGTGCCCCTAGAACCCTGTGCCTGTGGCGCTGGGAGGATGCTGGTACCGGATCCTGCAGCAGGAATCGGTTGGGTGCTGCCCTGGCTCTGAGTGCTCTTTGCCCCCTTGTTGTTTGCAGCAGGTGTGGGGAGGAGAAGCACGGGTGTCAGGGGTGTGCTGGTCCAGCAGTGTCCCTGTGAGTCCCTGTTGGCAGGCAGCCGGGGACACCTGTTGCAGAGCACCTTCCTGCTCTGGCTGCTGGCATGACCCTGTGCTCGGGTCAGGCATCTTGTGCCAGTGGAAGGGTGGCCGTGTCCCAGTGCTGTGTGGCTCTGGGACAGGGCACTGGTGATGACATGCCCCCTCAGCCCACACGGGTGCCTGGCTGACACCGCAGGGATAGGGAGAACCGTGGTGGATGTTCCTGGGTCCTCAGCTCAGGAGCTGTTGACAAACCCCAGAAGGGATTTCTTCCTCCTCCAGCCTCCCCACGGCAGGACCCCAGGCTGCTTAGCCAGGGCTGTCGGGGTAGAGATGTGCCCATGCTGGAGACAGGGGGTAGTGGGACAGGAGGTGATGGACATAACTGGCAGTGACCAGAGGCAGAGGTGAGGGCAGCCAGGCCTTGGCAGGATGGGAGTTGGCAGCCCCTGGACCTGGGCTTGTCCATCCCCATGGGGCAGGTGACCTTGAGGAAGCCTCTCAGGCTCACACCTGGGTGGTGGCCATCAGTGAGTGTCCATGGTCAGGTCCCCATCGGAGCTGGGGGGCTTGGCACAGCCTAATGCATTTTGGGGCCTATCTTGCCCCAGAGCTCTCATGCTCATCTTTGCCAGTGACCATGGCTTTACCTGCCTGTGCTTTCTGGCTGTGGGCAAAAGTGGGCGTTTAATGGTGATTAAAGTCTGGAGCCATGAAAATTTAAAGGTATTTCTGCAGCCTTAAAAGTTGGATCCCGCAAGAGCTGAGAGCCCCATCCCTCAGGGATGCTGCAGGCCAGCATCTGTTGCCGGTTCCTGCTGGCACTGTGGGCAGCACTGGGGTGGGAAGAGAGGCTGGCAGGGAGTAGGCAGCAGCTCCATCCTCCCATGAGGAGCACAGGCAGACCCAGCCCTGTTCTCTGGGGGGTATGTGTGGGGATTTTGGATGCTGTGTGTGATGCTGCTTCACCTGTGTCGGAGCCTTGCAAGTGCCAGGCTATGGGAGAGGGGGGCTGACGTGGCAGGTTTGGGGTGCAGGGGTGTCACTGGAGTTGCCAGCTTGAGAGTCTTAGGATGGGGGTGCCCAGCCCCTGGCTGCCCCTCTCCCATGCCATGCTGGCTGGAGGATGTGGCTGTGGGCATCAGGCATTGCTTGGGGACAGGCAGGAGGGAACTGAGCAGACTTTTGGGTGGCAGCGATGGACAGGAAGAGCTGCCTCTGCCTGGCCTGGCTGTCCCCATGACTACTGGGACATGAGTGCTGCCACATCCTGGGGACACCAGTGGAGTTGTGCATTTGTCCATGACCTGATGCCCATGTCCATGCTGACCCTGGCTCCAGCACATCTCCCAGCTGTCCCAGTGCTGGCTGGAGGTGGGCATGGTGGCACCGTTGTGCTGGGCTGCACTGTTTGCTCTGCTCTGTTTGCACCACTGTCCTGTGGTGCTTGTCTGGCCTTTTGACCTGGCTGTGTGGGAGCTGTGTGTTGCAGCAGGCACTGCTGCCTCCTGCTTGGCCTCTCGCTCCCATCTGATGGTGTGGCAGAGGATGGGCACAGGCATTGAATCACTGTCCCAATGCTCCAGGAGAGACATGTCCCCCTGCCAGGGGCCAGCACCCTGCTGTGGCATCCATCCCAGCTCTGCCTCCCTGCCAGGGGAGCTGGGCAGGACCCTGCCTCCCCTGCCTCCAGCCAAGGGCAGGGCCAAATGTGGGACAAGTTACCCCACTGTCTGTAGGGTGGCAGGTGGACACCCAGCACTTGTGCGAACCTGGACAACACCTATGACCTCATCATGACCTCATCCAACCAGGCTGAAATGAACATGTGGCAGGGGGTGTAGAAGGAGTGAATGCCACCATCCAGGAGCTGTCCCTGGCCCCACAGCCACTGTCACCTGGTGCAAGGGCTCCTGGGACCAGTGTCCCACCCTTGGTCCTGCGCCTGTGCCCTCGTCGGGAGAGGAGGGAGGCAGGGGATGGGTGGGAGGGCAGGGCAGACTAGTTGGTGCAATCATGGCCAGCTGCTGGCAGGGATGGGCCCCTCTCTTCTCCTCTCCTACCTTCTGAGGAGCATTTCCTTCTCAGCTGCTTGCATCCTGGCCATTCCTCCTTGCTTCCTCACACAATCCCAAAATATTCCCCAGTGTCTTGCACCTGTGGGCAGGGACCCCACCATCCCCAGGCTGTGCTGGTGTCCCTGCCAGGTGCCTGTCTGGAAGGCTGAGGCTCCCTTGGGCCCCACTGCGTGCCAGTGTCCCACTGTGGGTGTAGAGCAGCCCTGGCTTCCCCATCTCTGCGAAGTTCCCATGGGGGCAGCTCTGGGGACCGGGGGCCAGGATCAGTCCCAGAGGTGCAGACTGGTAAACAGCCATCTGCTACTATGTCTGCCCATCACCATATCCCTCTGGGTGCCAATAGGTGTGGATCAGCCTGCTGTGACACTGGAGTATGTGGCAGTGCAAAGGGGCTGGGAACAAGGGACATCTCTGGGAATGGAGGTGAACGAAAGTCAATGACCCCTGTCAAAAAAATAAATAGCAACAAGCAGGTTCCTTGCCACCAAGGACAGTCCCCACATGAGCCTGGTACAGCCCAGCGTGGGGGTGTGGGGATGGTCCCCCCAGTGCCCGGGCACAGAGGCCCCGTTGTGTGCCTGGTAAACAGGCAGGGGGCGGGGCGGGGGCCCGGCACAGCAGTGTGTGTCAGGGTGTCCCCTGCTAGCGTGCCTTGTGCAGGAACAGTGACACCAGGGACTCTCCCTGGGACTGGTTATCAGAAAGATGAGGAGTCTCTGGTACTGCTCCTGGGGCATTTTCCATCCCCTCCAGCCCTTCTTCCTCTGGTCTCTGCCTCTTCCAAAACCAGGAACTCTGATGTGGCGAGGGCAGCATGGGCAGCAATCATGGGTGCAGTCGTGCTCATCCCACAGCAGTAGCACTGTGGCCATTTGCTGGCAGGGACCCACGTGCAGGGGTCCCACTGCTCACTGCCATTTGGGGCTGCTCTGACTTTCTTGACCGAGCGCTGGCAGCCCCTGAGTGAGGCAGCATGGAGGTGATGTTGGAGACAGGAGGGCTTGACCCTGTCACCTGTTGGCAGCTTCATCCTTCCAGGCAGGTCTTGCCATGTTAAAGTCCATTCTTCCCACCCCATGGGCTTGCCCATTGGCGCTGGTCGCTGGTGGGAGGCCGGTGTGGGTGGTGTAGCAAGCACCTTCCCAGCAGTGGAGCTGGGCCCTGCCCTGCCCATGGTGGCAGCAGGTTTTGGGGTCTCAACAGCTGCCTTGGGTCTCATCTGGCCCTGGAGTGAGCCAAAGTTGGCTCACCTCACCCTGTGCTTCAGTTTCTGAACCTGCAGTTGTTCTCTGCTGCTGGGCAGTGGGGCCGTGATGTGTCCGGGCACTCCAGTGCAAAGTGGCAGCAGCTGTGCTGGCAGTGTGCCTGGTGCTTGCTCCTGCCCATGGCTGGAGATGCTGATGCCTATCCCCAGGGCCTCTGGGCATGGAGCCTAGCCTGGAATTCTGAGCCACTGTGGCCAGGAATTCCTGGGGATTTGCTGTTATTTACCACATGCTGCCAGTGGAAATTCTTTGCAGCCAGAGCCTTTTGGGAGGGCATGGAAGGGATGCCAGGATGGCACAGTTGCACCTGGAGCTAGTGCCAGGGGCTGGCTGAACTGAAGGTCTACCCTCTGCTATTAGACTCAGCTGTTGGACCTGGTGACATCCAACAGTGGCACAAGTGACAAGGGAGCATCATGCCGCTCCAGGCTGTGAGGGCACTAGCCTTCAGGACTTGAGGTGGTCTCCCTGGGCAAGCCCAGCTGTAGTGGACCACCACGACTGGGCTCAATCCCCAGCACACTGTTGGCACTGCTGGAGGAGGGATCCATCCCTTCTGTGTACCCTGCCCTGTCCTGCAGTGCTCTGGACAGGGTGGAGCAGGCAGGAGGTTGTGGGATGCCCAGGAAGCCGTTTGCCGCTGGCTGAGCTGTGACAGAGCCACCAGCCATCTGCAGAGTGTGGACACAGTGCTGCACTGCACCAGTGCCTGGGGACCCCTGTACTGCCCATGCTTCTCCCTGGTGGCTGGGTTCTGTCCCTAAGCATTGTGTTCCCTCTGCTCTGTGTCATCCCCAGTGGGTGCTGGCCTTTGAGATTTTCATCCCCCTGGTGCTCTTCTTCATCCTCCTGGGGCTGCGGCAGAAGAAGCCAACCATCCCTGTGAAGGAAGGTGAGTCCCGCCAGGGCGGTGCTTGGGGCGCTCCCACACTTGGGGGCACCCTGAGGCTCTGGGGAGATGCTCCAGCCTGGGGGCAGGGGGGACCTCGAGAGGCCTTTTGGGAGACATTGCACTGGGCAGGGGCTACAGCCAAGGACTGGTGGGGCAGACATGGTGGGTGGAAGTAGCAGTCTGTCCCAATCTGGGGAGGCTCCCCTGGGGATGGCAGCACTAACCAGCCTGTGACTGTCATCAGCATGGACATTTTGCACGGGGAAGGGTGAGCCGGATGGTGCTGGAACAGTCACAGTCCCCTCGAGTTCTCGAGGGTCAGTTGGAGTGGCTCTGGGAAGGGCTCCCCAGTGAGGGGGAAAGTGACTTACAGGAATCCCTGTGCCTGGCCCTGGAGGGGGCCAGAGGCCTGGCAGGATGATAAATTGATGGGACCAGAGCTGAGGACTCTGGGAGAATTCCAGCTGGAACTTTGGCCTGGGCTCTGGTGCCTGCAGGCTGTGCTGCTGGGAGGAGGCAGTGGAGTGGAGCTGCCAGCTTGCAAGGGCCTGTGGATGCCCACCTTGATGGGTGCCCTGGCACAGGTGGCACAGCAGAGCCAGGGGAGATGCTGGGCACTGGTGGTAACCCCAGGTAACGATGGTTTGAGCCTGTGTTTCAGTGTGTGCCGGCGAGGGAGAGCTCAGCTGCCAGCACGGTCCGGCTGCGGCAGGCACTGCCCGGGTTCCTGCCCCGGCGCTGACGTGCGCTCCGTGTTGTGTGGTTTTTGTTCTTTTTTGCTCATGTTTTCTTTTTCTCTCCCACCATCTCCCCTGCCCGCCTGCCCTTCATGCCTCAACTGCATGCGCCAGTCTGTAAGTTGGTGGGACGGGTGGGCGCCTCCCCCCATTCCCTTGCCAGTGCAGGCCTCGTAGTCTGGGGAGGAAGAGCCTGGTTTAGATCAACTCACTCTGGCCTAATCCATGCCTCTGTAACCCTCTTGCCTTCCTCCACAGCTGGTGAAGATGAGCTTGGGCAGCACAGTATGGCCCCTGCCTGCTCCTCCCTGGGAACTGACCAGCCATGGTGGTGTACCCCCTTGGCTGATGGTGCTGGGTTCCCCAAGTGCTGGGGCCACTGGTGGCCATGTCCCCGGCCTCCTGGGCTCCACAGGGCTCTCCAGGCCAGGTGGAGGCTTGTCTTACCCCTTCTTCTTGCCTCCCTCCTAGGGCAAGGTCTGCTGGGTCCTGTCACCCATGTGGTGGCCTGTGGTCACCCAGTCTTGGCCAATCACCAAGGGGTTGGGGCTGGCTCCCACCCTGGCACCACCACCAGGTCCCTGTCTTGGCCCCTCATGGCTGGGACAAGCTGGGATGTGGCACTAGAGGAACCTCAAGGCCAGGAGGATGCCGTGCATTGACTTTGTCACCAAACTGTGGCATGGCCACCAGTGTGGGGTCCCACCACCCCAGCAGGCTGCTGGCCCATCCCATGCTGCACCTGTCTCTTGTTCCTGCCAGAAGCCCATCTTCACCAGTCCCCGCCGACTGTGGCCATGCTAACAGCACTGACCTATCTCTAACCACAGGGTCATCGGATGGGTGGTGAGAGCAGGGTCCCTGCCTGGCACTGCCCGGTGACAACCTGTGCTCTCCATCAGGCAGGGGCATTCTGGGCTTGCCCTGCCCTGGGGAGGGACATGGGAGGGTCCCAGCAGGGATGATGGTTTAGTGTCAGTGGAGGGGGGAAGGTTTGCCAGCCCTTTGCTGCTTCTTGTTTCTTCCATGTTCTCGTTCCATGTCTCCATTTCCACCCACCTCCAGCCGCCGCACGTCGGGGCAGCCGGGTTGGGGGGAGGCTGGGGGCTCTGGGAGCTGCAGGTGACGACTGTTTTCCCTGTCGTATTCTTCCTCCTTTTCCTCTGGAGATCCACAGCTGCCTCTGAGGCTACTAACAGGAGAGGCTGGGAGCCTGGAGGAGGTTGGTGGCCACCTTGGGGGCAAGCAGCAGAAATTGGCATCATCATGGGACTCAAGGGACCCATCACCCAGGGCAGAGTGGGTGGGGGCAAGAGGGCTGGAGCCAGGGGTGCTGGAGCTGCCTGCAGCCCCACAGAGTCACCAGCCAGGACTGCCCTGATGGGAAAACTGCTGACTTCTGACCATGGCCACCAGCCTCCCATGGGCTCACAGACCCCAGAGTGTGCTTTTCTGAACTGAGTGTCTGTTTCTCTGGTGGCCCCCTTCCCCTCCCTGCCTCTTTGCCTCTCCTCCCCGCTGCCTGCACTTTCCTTGGCCTCTTCTGCACTCTTACTGGCTCCAGCTTTCTACACGGCGGCCCCGCTCACGTCAGCCGGGATCCTGCCGGTCATGCAGTCCCTGTGCCCCGATGGCCAGCGTGACGAGTTTGGCTTCCTGCAGTACTCCAACTCCACGTGAGTCCTGCCCTCACCATGCACTTCCACTCCCACCCCTCATGCTCCCGCACAGAGCCTGCCCCTTTCCATGCTGGTGCTGCCACCCTGGGGCTGAGGCAGAAGCACTTTTGGCATCCCCCAAAGTGCAGACCACCGTGTCCTCAGGGTGCAGGGGACACCTTGGTCTATTCTGCTGTGGGCTCCCAGGTGTTTGGTGCTGGGAGAAGGATGGAGGTGGCCCCTGGAGACACCTTGAGGTGCTGGGGCTCTCCTCTGAACCCTGGCACACTGGATTCAGTGCGCAGGCAAGGGCAGTGGTGCCCCGTTTCAGACAGGACTGCTGTCCCCTGCACCTGAAGGGCTGTTTCCCCCAGAGCTCTGGGGAAGGTGTCCCCATCCCTCTGTCCCTGAAGCCAGGGTGGTGCTGGACTCTCGCAGGGTGACACAGATTCTGGAACACCTCAGCGAGGCAGTAGAGCAAAGCAGCCTCTTCGACCCACAGCACCCAGGACTGGAGGAGGAGCTAGAGTCGCTGCGCCGGCACCTGGAGGCCCTCAGCAGCCCTGAGCCCAGCTCCATGGAGACCCACTTCAGCAGCCGAGCAGGTGGGTTGTGCTCTGCCTGCCCCACCTGCCTGTGTGGGCAGGGACAGAGTGCCAACTTGCCTGGCACCCAGCAAAGTGGTGTGTGGGGCAGTGCCCTGCCACTGTCCTGCATCACTGCATCAGGCCAGCTCTGGGGCCATGCCGTGTCCCTGATGCTGGTGGGCTGCTCTGACACCCCACCTTGCTCCTTGGCAGGGTCCGGCTTCACACTGGCGTGGGCAGCCAAAGACCAGGGCGAGCTGCGGCGCTTCCTGATGCAGAACTTGTCCCTCCCCAACAGCACAGCTGAGCTGCTCCTGGGCTCCAGCATTGACTTGCGGGAGGTGGGTGACCTCTGGGCTTTGCAGGGGTCTGTGCTGCCCCATGAATGGCAACCAGCTGGGATTTATCCTACCCTGCTCCACTTGGCACACCTGGCAGTCCTGCTCTCATCTCGATGCAGGTGTACCGCCAGTTTTTTGATTCCTTTCCTTTGGTACCTGATGAGACCCATGAGCGAGACCTGTGGGATGGGTTTGGCCCCAGCAAGAAGATGACACAGCTGGAGGTGAGGAGCGGTGCTGCATGCAGGGGACATGGTGGGGTAGAGCCTGTCCTCTTGTCCCCTCGATATCCCATCCCAGGTGATCTGGGGCAGTAGAGGGCTGTAGAGGGGCTGTGGCAGAACATTGTCAGGGGGCAGAGCAGCAGCAGGGATGGCTGGTGTCCATCCTGGAGCTGCGACCAGTTCCCCTAGGGTTATGAGACACACCAGTGCCTATGCCTGGGTTTGCCATTGCAGTGGGGGTTGGCACTGCCTGGTTGGTGGCTGTAGAGGGAGCAGGGGAAATTGTTCCCCCCTTGTGTCTGGCATGTGGGAGACCCTGCCTCTGCACATCCCTTTTCTTCCCCCCCGCCCTGTGGAGACCATGGGTGCTGTGGGGCTGTTCATGTATGCTTGGGGACACACAAGGATGGGGGTCTGGGGGGAGGCCCCATGCCACCAACCATCCCCATTCTTCGTCTTGCAGAAGAGCCTCCCCAGTGGCTGGAGGAGCCTGCAGGAAGGGCTGGTTCACAGGGTGCTGCGGGACCCAGTGGCAGCCCCACACCGGCCGGCGCTGCTCCGCATTCTCTCCCAGGCTCTGGGCCTCACCAGCACTGCTGTGGCACCTGCCATCTCTGATAGCCCCCAGGCCTTTGTCACCGAGATGGAGGTGAGCACCTCGTGGGGCAACCTGGGCTGCTCTGCCAGAGTGGGCACTGCAGCGCTGTCCCTACAACTTCCTGCCCTGTAGAGTGTCCTCTTCACTGGGCCAGTGCTGGAGCAGCTGACGTGTGAGCAGAACCCAGGGGGACTGCGCCGCCTCCTGCACGTGTCCCCCAGGCAGCAGCCGCTGCTGGCAGCGTACTGGGCACTGGCCTGCAATGGCAGCCGAGCCACCCGCCAGGAGCGCTTTGCTGCGCTGGCCACCGAGCTCCAGGAGCAGCTGGACACCCCCAAGATTGTCAGCAGGGTGAGAGCTGAGCAGGCGGGGCAGGCTGGTGGCAGGAATAAGACTTGGGCAGAGGTTTCTACTCAGCTAGCATTGTGTTGGGATGGGGAGCTGTTATATGGCCTGGCTTCTCCTGGTCACCCCCTTCCCTGACATGAGCACTGGGTAAGATCCCAGGTGATTTCCCCTCTAGCACTTGTTTGGACACTGCCTGTTGGATGGGACTGAGCGTCTCCAGCATGTTCCAGTGTGTCCCTGCCAGCTTCTCTCCCCAGGACCAGCAAGGCTCTTGGTGGCACAGCTCAAGGCTGGCTCTGAGGTCCCACTCCATGTCCCACCCAAGCTCGGTCCTTTGTAGAAGCAGAGGACCACCCTTCTTCCTGTCTTGAATGATACCTCCTGTCCTAACCCAAGTCCCTGCCAGCATTTGCCACCATTCTCACTGCCTCATAGCCACAGGTGCACAGCAGTGAGTCCAGGGCCTTTCCTGGGCACAGCTCCAACCTTTTAACCAAGAAAGTGGAGTTGCTACTGCTTGGGGTCCCCATTGGTCCCTTCCTAATGGCAAGGAGAACCCTTTGTTGTCCCAGCAATGAGTAACTCCTTGTCCACTCATCCTGACAGCTGAAGCTGGAGGAGGTGAACAGCACGGCCACCCAGCACCGCCTTCGTGCCCTCCTCGAGGACCTGGTGGAGATGGAGAAGGTTCTCCGGGACGTGGACATCCTCTCAGCACTGGCCAAGCTGCTGCCCAGGGGAGCCTGTGCCAGCAAGGCCCCACTGCCCACTGCCAACAGCACCAGCTGGGCCAGCACCAATGCCACGGCCGGCAATGCCACTGCAGAGGAGGAGGAGGGTGCCGGGGAGGGTCCTTCCGGCAGTGACAACCCCCAGGGGCAGTTCTCAGCATTCGTGCAGCTCTGGGCGGGGCTGCAGCCCATCCTCTGCGGCAACAACCGGTAGGAGTGCTGGGGGATGGCTCCAGGTTCTCCCTGCACAGGCCAGGGGTGTTACCCCTTGCCGAGTAGGCAGGATGGGTGCTGGACTGCAGCCTTGTGCTGCAGCCAAGGATGCTGCCTGTGTTGGGCAGCACCATGCAGGCACTGGAGTCAGTGTGAAGGCCTGTCATGGGCAGCGGTGGGGGCTACCTGCAGCAAGGGGTGCTGGGCCTGAAGCAGAGTGGACAGCCTGAGCTCCCTTTGCAGGACCATTGAGCCTGAGGCACTGAAGCAGGGCAACATGAGCTCACTGGGCTTCACCAGCAAGGAGCAGCGGAACTTGGGCCTCCTTGTGCATCTGATGACCAGCAACCCCAAAATCCTGTATGCACCTGTGGGCACTGAAGTTGACAAAGTCATCCTGAAGGTGAGGGATGCATAGGCTGGGGCCCCTGTCCTTCTCCCACCAGTCCTGCTCTGCAGATGGGCTGTGTGGCAGGGAGGAGGTTTACTGCCAGACACAGGCAGCTCCCACAGGCAGTGGGAGGTGGGCAGGTATCTCCATGGCTGCTAGCCATCCCAGAGAGCAGGAAGCCCCTGCCTCTGCCTGTTGTGTGACCTTTGCCTGGCCCCCAGGCCAATGAGACCTTCGCCTTTGTGGGCAACGTCACCCACTACGCCAAGGCGTGGCTGAACATCTCCCCTGAGATCCGAGCCTACCTGGAGGAGGGCAGGCTGCAGAGGCGCATCCGCTGGCTCCAGCAGGTAGGACAGTGTGGTGAGGATGAGCCTGCCTGGGATTTACTGCTCAGGCAGTGGAGAAGGCGTTGTCCTCCCCCCAGATACCCTGTTACTTCTTCATGGGGTACTCCCTGGTACCCACCTTGCTCATGTGGAGGCTAGTCTGGATCCCTGTGCAGTGTGCACGCTGTCCCCCATCCCCAGGAGGAGCTTTGGGCCCTACCTGTGTCCATGGGGAGGACAGTGACCTGAGAGGCAGGGCATACCCCAGCTTCTCCCTCCCATGTCTTCCTCTCTGTCTCAGTTGACTGCTGACCTCCACAAGCATCCAGAGATCCTGAATGTCTCCGACAGTGATGTTCTCCACAACTTCCTCAACGGCAACTTCTCCCTGCCCAATGCCAGCGTCCTGCTCCAGCAGCTGGATACCATTGACAATGCTGCCTGTGGCTGGGTCCATTTCATGGCCAAGGTGAGGTGGAGCCCACCTGTGGGAAGGTTGAACCACCCACAGCCAGACTCTGTTGGGCTGAAGAGGGTCAGATCCACTGAGACTTTTTTAAGAGCATGGGACAGGAGCCCTGGGGGAGGTGGTGGCTCCTGCAGTGTCCAGAGGAGCTTTGGGGTAGATGTCTAGGGTGGAAGTGCTCACACACTGTTGACTTCAGGGGCTGGGGCTGGCTTTGGGTGGCGCATGCTGTAGAGTGTGCAGGCTCTGTGTGCTAGACCCATCCGGGGCCTTGGGATCTCGCTAGCCTGCTGGAGCATGTCCAGAGAAGGGCACTGGAGCTGGGGAAGGTTCTGGAGCACAGGTCTGATGGGGATGGACTGAGAGAGCTGGGGGACCTCAGCCTGGAGAAAAGGAAGCTCAGGAGGGACCTTTTAAGTCTCTACAATTACCTAGAAGGATGTTGCAGCCAGGTAGGGGTTGGTCTTTTCTCCCAGGTGACAGGACAACAGGAAACAGCCTAAAGTTGTATCAGGGGAGGTTTAGATTGGATTTTAGGGAGAACTTCACTGAAAGGGTGGTCAGCACTGGAACAGGCTGCCCAGGGCAGTGGTACTAACCCTGGAAGTGTTCAAAAAGTGTGTGAATTTGACACCTGGGGACATGGTTTAGTGCTGGGCTTGAAAGTCTTTGGGTTAATGGACTCAATGATCTTAGAGGGCTTTTCCAATCTTAGTGATTCTATGATTCTCCTTCCACTAGGTCAGCGTGGACATCTTCAAAGGCTTCCCGGATGAGGAGAGCATTGTCAACTACACGCTGAACCAGGCCTATCAGGACAATGTCACGGTTTTTGCCAGTATGTCCCTGGGAACCAGCCCTTCTCAGGGGTCCCTGAAACTTTGCCCTTCTCCAGCTGTGCCCTGGAGCCACTGGCTTCAGGATGTGGGTCACTTGGTGCACGTTTTGGGTGGATGAGGGGGCTGAGCATCTCATGGTGCCCATCTTCTGCCCCATGCTGCTGTCCTGGCTCTCCCACTCCCATGGCCTGCTGTCTATGTGCCCTCGCATCCCATGGGGGTCTCACATCCCTGGCCATGCCACCTGTCTCATCCATGGCAGCCCTCACGGTGCCCTCCCCATCCCTTCCTGCTGCTGTGGGTCAGCTGATGTGGCTGTCCCCCTGTGGACTCTCTGCCTCTTCTGCTGCCCACAGGCGTCATCTTCCAGACCAACAGGGATGGCTCATTGCCCCCCCATGTCATGTACAAGATCCGGCAGAATTCCAGCTTCACGGAGAAGACCAACGAGATCCGTCGGGCATACTGGCGGCCTGGCCCCAACACCGGCGGCCGCTTCTACTTCCTCTATGGCTTCGTCTGGATCCAGGGTAAGTGTCAGCGCCCTGCCACGGCTGCCCACAGCCCTGGCCCCTGCGCACTTAGCCTGGCCTCTCCTCCTCTTCCACAGACATGATGGAGCGTGCCCTCATCAACACATTTGTTGGCCACGATGTGGTGGAGCCCGGCAACTACGTACAGATGTTCCCGTACCCGTGTTATACCCGGGATGAGTGAGTAACACTCGCCTGCAGGACCTTCCCCCTTCCACTTTGCAGCCCTGGATACTTTAGCTGGGGAAAGGGAACAAGTTTGGGGGCCTGAAAGAGATCGGTGACACTGGGAATGATGAGCAACCAGTTAAGTCCAGTTCCTTGGACTACCAGGCTCAGGAAGGCAGAGCAAAGTAAAGGAATGGCACATGGGTCTGTCAGTGGTTATGGATTACAGTGATGTGGAGGCAGCACCTGTAAAAGTCCCAGAGCCAGCAACACTCCTGGGCATTGGAGAGGGCCCCATCCGCACCACGGTAGGCAGGGCCCTGGGCTGAGCCCGTGGCTACTACCTGCCAGCCACAACACTGGATTATCCTGTGGGCTCACTGGAGAAGTTCTTTTAGGGCACTAAGGAGGTGCTGGGTTAGAGACTGGTTGTCCCTGATTGGTGGGAGAGCCCCTCCACAGGTCTCTGTGGCAGTGCCACCATCCCGTTCTCCTTTCTCTTCCTCTACCCCATCAGCTTTCTCTTTGTCATCGAGCACATGATGCCCCTCTGCATGGTGATCTCCTGGGTCTACTCAGTGGCCATGATGATCCAGCACATTGTGACAGAGAAGGAGCATCGCCTGAAAGAGGTAGGGATGGTGGAAGAGATTCTTGGGAAGGAGTGGGCATATCTGAGCCCTACATTCTGTGCTGTGTCCTTGGTCACCTTCCTTGTATTTCTGGGTTGTATGAGCTGGGGCAGATGCAGATCCCAAATCCCTGGGCTGAGATGGTTCTTCTGAGTGTCCCCAGCATGAGATGAGCCCTGCCCAGTGCCAGAGGGAGCTGAGCTCCTTGGCACCCCAATGCGGGGTGCTGTGTCCTGCCCACTCCCAGCAGCTCCCTTGGTGCCAGCTCTTGTTCTCCCAGCCCAGTGAGAGTGGCAGCAGGGGTGCGCAGGGCTGGGGACAGCCCCGCTCAGCAGTTTTGGCCTCACAGGTGATGAAGATGATGGGCCTGAACAATGCGGTGCACTGGGTGGCTTGGTTCATCACTGGCTTTGTCCAGCTCTCCATCTCGGTCACAGCACTCACTGCCATTCTCAAGTACGGCAAGGTCCTGATGCACAGCGACGTCCTCATCATATGGCTCTTCCTCGCCATCTATGCCGTGGCCACCATCATGTTCTGGTGAGCTGCCTGGTCTGTGCTGGGCAGTAAGGGGGCATGGGCAGTGCCAGGTTCTTGTGCCATGGAGTGAGGGTCCTGGGAGCTGTGTGGGCAAGGGCCGGTGGAGGGACAAAAGTCCCTCCAAGCAGCAGATTTGGGGAGCCAATTTATTGCCTCAACACCACCAAAACCAGACGGCCTGGGGAAAGTCCTGGTGGAGTAGGATCTAAGGAGACACTGTCCGCCCTGCAGCTTCCTGGTGTCGGTGCTCTACTCCAAGGCCAAGCTGGCCTCTGCCTGTGGCGGCATCATCTACTTCCTCAGCTACGTGCCCTACATGTATGTGGCCATCCGGGAGGAGGTGGCGCATGACAAGATCACAGCCTTTGAGAAGTGCATTGCGGTGAGTTGGCTGCGGCAGCTGGGGACGTGCTTGGTCCCAGGTTTGCCTCAGGCACCTCGTGTCTAGTACAAAGCCACCAAGCTGTCACCAAGCCCTGGGCAAGCCATTGCCTGTGTGAACCACCTCCCTGTGGGACTTTGGAGGTATCTCCAGAAGGTTTGCTGCCTCTCAGGGCCAGGAGCATTTCCATGGGGCTGGGTGGGGGCAGTACTGGGTAGGAATTCACCCCAACCTGTTCCTCTGGCCTGTGGTTCCTGCTGACCTGCCATTCCCTTCCCTCCACCTCTTCACAGTCACTCATGTCCACCACGGCCTTCGGGTTGGGCTCCAAGTACTTTGCGCTGTATGAGGTGGCTGGCGTGGGTATCCAGTGGCACACCTTCAGCCAGTCACCTGTGGAAGGCGATGACTTCAACCTCCTGCTGTCCATGATGATGCTGGTTGTGGATGCTGTGGTGTATGGGGTGCTCACATGGTACATCGAGGCCGTGCACCCGGGTAGGTGTGGGCAGAGGGGCATGAGGGCACCCCAGACCTTACAGGAGCCTCTTTGCTGGAGGAAACCTGCCCACATGTCCTAATCTGCTAGTGTCAGCCAGGTGTCTCAATTCAAGGGCCAGCTGTAGCAAAGCCGGATGTCCACAGCTGGGATAGTGATCCCCCTTATTTCCCCTTGTGGAGGCATCTCAGCTGCTCCCTATTTTTTCATTGTAAAACTGAAGCATGAGCCAACCCAACCTGAATCCCAAAGGACTTTGTTTCCTGGCACAGCCCCCAGAGCTGCCCTGAGCCCAGCTGGCTGGAATGTTCATAGCTGCCACCCTGCAGTGGTGACCTGACCTGGGGAAACCCCCAAGCCCATGCCCATGCCAAGCTCTGACCCAGCCCTCAGCAGCTTCTGCATGGCCCTGGGTGTAGGGTTGGCCCTGACTCCCTGGGGTTGTGGTTGCAGGCATGTTCGGCCTGCCACGGCCCTGGTACTTCCCTTTCCAGAAGTCTTACTGGC
This sequence comes from Corvus kubaryi, assembly GCF_017639235.1. Taxonomy (NCBI): domain Eukaryota; kingdom Metazoa; phylum Chordata; class Aves; order Passeriformes; family Corvidae; genus Corvus; species Corvus kubaryi. Next base: position 179,859 of record NW_024582065.1, on the reverse strand, counting down.
TGGGCAACGGGCGCGTGGAGACCTGGGAGTGGACCTGGCCGTGGTCACGCACCACCCGCCTCAGCATCATGGAGGAGGATCAGGCCTGTGCCATGGAGAGCCGGAGGCTGGGTGAGGGCAGCTGGGGGCGGCAGTGGATGGCACAAGGGTGGCCCTGGCTCTGCCACAGGGTCTTGCCTTGGCCACGGACCCCTGTGCTCTTGTCAGGGCAGGATACTGAGCCGAGCACTGTGGCCTCTCTGGGAGCTGCCACTGTGGCATGGGAGGGGGAAAACGGGCGAGAAGCAGAGGGGAAGGGACCACAAGCCAGCATAGTCACCATGGGATGGAGGCGGGTTGATTCATTCCCAGGGAGCCCCACTCGAAGCCTGGCTTCCCTGCCCTCCTCTGGCTCCTCACCATCCCACTGTCACAGCAGAGGAGACGAGGGGCATCGAGGAGGAGCCAACCCACCTCCCCTTGGTTGTCTGCATCGACAAGCTCACCAAAGTCTACAAGACAGACAAGAAGCTGGCGCTGAACAAGCTGAGCCTCAACCTCTACGAGAACCAGGTCGTGTCCTTCCTGGGGCACAATGGTGCAGGCAAGACCACCACCATGTGAGTGCCTGTCCGGGCTGACAGAGACCATGTTCCTCTGGCCAGCTGCAGAGTGTGAGGAAGGGGCTTTGGGATGTCCCTGCAGGGCCCTGTGGCAGCTGGTGCCATGCCCAGAGGGCAGCAGTGTGGGTGTGGGGCTGGCACAAACATGGGACAGGCAGTAGGCTCATGGCCCTGTGCTGATAGGGCTCTGCCTGGGTCCCAGCAGATGCTCCCAGAGGTGGTGGTTGGCATTGGGACCAGACTGAGGAACATGAGCTCCCTCACATTGTTGCCTTTCTCCATCCATCCAGGTCCATCCTCACTGGCTTGTTCCCTCCAACGTCTGGCTCTGCTACCATCTACGGCCATGATATCCGTACGGAGATGGACAAGATCCGGAAGAACCTGGGCATGTGTCCCCAGCACAACGTGCTCTTTGACAGGCTGACGGTGGAGGAGCACCTCTGGTTCTACTCGCAGCTCAAGAGCATGGCAGAGGAGGAGATCCGCAAGGAGATGGACAAGTAGGCACCCTCCAGCTCCTTTGTCTTCATCCATGCCTTTGGCATGAGTGAGTCTCCTTCCTGCTGGCTGTACCAGGGGGTGTGATCTGGGGGCAGAGGTGTCCCCTGGAGCAGCTCCACCAAGTGTTTTCCCACCCTTGGGGTGTTAGGCTGTGGAAGTGAGCAGAAGATGCTCATAGGCCTGACTGCAGCTGGGCAGTGCCAGCAGCTGAAGGCCGCAGGTGCCTTGTGGGGAAGAGGCGTTACATACTCCCCACAGGCACTGGGCACCAGTACAGCCCCCCCAGCATTCCTGGTGCTTCCGCCCTGTCCCCAGGATGATTGAGGACCTGGAACTCTCCAACAAACGGCACTGCCAGGTGCAGACTCTCTCGGGCGGCATGAAGAGGAAGCTGTCAGTGGCCATTGCCTTCGTGGGTGGGTCACGGGCTGTTATCTTGGATGAGCCCACAGCTGGTGTGGACCCATATGCCCGAAGGGCCATCTGGGACCTCATTCTCAAGTACAAGCCAGGTGAGCAGAGCTGGGCAGAGCCTGGCATGCTCCTCTGTGGCAGCCCTGGCCCCTCTGCTGAGGCTTTGTGCTGCCATCAGGGAGGACCATCTTGCTCTCCACACACCACATGGATGAGGCTGACCTGCTGGGGGACCGCATCGCCATCATCTCCCATGGCAAGCTCAAGTGCTGTGGTTCTCCATTGTTCCTCAAGAGCACCTATGGTGACGGCTACAAGCTGACAGTGGTGAAGAAGCAGTCGGACACCAGGAACGGCACAGGTCTGGGGTGCAGTGGGACCCTTTGTTTAGAGGAATAGATGGCACCAGCCCTTCTTCAGCCCAGCAAAGGAGAGGTCAACACCCAAGTACTCCCATCCTGAGTCTCCTTAAGGCCACTTGGAGGGCAGAGGGGATAGGGTAGGGGTGTAGGAGATCCCATTGCTCAGCCTTAATTTTTCCGAGCTGCGTCCTTGGCCAGACTCTACACAGTGGCATTTGTCTCCAGGTGCTGGTTCTCTCCAGCTTGTGGGTTGCCCACTGAGATGTCCAGTGTGGGCCGCATTGCAGAACACCATCCCCAGGCCTGTCAGGGTGACAGGGAAGCCCCCATGGCACTGGGGAGTAGGGAAAATGTGATGGGTCTTGGTGGGAGGCCAGGTGTGAAGTGACCAATGGGTACTGCCCCTCTGCCCCAGAGCCAGGCCAGCCACACAGCCCCCTGGGTCACTCCTCTGTCAGCCCCTGCTCTGAGCCTCGCGTCTCCCAGTTCATCAAGAAGTACGTGGCCTCCTGCCTCCTCATCTCAGACACCAACACGGAGCTCTCCTACATCCTGCCCAGTGAGGCCGTCAAGAAGGGCTGCTTTGAGAGGCTCTTCCAGGTACCTGCAGGGGCTGGCAGGGTGGACAGGCAGAGGGCTGTGGCACTGTGGACATCTGCCCTCCTCACGCAGCACTTTGCTCCCACAGCACTTGGAGCAGAGCCTGGAAGAGCTGGACCTCACCAGTTTTGGGCTGATGGACACCACGCTGGAGGAGGTCTTCCTGAAGGTGTCTGAGGAGGACCAGTCTCTGGAGAACAGTGACGTGGGTATGGGCACTGGCGGGGCACAGGGTGCTCCTGGGGCTAGTGAGGGGCTGTGTGATCTTGCTGGGCTTGGTGGCTGCAGGAGTCTCCTGTCCCGGATGGTGGAGGGGTTTCCAGCAGAGCCCATCCTGGCCAAGGGCAGCCAGCCTCTGCTCCACTCTGGGTTTACTCCCACCTGGAATAGTGTCTAGCTCTGGTGTCCTCAGCACAGGTCTCCAGAGGACACCATGGAGATGCTCCGAGGGCTGGAGCACCTCTCCCATGGAGCCAGGCTGGGAGAGCTGGGGGTGTTCATCTGGAGAAGGCTCCAGGGAGACCTTATGGCACCTTCTAGTGCCTAAAAGGGGCTTGAAAAAATGAGAGAAGGTCTTTACATGGGCAGATAGTGTTAGGACAAGGGCGGGAATGGTTTTAAACTAAAAGAGGAAAAGTTTAGATTAGATGTTAGAAGGAAATTCTCCCCTGTGAGGGTGGTGAGGCCCTGGCACAGGCTGTGCAGAGGAGCTGTGGCAGCTCCATCCCTGGAAGTGTCCAAGGCCAGGTTGGACGGGGCTTGGAGCAATGTGGTCTGGCAGAAGGTGTCCCTGTGCATGGTAGAGGGGTGGAATGAGATGAGGTCCGTTCCAGCCCAAACCGGTCTGTGATTGTATGATATGATCCATCCCCAGTCGGTGGCATGATGCAGTGAAGAGTAGCATGGCTGGTGGCAACCCACATTTTTTCTTTCAGACATGAAGGAGTCCAAGGATGCCCTGCAGCCACCTGCCTCTGAGCTGGGCCCAAAGTCTGAAGCCAATGGGGAGCCCCTGGCCGAAGCGGCCCTGCCAGAGAAGCCGGAGGTGGAGCTCAGCAACCTGGTGACCTGCTCCAAGCTGGCGCAGTCGCAGGCGTCCCTGCGCTCAGCGTCCTCGGTGGGCTCCGTGCGCGGCGATGAAGGTGGGGTTTATTCCGAATTCTTTGGGGATTACGCGCCCCTGTTCGATAACCGGCAGGACCCCGATAACGTCAGTCTGCAAGGTTGGTGCTGCTGGTGCCCGGCCAGCGGCAGGGGCCAGGGGAGGTGCTCAGCTGGGACATGGAGGGTTTGCCCAGGGCGGACAGAGCTGGCCCTGGTCCCGCAGGGTATGTGGTTGTGTCTGAGGTGGGTGGCTGAGACTGCTGGGACAAGAACCCGTGGGGAGAGGACTGATGGTGCATCCAGCAACACAGCACCCAGAGAGCCACAGCCTGGGTGGGGGGGCTGGGAATGGGCTCTTTCCACAAGTTTGCACCCCATACTGGTAGGGTGTACATGAGGGTCTCGTGCCAAGGCATGGAGCCAGTGAGGGCAGCCGCTGTTGGCTCTGCCTCTGCCTCCTGTGTGTCTCCAGTGCCACCTTGCAGACTTGCCCCACTAACATGCCCTGTCCCCACACTGGCACCAGTTGGGTTTCTCCTCTTGGCCCTTGGGCACAGAGTCACCTTCCAGGTGGTGGCTTCACCTGTCATACCCTGCCCCAGGTGCAAGGCTGTCCCTGCCTGGATGTTGGGATTGCTGGATATGGAGGGTGCGGGCAGGTGCCTTGAGGTTGTTGCTGTAGTCACAGATCCTGTTCTGGGTTATCTCAGCAACTCTTGTGACTAATTTAGGGATGTGCCACCTCTTCCCCCCACTAAGGCTGTGGGAGGCAGAGCTGGGACAGTGCTGTGGCAGAGCTCCCACTGTCTCACTGGGACTCCCACCTGTGTCTTGTTCCCTGTTCCTGACTCTGCTGACCCCTCATCAGCTGGCAGAGCTGATGGGAAAATTGAGGGGTCCTAGAAAAAAGCACCAATTTCGGTTGTTTTTTTAAAACTATTGTCTAAATTTTCCTTCTGGGGCCAAGAGGAACCTGCCAGCCAGCTGCCTTGCTTCCCACTGCACTGCTGCTGTGGCTTGGTGGCAGAGTTGGGGTTGGGTGCTCACCCTTGGGGTGGCTGAGCTGGGCTGGGTGTCTGGCTCAGCTTTCTGGTGAGCCCAGGCAGGTGTGGGAGCAACTGTGCCAGGGGGCTGATGTCCTTCTCCCTCCCAGAGCAAGAAGCAGAGGTGGAAGCAGAGGATCGTGACCTTGCAGGTCAGGGGAGCTTCAAGCTGGAAGGCTCGTGGCTGAAGCTACGCCAGTTCCATGGGCTGATCGTCAAACGCTTCCACTGTGCCAAGCGCAACACCAAGGCCCTCTTCTCGCAGATCCTCCTGCCCGCCTTTTTCGTCTGTGTGGCCATGACTGTGGCACTCTCCGTTCCTGAAATAGGTGCATGCAAGCCGCCTACCTACCTGCATGCTGGGTGGCCTGTTCTGCCTGCCCCGGTGTGGCCACTGGCTGCAGTAGGACAAGGCCAAGGCAGTTTCCCTGTGTGCAGCGGTGCTGTGGGTACGAGCAGGTTCCTGTCCTTGTCCCCACAGGTGACCTGCCACCCCTCATCCTCTCGCCATCCCAATACCACAACTACACTCAACCCAAGGGCAACTTCATTCCTTACGCCAACGAGGAGCGGCGTGAGTACCGGTGAGAGCTGCCACCGCTGGTGACCAGCACCCTGTGCCCTGTCTCCATCTGTGGGACTGCGAGGAGGGCAAGTGGGGAGGGCAGCCCCAGCAAGCCTAGTGCCAGGGCTGGGTCAGGCTTGGAGCAAAGCCTGGCTGGTGCCATGTCCCCTGACAGAAAGCAACCCCTGTCCTGGCCCGGGTGTCTCTGGGAGATGTGGCAGCCCTGGCGCTGTGACTGGCAGCTCAGTCATGCCAGGCACAGGCTGTGTGTGCCCATGATAAGTGCCAAGGCCTCAGGGAGGTCCCGGAAGAAGATGGCCATGGTGCTGAAATGTGTCTCCTGCTCCTTGCTCCTCCTCACTGGCTCCTTTCTCTGCAGCATTAAGCTCTCTCCGGATGCCAGCCCTCAGCAGTTGGTGAACACTTTCCATCTGCCCTCTGGTGTGGGGGCCACCTGTGTGCTCAAGACACCCTTCAACAACACACTGGACCAGCCCATGCAGACCCTCAACCTCAATAGCAATGAGTCCAAAATGCTGGCAGCCAAGTACTTCGATGCCATGTGCATTGACTCCTTCACCCAAGGCCTTCCACTTTCCAACTTTGTGCCGCCACCTCCATCCCCAGCTCCCTCTGACTACCCCATGTCAGTGGATGAGGACCTGCTCCATGCCTGGAACTCCACGACCTTCTCTGCTGTTAAAGGTATCACCTGTGCTGCGTGCTCCTGTGTCTGGGATTTTTCTCCAGCAGGGAGATGATGATTCTCCTCACAAAAGTGGCTCCAGGGACCCCTGGGAGTACCTGTTAGTCTGGCCTGGCCACACAGCAGAGCTTTGTTGGGCTGAACTTGTGGCTCTGGCCATGGAACACTGTCCCCATTCAGCCCCAGCCATGCCAGTAGAGCCCGTTGGATGGTGACACTGTCACAAAGACCTGTGAGGAGCCTTGCATCACCTTTGCTGGGTGTGGTCCCCAGCCATTTCTTCTCCAGCCACACCTCGTGGCCTGTCTCTGAATCTCTGTTCCCCCAAAGCTTTTTGCACGTCCATCTCTTGGTCCACAGGACCCTGCCTGGCCAGCCACCCAACCCTCATGCTGTCCCCAGCAGCTGGGGCAGGCAGGAGCCTGGCTGTGAGCCACCCTTTCTGGTCCCCAGGGACTGTGACCTCAGCCCCCGCCCTGCCCCGCATCATCCATGAGCCCATCAAGTGCACGTGCTCCATGCAGGGGACTGGCTTCTCCTGCCCTAGTGGCGTGGGGGGTCATCCCCCGCAGATGAAGGTGGTGACAGGGGACATCCTGACAGACATCACAGGGCGCAACGTCTCTGAGTATCTGCTCTACACCTCGGACCGCTTCCGGCTGCACAGGCAAGAGGGGAGGCTGGGAGGGTCTGCCCTGCGCCATAGAGCAGGGGTGAGGACACCTGCGCCAGGGTGCTGGCTGGAGTCAGCAACATCCTCGAGCAGGGTTCCACCCCCGGAGGTGGGGGACAGCAGTTGCAGCTTCCTCAGCACTGCCCTGTCCTACAGGTACGGGGCACTCACGTTTGGCAACGTCCAGAAATCCATCCCGGCCTCCTTTGGAGCCAGGGCTCCGGCCACAGTGCGCAAGATCGCTGTGCGGAGGACAGCCCAGGTGGGACAGCGCTGCGCCTTGGGGCAGGGAAGATGGCTGGGGAGGAAAGGGGGCAGGCAGGGACCCCTGGGACTGCTCTGCTGCAGTGCTCTCCTCCGAGTGCTTTGGGAGGCTCCAGCCATGGGGGAGTGGTCAGCAGGTCTGGCCCAGCAGTCAGCAATGGCCTATTCTCCCCACAGCCTGTGGGCTGTCCATCCCATCCTATCCTTCCCTCCCGGTACATCTCTGGGCCTAGCTCTCTTGCCACCTCCCACTGTTCCTCTCTCCTCCACCAGGTCTTCTACAACAACAAGGGCTACCACAGCATGCCCACTTACCTCAATGCCCTCAACAATGCCATCCTGAGAGCCAACCTGCCCAAGAGCAAGGGCAACCCTGCTGCCTATGGTGAGCATCTGGAGGTGTTTGAGGGTAGGAGCATGTCAGGAACAGCATTAGGGCATAGTCCAACCACGCTCCAAAGTGCAGTGTCCACCTTGGGCCAGCAAGCTAGTGTCCAGCTGGAACAGGAGTTCACCGCCTCTGCTGTGAGATAAGAGAGCTGGGATAACCTCTGTCAGGCCTGGGCTGGAATGTCCCAAAGTGCTGCATGAAAGTGCCTGTGCTTGTGGCATGTCCAAGGGTGCTCTCCAGTGAGGGAGGGCTTGGCCTTGAGGTGCTGAGTTGCTTCAGAGAGCCCAGCTCCTGCTGAGCTTCAGGTTGGAAACCTATCCTGCTCAGAGCCAGGACCAGGCAGAGTGGGGACAGGGGTCTGTGTCCCAAGCCAGTTTTCATGCTTCCATGTTTCTTCTTGGTTGTTGTTGCAGGCATCACAGTCACCAATCACCCCATGAACAAAACGAGCGCCAGCCTGTCCCTGGATTACCTGTAGGTTCAAGGAGAGGGTCTGAGGGGAGGGTGGCTGTCCCACGGGAGGTAGGGGGCTTCTTACTGATGGTTGCAGGGGAAGGCCAAGGCTTCTGCTCCACAGGCTGCATGGTGGGGAGGGACAGGGTGGCTGTGACGTGGGGCTCCCTGTGCCATGCCCTGCCCTGTGCACAGTGATTGCCCCCGTACCAGAGTGGGTGGCCCTCCCCCAGGCAACTGAGGGTGCTGGAGTCCCTCCATGGAGCTCTCTTTGCTCCCCATCCAGCCTGCAAGGCACAGATGTGGTGATTGCCATCTTCATCATTGTGGCCATGTCCTTCGTCCCAGCCAGCTTTGTGGTATTCCTGGTGGCCGAAAAGGCCACCAAGGCCAAACACCTGCAGTTTGTGAGTGGCTGTGACCCTGTCATCTACTGGCTGGCCAACTACATGTGGGACATGGTAAGCAGGACACGTGGCCCTGCTGGCCAAGCCTCCGGGGCTGTGCCAGGGAGTGAGCAGTCACAGAAGTTTCTGTCTTCTCCAGCTAAACTACCTGGTGCCAGCCACGTGCTGCATCATCATCCTGTTCGTGTTTGACCTCCCAGCATATACATCTCCCACCAACTTCCCCGCTGTCCTCTCCCTCTTCCTGCTCTATGGGTATGTTGCTCAGAGGGGGGTGGTCAGGAGGCACTGGGGATGCTTCCAGAGTCTTATGAGGCGGTGGTTTTAAACTAAAAGAATAGACATTTAGACCAGATATTAAGAAGAAATTTTTCATGATGGGGGTGGTGAGGCCCTGGCACAGATTGCCCAGAGAGGCTGTGACTGCCCCATTTGTGGAAAAGTCCAAGGCCAAGTTGGACAGGTTGGAGCACTAGTGGAAGGTGTCCTTGCCCATGGCCAGGGACTGGATTAGATGACCTTGAAAGGTCCTTTCCAGTCCAAACCATTCTGTGATGTTCTGCAGCCCCATAGCTGGTTGGGGTGGGGTGGCTGTGAGGGCCGGGGTGGGAGAGCCTGGGAACAGCAGGCTGGAAATGGGCAGTCCCAAGGTGGGGGGCCCCTCTCCTGCCATGCTGATGTGTGCTTCTGCTTCTCACCTCCCCAGCTGGTCTATCACCCCTATCATGTACCCAGCTTCCTTCTGGTTTGAGGTGCCCAGCTCTGCTTACGTCTTCCTCATCGTCATCAACCTCTTCATTGGCATCACAGCCACTGTGGCCACGTTCCTGCTGCAGCTCTTTGAGCACGACAAGGTGTGGCATTCACAGCTCTGCCGAGGGCCACTGGGAAGGGAGACACTGACATCAGGTTGTGGGGTGGCTCAGTCTGGGAGGGACCTCAGGAGGTCTCTGTTCCCAGCAGGATCAGCCATGAGACCTGACTGGGCTGGATCTTGGGGATCCTGATCCTACCATTCACTCAGAGTTATTTGATGGTTGTGTCCTCTCTGCTGTACCCACAGGACCTGAAGGTGGTGAACAGCTACCTGAAGAGCTGCTTCCTCGTGTTCCCTAACTACAACCTGGGCCACGGCCTGATGGAGATGGCCTACAATGAATACATCAATGAGTACTATGCCAAGATTGGTATGGCTTCTTGTTCTCTCCCTCCCTTGCTCCAGGGCATGGGGGGCTGGAGGGGACTACGATGCTGGCACATCCCCTCTGCCTGCCCCATGGGGGTGTCCCGAGGCCCAGAGCAACCTGGAGCAAAAAGCCAAGGGGGTGGACTAGATGGGGCACAGAAAGAGACACGGCTGAGGGTCAGCAGTGGCATGGTGCCAGTGCTGCTGAAAGCGGTTCCTTGGGACATCTCACATAGCAGCCCCATGGGGAGAGGAGGGTGTGAGCCCTGACAGAGGCGTGTGGTTCTGCTGCTGCTGCTGCACACTGCCTGTGGTGGGCTGTGGTGAGACTGTGGTGGATCTTAGTGGGGCCATAGTGTAGCTGTGGTGGGCCACGGTGGGTCTGTGCTGTGACAGGAGGGATGGGGGCTGCAGGGACTCTCCTTCCAGACAGGGTCTCTTGGGGGCTGCGCTGCCCAACCCACACAAGCCTGTTGCCAGTTACAGCTTCAGCCTGGCCTCAGAAGCTCCCCTGCTCTCTGCTTTTTGAGCAGCTTCTGTACATAAGCCAGGTGCTGCTGGCATCATGAGGGACAATTTTGGGTCGAGATTTGACAAATCCGTCTGATACCACTCTCAGCTGGGTCGATTCATCCTACTGAGGTTGAAAAGTTGCCAGATGATTTCCACAGCACCCATGCTCTGAGAGGGAATCGTGTTGCAACCAGCCCAGGCAGGTGTGGTGGGGGAGCAGTGTCATTGTCATGGGTCAGCTCAGGAAGTACAACCAAGCTGTCCCCATGGGAAGGTGTCCCTAGCTGCTCTCTCCTCTTCCTTGTGCTCAGGGCAGTTCGATAAAATGAAATCACCCTTCGAGTGGGACATCGTGACACGGGGGCTTGTTGCCATGACAATTGAAGGCTTTGTTGGCTTCTTCATCACCATCATGTGCCAGTACAACTTCTTCCGGAAGCCCCAGTGAGTGTGGCATGGGGCAGGGATGTTGGGACTGGCCATGGGGTAAAGATTTGCCATTGGGGACCCTTGAGCTTCAGGCTGCCCTTCTGGTGGTGTTGAGTGGGAGCTGCCCGGGCCTGTCAGGGATGCAGCTCCTGGTCCCACATTCCCCCGTGCCCCTGCCCCCTCCCACAGACGCCTGCCCGTCTCCACCAAACCCATCGAGGATGACATCGACGTGGCCAATGAGAGGCACCGGGTCCTGCGTGGTGACGCCGACAACGACATGCTAAAGATCGAGAACCTCACGAAGGTGGGGGCTGCATCAGGGTGCAAGGAGACTCTTGGGACCAGCCTAGCCCAGGGATGTGGGTGGGGCAGGGGGTCCAGGTGGCTCCCGGTGGGCTGAGTCCCCATCCCCTTCCCTGCCAGGTGTACAAGTCCCGCAAGATTGGGCGCATCCTGGCCGTGGACCGGCTGTGTGTGGGCGTGCGCCCCGGGGAATGCTTTGGGCTGCTGGGCGTCAATGGTGCGGGCAAGACCACAACATTCAAGATGCTGACAGGGGATGAGAGCACCACGGGTGGAGAGGCCTTCATTAATGGACACAGGTTAGGGGGGGCTGGGGGCTGCCTGCTTTCCTGGGAATGGGATGGGATGGGGTCTGCTTGGAGGGCTCCCAGGATAAAGCAGCATAAGTGAGCTTGTGTGTCTCTGTAGGACTCTGCAACCTTGTGTCCTCCTTGGTGACCATCATTCTGGGATGTGGGGCAAGAGACAGTGGCCGTGGGCTGAGGCTGCCCAGTGGGGTTTTACCTGGGGGGAGATGCTCCAGTGTAAAGGCGTGTGAAAGGGGGCTCAGCAGCAGTCCTCACAGAAAGAATTCCTTCTTCCCACAACCCCTCCATCCTCTCCCACAGCATTCTGAAGGAGCTCCTGCAGGTCCAGCAAAGCTTGGGCTACTGCCCCCAGTTTGACGCACTCTTTGATGAGCTGACAGCCCAGGAGCACTTGGAGCTCTACACCCGCCTGCGTGGAATCCCCTGGAAGGATGAGGAGCGGGTAGGGCTCTGGGCAAGCACTTGGCAGCATCCAAGGGCTGGTGCTGCGCCACAGCGATGGCATCTCACTGGGCAGCAGTGGCAGCTTGAGCAGGTGCTGCTGCCCTCGTGGCAGTGCCACCCTGGCGGTGTGCCCACATGGGCTGCCAGGGCCAGGCACATGCACTCACAGGTCCCCACCAGTGCTCATGGCTGTGCCAGGGGCTGCCATGGGGCTCCCCTGACTGGCACATGGCTTGTAGTCCCCTCAGCAGCTGACGTGCCAGGGAGCCCAACCCCTGCCAGCTCTGTGGCCTTGGCAGGATAACAGCAGCCCCCCATGCCTTGCAGGTGGTCAAGTGGGCACTGAAGAAGCTGGAGTTGACCAAGTACGCCGACAAGCCTGCCAGCACCTACAGCGGGGGCAACAAGAGGAAGCTGTCCACAGCCATCGCGCTCATCGGATACCCAGCCTTCATCTTCCTGGTGCGCCCTGAGGGTGGAAAAGTGACCCCGGGTGGGAGCTGCCCACCCCCCAGCTTCACCACACATCACGCATCTCCTGGAGTGTGGGATGGTGGCCTGAGCTGGATTCAGGACAGGAAGGGAGTGGCAGGGTCCCTCCCAGGGCTGGCATGTCTGAGAGTGCTGTCTGTCCCCCAGGATGAGCCAACCACAGGGATGGACCCCAAGGCACGGCGCTTCCTCTGGAACCTCATCCTGGATGTCATCAAAACGGGTCGCTCCGTGGTGCTCACGTCTCACAGGTCCAGGGGGTTCTGTGCCCATGGTGCCTGCAAGCACCTGGGGTGCTGTGTGGGAGGGAGGGGGCTCCCCAGTCCCCAGGGAATGGGATTTGGTAGGGGCACGAGGAGCAGGGGGAGCCTGGGATGCCCTCTGTTGCCCTCTCTCATCGCTGGTGGTGGGGCCACAGCACTTGGGTGATGGTCTGGGGGGCCCAGCTCCCCAGCTGTCCCCACCATAGCCCTGGCACTGTCCTCCCATGCCCCCCGCTGAAGCCTCCCTTGTCATCCCAGCATGGAGGAGTGCGAGGCCCTCTGCACCCGCCTGGCCATCATGGTGAACGGGCGGCTCAAGTGTCTTGGCAGCATTCAGCATCTGAAGAACAGGTAAGAGCCTGGTGGGAGCCCAGCATGCCTGCATGGGGCCCAGCAGCCTGTGTGGGCTGTTGGGCAGGAAGGGGCTGGATCTCCACGGTTGGGTGACAGTGTGGCATCCGTGACGAGATATCAGCCCTTTGTGTGGGTGCTGCTTTAGAGGTGGGCAGGGAACGGGGTCACTGAAGTGCCCTGCCACTGGCCTGGTGTCCAGCAGTGGCTGCCTGAGAGCATCGTCCCCTTCCATAGGGTCACGGGGCTGCAGATCAGGGGACAGGTCCTCATGGGGTACCTTGTTCCTGTGCAGGTTTGGCGATGGCTACATGATCACAGTGCGCACCAAGTCCAGCCTCAACGTCAAGGAGGTGGTGAGGTTCTTCAACCGTAACTTCCCTGAGGCTGTCCTCAAGGTGAGCTGCCCACGGTGGCCATGCTGTCCCCTGCCAGCCCCCACGTTGGGGCACAAGGAGCCTTCATCCTCCATGGGGTGATGGGAGGGAGTCTGGGAGTGAGGGCTCAGTGCCCCTTCTGTGACCACCCCCCAGGAGCGTCATCACACCAAGGCCCAGTACCAGCTGAAGTCGGACCAGATCTCACTGGCACAGGTCTTCAGCAAGATGGAGCAGGTGGTGGATGTGCTGGGCATTGAAGACTACTCTGTCAGCCAAACCACACTGGACAATGTGAGACTGGGGACAGCACGGGCAGCTGGATGCTTGTCCCCAGGGAGGGTGGCCAGGCAGGATCTGCCTTTGGGGCAGGGGTTGGAGCTAGATGGGGAACACGGTGACAGGCACCGCACGGCAGGATGCACCGGGTCTTGACCTGGCAGCATGGGGTGGAGGATACCCGAGACTCCTGCCCCTTCTTCCTCAGGTGTTTGTGAATTTTGCCAAGAAGCAAAGTGACAACCTGGAGCAGCAGGAGACCAGCCCCAGCTGCGTCCTGCAGTCGCCCCTGGAGCGTGTGCTGAGCCTGCTGCGCCCCCGCACTGCCCCCACTGAGCTGCGGGCCCTCGTGGTGGAGGAGCAGGAGGACCTGGAGACCGATGACGAAGGCCTCATCAGCTTTGAGGAGGAGAGGGTGAGAGGTTGTCCCCACATCTGGCTGTTGCACCTGTGTCCCTGCCACGGGCCCTGGGACTGGATGCTGTGACACCACAGAGGTGACACAATGGAGCCAGGGCAGGGCCCGGGAGGGGTGGGGGCACTCTCGGAGAGGTGTCTGCTCTGCCACCTGTGCCAGACTCTGGCCCCAGATGCCCTGGGTGTGCTGGCAAAGTGGGCAGCCCCTCAGCCCTGCCTGTCTCCCTGCTCAGGCTCAGCTCTCCTTCAACACGGACACGCTGTGCTGAGACCCCGGGGACAGCCACGTTCCCGGCTTGAAGCCACCAAACCCTTTTGGCCTCTCCCCTCCCTTTGCCCCGTGGAGCGGAGTTGCCGCCGCCGGAGCCACGTGCCAGGGAGGACACAGTGGGTACAGCAATGCCTGGATGGACCTCGCAAGCCACCGCTGGGGTGGCTTTTGTCCCCTTCAGCTCTGGAGCAGAGTCATTGCGTGGTGCCGGGGGCATGGTCCTCAACGTGCCGTGGACGGAGACTGAAGGAAAGGACACGGCTTGGTGCCAGCAGCGCCAGCCCCACTCACTTTGGGGCCGAGACACAGGGGCCTGTGAGCGGTGCCTTTGGCTGGACACCTGTGTTGCACTCACTCTGGGGACCCTTGGCTGTGGGTACACCCCAGGCTGGGCCCCGTGGAGCGAGAAGAAGGATGGCTGCTTCCACATCACCCCTGCCTGGTGCTGCCCTGGGCACTGCAGGGGCGCAGGTGCTCTGGTGCTTCACCCGTGACCGATTTCTGTCACCACTGGGATGTCACTGGGGGTCTTGGCCCTACTGGTACATCCTGCCCACCCTGGGGTCGGTTTGCCCTGGCCCTGCCTGGCCTTGGGCACTGGCTTTGTCCCCCAGGCAGCAGTGCCACTGCAGAGGCACGTGGGCGGGGCAGAGGGGTATTTCACAGGGTATTTCACATGCTGGCACCAGCTGTTTCTCCCCTCTGCCCCTAACCATGTCCCTCACCCTCGAGACTCTCACCCTGCCCTCCTCCCTGCCCTCACCACTTGCTTCCCCCATCCAGGGCATTGCTGCAGCTCTGCCACCTTTTTGCTGTGTCCCCTTCCACGTCGCTGTTGGCCTGACACTTGTTCCTCAGTGTCAAGCCCTGTACAGGAACCACCTGCACTAGGTTCTTACGCTTGGGTCACTGGTGGTACTAGGAGAGGGCTTGCTGCACTCCAGGATGGCTTTGGAAGCTGGTAGTGGGGTGGCCTTAAGGTACGAGGTTGGGACAGTCAGGGTGGGTGCCGGCACAGCCTGGCAGTGGTGCCCGGGGCGGTGGGGAAGGAAGGATGGACTGCAGGCGTGGGACTGGCCGTGTCACTGGCCAGCAGTGGGCACCCCCTCAGCCAGCAGTGCCCCTCCTTTTTGCAGAGGGTCCTGCTGCCTTGTCAGCCACAGGGACCATGGCTGGTGCCTGCAGCTCTCAACAATCTGCAGCTGTGCCCAGAGGGTAAGGTGGCAGCAGGGCCTGTGACGCTGGCCCCGACCCCCCACTGCTGGGTGCCACAGTCTTTGCAACACCCCAGGGTGGCCGTGCACCTTTCTGGGGAGCACCCGTGGCCCATCTGCTCTGTGTGCTCTGCTTCCCTCTCAGCCTCTGTGGCACAGGCTTGGCTGGAGGCCCTGAGCAGCACCAGGCACCTCAGCTGGCTGCCATGGGAGGTGGGGGGAGGGTGGCTCTGGCCCCGCTTGGGGACCCTAGCAGGGCCTGCCCTCGGTTGTCTCCGTGCACCCCGGTCCCATCAGCCCCATATACCACCTGCTATAGATTGTGATACAATATACAGTATTTTCAATAGGGGGAAAACTGGGGGAAGAAGCTCTATTTTCAGATTTTTCAGACCGTATTTTTTTTAATGACGTGGGAAACTGGCTGGATCTGGGATGGGGTGGATGGTGCGGGGGGGCAGCCCCCATCAGCGTGCCCCTGCTCCTTTGCTGGCCACACTCTGCCTTCCCCAGTGGATGCTGGGAGACAAGCCAGCTCAAAGTTTGCCCTTTGCCACCAGGGAGAGGGGATAATAGTGTTATCTTTGATCCCCAGCTGTCAGCTTGGGCAGCCCAGGGTGGGCAGTGCTGCTGTGCTCTGGGCTGTATCCTCACGAGCCCCACACCTGCCACACTGCATTGTCACTGCATTGTGGGCTCCAGCGGGGCACTGGCACCGCAGTCCCAGAGTGTCTCCCCTGTCCCCAGTCTTCCCCCTGCCACCATGCCGTCATCCCCATGGCTTCTAAGGGTCAGTGGAGGTGCCCGTACAGCCTGGGTGGCCACGGTGGCCTCCCTGCCCTGGGTTTAGGGCTTCGAGGGCACAGTCCCTGCTGGAGTCACTCCAAGGGTGGGAGCGGGTAGGTAGTGCCCCGGGGCATTGCCCCAGGGCAGGGGTGGCTGCTGCCTTAACACTGTTCACTTGGTTGAGTTTGGCCCCCCGCTTCCGGCCTTGCCTCCCTCTGCACGTCCTTGGCCACCAGCACGGGCACAGCGCCAGTGCCATGCTCAGCCCTGAGCATGGGGCCCCTGGGGCTGGGGACGTCTTGGAGCTGCCTGTATATTGCTACCAAACAAAACAAAGATGAAATGTGAAAATAATGATCGTTTTAAATAAAAATTAATAACTGGATCCTTTGAAGCTGTGTCGCTGGCCGGGGAGGGGAGTGGCAGTGCCCAGCGTGGGGGGTGCAGGATCCTGCTAGGGGCAAGGAGTGCTGGGCACAACACGGGGCTGTGCCCGGTGCTTCGCATCACTCAGGCAGTGTGGGGTGGCTGGGGGTACAGGCAGGAGCGGTAGCAATGCCACCAGCTGCCCTTACTGGCCTGGGGTTGGCAGCAGCCACGGTGGCGGGGCCCCATGGCAGGGCGTCCTCTCTGTGCTGTGGGGCCAGGTGTGGGTGGGAGCGGGTGCACCCCGAGGAGGAATGTGGGCTGGGAGGGGCCGTGGTTTCAGCTGGGGCACTCAGGGTGCAGCCAGCAGTGCAGCAGCAGCCGCCACGCAGCATGGCCGAGAAACCCCAAATCCAGCTCTTCATCAAGGTGAGGGGGATCCCGAGGTCAGTGCCCCAGGCCAGTGGGGAGCCACCAACCCTGGCAGTGCTGCAGTGGGGTGGCTGGGCTGCCCCTGCCCAGTGCAGGGCCCGGATGCGGGGCACCGGGCAGGCAGAGGGGCAGGTAGCGCGTCAGGCACCAGGTAGGCAATGGGGCTGGCAACAGGCAGTGGGCGGCTCGGGCTCTTCTCCAGGGCACACTGCTTGCTGCTTCCTGCCCTGCAGGCACAGGGGCTGTGGGGACTCAACCTGGGCAGGTTGGACCAGGTTCCCCCCTCTGCCGCCCCCTTCCGCCAAAGCAGGGCCCAGCAGCCCAGCACCGCAGCATCTGCCTGCACCTGCCGGGCCCTTCCCAGGCACCGCCTGGCCGGGGCAGTCTGGCCGGCTGTGCAGGGCAGCACAGGGCTCACCTGGGATTGTGGCTGGCATTGACAAGGCCACCAGTATCACTGTCACCTTCCTCCGGCACAGTCTCTGCTGCTGGACTATCCCCTGCCACAGCCGCCCCTGCTGCCACTGCTGCTCTGAAGCCCTTGTCCCCTTGGCACTGTGAGGCTGGTGCAGCCTTCGGGTCCTTGTCCCCAGAGGGTGCCAAGGCCAGCACCTGCTGTGCCACGGGGCTGTCCTGGGGTGTGGCACTGAGGCCCTGGGAGCAGGCAGGGGCCAGGGGCTGGTGCCCTGCCTGGCATAGCAGGTGCCATCGACTGCAGCACAGCTTGCCAGGCTGTGCCCTACCATCTTCACCCTGTGCCCTCTGGGGCTGCCCCCACTGGAGCCACGCCAGGGTGAAAGCGCAGCTGAGCTCTCCCTCTGTGCCCACAGGCAAGCGAGGATGGGGAGAGCGTGGGGTACTGCCCCTTCTGCCAGCGGCTCTTCATGGTGCTGTTGCTCAAAGGAGTGCCCTTCACCCTCACCACTGTGGACGTGAAGAGGTGAGTGGTGGCCCCCTCCCAAGGAGTGCCAGCCCTGGCTCCAGGACCACGTGCAGGGTGGGGGGTGGTAGGTCCCCAACGGTTTGGGGAAGGATGTGAAGGGCGGGCACTACGGGATGCGTGGAGCTTTTTGTACCTCCCCAGGTGACCCCTGGTGTTTAGGGGAGGCTGGCGGGTATTTCCTTGGGCACACACTGAGGCAGGAGGGGCCCGAGGGCACCACCTTGTGCACCGGCCTCCCAGA
This sequence comes from Corvus kubaryi, assembly GCF_017639235.1. NCBI lineage: Eukaryota > Metazoa > Chordata > Aves > Passeriformes > Corvidae > Corvus > Corvus kubaryi. Next base: position 162,153 of record NW_024582065.1, on the reverse strand, counting down.
ACTCCCTTTGCTTGCGACACACGTGCACATCCGAACACACACATACACACAAGGTGCTCTGCAGAACCCTGGACGTGCCAGGCATCAGCAGTGTCCCCATCTCCCACAGGGCGCTGGACGTGCTGAAGGACTTCGCACCGGGTGCCCAGCTGCCAGTCCTGCTCTACAACGGCGAGCCCAAGACCGACACCATCGCCATTGAGGAGTTCCTGGAGGATCAGCTGGGCCCCCCCATGTCAGTGGCTGGTGCTGCCTTGAGAGGGGGAAGGGGGCCCCCAAAGAAGGGCAGGACAAGCTGAGGGAAGAGGCAAGATGAGCCTGTCAGCCTCTGCCACCTGGCTCAGCTGTGCCCATGTCCCCGCAGGTGCCCCAGTCTGGTCCCGCAGTACCCAGAGTCAAGCCTGGCTGGGAACGACATTTTCCACAAGTTCTCCGCCTTCATCAAGAACCCGGTGCCTGCCCAGGACGACGGTGAGGAGCGGATGGGGGAGCACCCCGTGCAACCTCTCAGCTGCCACACCCCAAAGCCGAGCTGGGTCATACTGAGCTTTCCCAGTCCCCCCACCCAGACCACGGCTGGGTCTGTCCAGGCACTGCCCTCCCTGTGTGGGTCAGTGTGGCTGTGCCAGGTCTCTGTGGGAGGGCAGAGGCAGGTGCCAGCCTGAGCCAGGTGGGAAGAGGCTGACAAGTGCTGCCTGGACACAGGGCTGGGCTGGGAGGAGGCCACAGCAGAGCAGGGTCCCCATGCCCGCAGCAGGGCTGGACCGTGATCTGGCCACCCTCCCTGCAGTGCTGCAGCGGAGCCTGCTGCGGGCCTTGCTGAAGCTGGATGAGTACCTGAGCTCCCCTCTGGAACACGAGCTGGCCCGCGACCCCCACCTCCGGGCCTCGCAGCGCCGCTTCCTCGACGGAGACCACCTCACATTGGCCGACTGCAACCTGCTGCCCAAGCTAAACATTGTTCAGGTCAGCCAAGGGCATCCCAGTACCATGCCCTTCTCCTTTCCCTGGCATCCCCATGCCACTGGCTCCATGCTCTCACTTTCCTCTTGGTGCCTACAGCAAGCCCCTGCTCCTTTCCCAGCTGCTCTGTCAGCTCTGTGTCCCCGAGCATCCCTCTCCCCAGGAGGCCTGCCCAGCACAATGCCCTCCCCACAGATCCCACTCCCCTCTGCATCCCCTCCCGAGTGCCAGCCCTCGACTGTGCAGCACCAGGGATGTCCCCTGGCTCCCTGCCACCCTTCCCAACTGGTGCCTGCCCTCCTTGGCACAGTGTCAGGCAAGGCTTTCCCCGTTTGTGCCCGCAGGTCGTGTGCCAGCACTACCGCCGCTTTGGGATCCCCAAGGACCTGCGGGGCGTGTGGCGGTACCTCAGCAGTGCCAGTGAAACCAAGGAGTTCAAGTACACCTGCCCCAAGAGCCAGGAGATTATACAAGCCTATCGTTCCGTGGTCCGGGCACCGCAGTGAGCTGGGCACGTGCCCTGGTGGGTGCAGGGCCAAGGCTGGAGTCAGGCAGGAGGTCAGCACCCACCCTGACCCTGCCTGCAGGCGCTCAGGAGAGCCAAGTACAACACGTGCCCATCATACCCAAATTCCCTCCACTGGCACCCAGGTGCTGGCAGCAATCTGCAGTGCACTCAGCCCCTCTTGTGCCACCCACCCTTCCTCACAACCAGGACCCCGTGGCCCCTCGAGCATCAGGGTGAGGGCAAGGGGGGGCACAGCCACCAGTGCCATCAGTGCCAAAGCTGTGCCCAGCTGAGGGCAGGGGCAGAGCTGGGGACAACAAGCTGCCCTGCAGCCACTTGCCTAGGCACACTGTGCCAACCTGCCTGGGCAATAGGTGCCACAGGGTGCCCTCACACCTGCACTGGGTGAGAAGACCTGGCACAGCCATAGAGAGACCTAGGAACGGAGCTGGAGGGGGATGGCACAGACAATGGGCAGTGGTCATTTCCCCCCAGAACTTGCTGTTAGGAAGCTCTCAGCAGACTTGGGGGTTGTGAAGCAGAGAAAGCCCAAGCTAAGCTTCAGAGTTCCTGGAAATCAATAAAGGCTTTGCAAGCAAGACCAGGGTGAGTCTGGACTGACCACCCCAGCAGCTCCTCCCTCACAAGGCTTTGTACTGACCTCCTCATCCTCTCCCAGTGCCCAGCAAGGCAGAGCCCACCCTCCCAGCTCTCCAGACGGGTTGGCCAGGCTCTAACCACACACCCATCAGCCCACTTTCAAAAAGCTGCCAGGGAAGGGAACTTCTCTGAGGCCCGGACCTCCGGGTTCAGCTGAAACAGGCCCGAGGCTTCCTGCGAAAGGGAGAGGCAGAATGGACAGACACACCCAGAGAGACCTGCTGGCTAAAAACACCTTTACTGGCAAGAAGCAAAGCACAGGTGATCGTTCCATCCAAACTCCACCAGTTCATGGTAAGTGAGGTCAGGAGGTGGTCCCTGCCAGCAGGGAAGAGCTGCAGGGGGAAAAACCCACCATGCTGGTGTCCCCTCTGCTCCATCTTCCCCCCCAAAGGCCCTGCCACCACCCCAGCTGAGGGGTGGCTGCCAGGTGCTGCTGGCTCTGTTGTCTCCCTGGGTGCGAGGAGCTCAGCAGGCTGGAACACAGGGACACCCCCTCATTCAGACACAGGGGTCCTTAGGGGTCCCCAGAGCTGTCATCAGGGCACAGGCCAGCACCCATCAGGAGTCCTCGAAGTTCACTCCAGATGGCGCCTTCTTGCTGGAAGGATGTGGAAGACGCATCAGAGCCCCGAGCCCCATGCCCTGCTGTCACACAGCTTCAGAGCAGAGCTCACAGGGTGCCCAGGGAGCAGTGCCCAGCAGCCCCAGCACTGACCTCTTGAAACCAGGGTTAATGAGAGACTCCCCCGGGACCTTCCTCTTGGCTGGCAAAGCTGAGCCAGAAGCCTTACTCTTCCTGGGGCTGGGATCTGCCTCGGTCAGGAACAAGCAGGACACAGATCACAGGTGAGCCAAGAGCTCTGGCAGCCCTGCCAGTCCCTCCAGGGCCAGAGGGAGCCTGCGGGAGCCCAGCCTGGCAGGACCAGCAGCCACAGAGCACAAGGAAGAGCCAAACTTGGCCTCCTCTCCCAAAAGGAGCCATGGACCTGCCACAGCCTCCAGTCCAGAAGCACAGCAAAGCCTGCCCTCCTGAGGCTGGCAATGCCCAGCCTTTGACCTGAGCATCCCAAACAGCCCGAGAGCCACCACATCGAGCCCTGCCCCTGCTCTGCCCGGAACAGCACCAGGACAATGGGTGGCTGCCAGCAGCCACAGCCGAGGGCACTCCGAGTGTCCTGGAGAGCACATGGATACAGGACCAGCAGCCTCCAGGGAGGAGAAGACACAAGACTGCAGGACCAGGGCAGGTGCCCCTGGCAGCGCCTACCTGGCAGGAAGAGCTGCTGGCTCCGGGCAGCGTTCTTCTCGGGGCTGCAGGAAGATGCCAACGTCTCCACTGCTACTGAGACAGGAGCCAGAGCCAAAGCTTGTGACAACACCCCCCAGTACTACCGCACGCAGCACGTCAAGCCTCCCCAGCAAGCTCCCTCCATAGCCAATCTGAGCCCCATTCTCCTCTCAGCACTTCCATCCAGGCGGCTGCTGCTCCAAAATCTTCCCAGACCCCTCAAACAAAGATGTCTGTAAGGTGACTCCCACATCCAGGATGCTGGTGTGGTGCTGGCCATGAGGAGAGGGCTGTGTTTCCACACAGAGACACACCACTGTGCCCTCTGGGCCCAGGCAGGGTCTCTTCTGCCCGCGGGGGTCTGGTGCAGACCCCGGCCGGCTTTGAGAACGGGCCAGCCGGAACAGGGAAGCGATGGCAGCTCCGCTGCTGTCCCACTGGGACCGGTGAGAAGAACCCACCCGGGCTGATGCACAGCACTCGCCCGCTGCCGCTCAACTGGGCCACCTAGGGCACTTTAGGTGGGGGTGACGATCCCATGAAGGTGGCAGGAGCTGCCAGCCCTCTCCCCTTCTAAACCCACCACGGACCTTCCAGGCGCCTCTCCAGGCTCTCGATGCAGCCGGCCATGCCGAAGACCAGCGCCCGCAGCTGGTTGCGCGCCTCGGCGGCGGGCAGCTGGGCAAGGGCCAGGGCCGGGCACCGCGGCTCCTCCGGCAGCCGCAGCGTGGCCGAACCCGGGCCCAGGCTCAGCGCGGCGGCCCCGTGACCCAGGGCGGCCCTGCGGGGAGCGGCGGTGAGGGGAGCGGGGCAGAGAGGGAGCCCCGGGCGAGCTGGGGCCTGCGGTGGGGGCAGCCCGGGCTGAGAACGTGCCCGGAGCGAGGCAGGTCCCAGGGCGGCGGCACCCACCTGAGCATCGCGCCGTGCTCCTCCGGCGGGCACCGCTGCACAGGGAGAGGAGGAGGAGAGCGCGTCCAACACGGCCTAGCCTGGGCTCAGGTCCATCCCTGCCCCGCCGGCACCCCGCGTCTCAGCTCCGAGCTCCCCCGCCGCCCCCTGGCCCCCCGCTACATACGCAGCCGAGCGCCGGGCCGTCGCCGAGCTCCCCGGCCCAGACCTCCATCGCGTCGGTCACACTGAGGGAGGAAGCAGCTCAGGCCAGGGCTGCTCGACCCCCGCCCGGCCCCGTGCCCGCCCCGCGCCCGCTCCTGCTCCCGCCCCGCTCTCACTAGACGGCGCCGTCGGGCCCGCAGTAGCAGAGAAATCGGCCCGGCGCGGCTCGCAGCAGGTGAAACGGCCCGACCGGTTCCGCCATGGCCGCGGCGAAAGGGCAGGGGGAAAGGGGCGGGTGGTGGAAAAGGGCGGGCGGTGGAAAGGGGCGGGCGGTGAAAAGGGGCGGGCGGTGGAAAAGGGCCGGGCCCGGCAGCTCCGCCATGGTCAACCTGGGCGTGCGGCGGGTGGAGGATGATGTGGCCGCCAAGCACCCGGTGCGCCCCGCGGGGGACGGGCTGGGGGGCCGGGGGGTGCCGGGGAGGCCGGGGCTGAGGGGCCGGGCAGGCCTCCGGCCCCCGCACTGACGCGTCCCCGCAGGCGCTGCAGCAGTACGCGGCCTGCCAGTCTCACGCCTTCATGAAGGGCATCGGCACCTTCCTGGCAGGTACGGGCCGGTCCAGCCACCTGGGCATCGCCCGGGCTGTCCTTGGCCGCTCCCCGGGGGCAGCGGGGACGTCCCGGCCGTGTCCGGTGACCTCGGCCCCGGTCTCGGCAGGCAGCGGGGCCGCCTTCGCAGTGCAGAAGCTGGCGCGGCAGAAGCTGCCGTACAGCCATCAGTGGAGCCTGCTGCTGGCCGCGGGTAAGTGCCCAGCCCGGGCGGTGCAGAGGGGTGTTTGCCGGTGGCGTGTCCCTTTCTCCAGCCACCTTCCTGTGCCCCGGCCCCGAGGGCTCAGGAGGGGTCGCGGCAGCAGGTGCTGTCCCCACCAGGATGCTGCTGGCAATCTCAGGCGCACCTCGGCTTCCCCAGCTGCAGGGTCCCTCGGAAGCTACGTGGTAACCAGAGCTGAGACGCAGAAATGCTCCAACTTCTGGATTTACCTGGAGACAGGCAAGTCCCCACAGGAGCTCAGCGTGACTGGTGGGGTGTCTCAGCCCGCAGGTACAGTCATATCTTCGTACTGCTTTCCCTGAGCTTGTCATGCCTGGTTCTTCCCTGCTGCAATACTTACTTTGCTGTTCCTGTCTTATAATTAAGCTGGTGAGTGTCATTGCCAAAATCTCAATATAAGTCCCATAGTGGCACCCTGCAGCCAAGGGATGGGAGCAGGAGCACCCGTGGTGGGTGGAGCTCCTTACCTGGTTTCGTGCCTCCCCCGTCCATCTGTGCACCTGGCACAGTGGATTCCTGAGCAGGGCTGGTGAGGTGGGCTGGGTGCGCTTGCTGCTGCCTCCTGCCTTGCCTGCTTTGGGTATTCGCCAGAGCCAGCACAAAAGGCTCATTTGCTGGAAAGAGGAAGGAGAAGCTAAGGGAAGGAGAGAGCGACTGAGATGTGGAGTGGTTTGTTGCTCTGTAGGGTGGGCAGAACTGGAGGGGCATCAAGACAGGCGCTGCTGGACAATTCTCATGGCTGCTCGCTGCTCTCTCCCACACATACCTTGAGCTTCCAAAGCTGAGCCAACTTGAAGAGGCTTTACATGCCTCTGTGGTTCTTTGCCCATTCTTGGAAAACTCCCCAGGGTAGTTGGAGGTCCAGGGAACTTGTACTTTCTGTTGCAGAAAACCTCCCCAGTGCAGAGGACGGGGACGGCGCCGCAACATCGGTGAGGAAGAACAGGTACGGTGACGTGGTGGAGTAGCCAGCAGAGCATAGCAGGCTGTGCCCGTGTCCCACTTCACCTCCTCCTGCCTGCCCCACGTGACGCTGCCCATGCTGCCTGTGAGGCTGGTGGGCTTGGTGACACTGCTGGGAAGCTCAGAGGACTCGATCCTGCAGTGAGAGCATGGTGGAGGCACCTCGGGGGTTGCTGCCGCCTGCTCCATGGCCTCTGCACATTGCACTGGGGGTACAATAAAGGTTGAGAGCTGCAGGCACTTGTTGTGGATGAGGTGAAGGAGAGAGCAGGTGGCGAATGTCAACCTGAGGCAACTTCTGCAGTGAATGTTGGAGCAGAGAGCTCTGGTCCCTCTGTGGCGATGGCACTCACACTCAGTCAGCAACTAGATTGCTCTGAGATGGCTGCAGGCACAGAGAGGTCTGGGCTATGTTGTGAGGGCAGAGCTGTTGCTGTGTCCCCTTTGTTTCCTGAGCCCAGCCAGTCCCCATGTCCCTTGCATCAGCAAGGGACAGCTTCTTGCAGCAGCAAGGCTTTTCATACTTACCTGAACAGGCCTGAGCTGAGCCCCACAGCTGCGTGGCCTCTGGGGTGTCCTCTTTCCCTGCAACAGGGAAGGGCCCCTCTCTGCAGTGCTCATCTGTCACTGGCTAGTCCCAGATTGCTTGTCCGGATCCATAACTACTTGGCAAGGGAATGGTACTGTCTCAAATCCTATGCACGCAGCGGGGCATGTGGGGTTTTTCCTAATGTCAGACTCCAAGTCTTGACTAGGTAAATTGTCTGCTCTTGGTGGCTGTCCAGCTCCGACTCAGCTGCAGCTGAATTTCTTAGAAGAGGAAACCCAGCCTGAATTCTGGGAGCTGCCTGGGTTCTTAGAGCAGCGTTTCAGCCTCAGGAACCAGAAGTGCCTTCTCCTTCGTGTGAGCTATGTAGACAGGCCCTGAGCCTCACCACAGGAGGGAGTCCCTGTGCTGAGGAGACGAGGAGCTTGGGGAGGAAAGTGGGTTTGGGGGTTCACAGCATCATCTGAACTGGAATCAGGTTTGCCCTTTGCAGAGAGATGGGGAGCAGCCAGTGGAAGAGCTGAAAGCAAAGTGCTGCAGGGAACAGCTGTGTTAAGTCAAGCATGGCATTTCAGGAGTTCAGCTGGAGCAGGGAAGGGTGTTGGGAAGTGAGCAAACCCACGGAGCAGAGTTTGTGCTGCCAGCAGGAGCAAAGAGGGCAGTGAGAAACTGCAGCTCCCTACAGCCACTCTTCTCCAGTGTTTGTGGAATGTGCAGGGCAGGGGGAGGCTTCCCGATGGATTGGAGAGCTGGGACCAGCCCCATGCAGCTGCCGAGCACCACAGTGTGTGTCCTGGTGTCTCTGAGTTGCCAGTGAGTGCAGCAGCAAATGTGAGCTGCTTTGCTGCCGTCCTTGAGCACCAGCGCTGGGCCCTGGCAGTGGAGGCTGCTGGCAGGTTGTTTTGCGTGGGGGCTGTGGCAGTGAGGGACAGCTTGAGCTGCCTGCCCCTGGCTTTGGGGTGACTGCACCTCCAGCACTGGGAAAACAAACATGAGCTTGGTGACTGTGGCTGGCTGGGGCACCTCCACCTCCAGGTGGGCCTGGGTCTGGAGTGAGGTTTCCAGGCCACCTTGGTCTATTTGAGGTGGTCTCCAGGCTGGTAGAGCGCACAGAGCCATGATGGTGTCTTACCACTGGACAGGCTGCAAGGGCTGAGAGCTTTGGGCAGAGCCTGACCTGGGGATGTGGCTGAGGGGCTCTGCCCCCATGGGCCAGCCAGGCTGAAGTGCCTGTTGCTGATCACAAGCCACTGAGCCATAGCAGTGGTTACAAAGTTTTATTTCAGATTATTAAAAAAACTCAAACAAACAAAACCAGACCTTCTTCATGTTTGCACATCCCTGTTTTTACTCAATTGGAAATGAAGGTGCATCCTCCAGCTGCCTGGTGTGGGGCGATGCCGGGCTCAAAGTGGAGCAAAGCCCCGCCGTGCGGGAGCCCATCCCCTCTGTGCCAGCATGGCCATGCACCACAGAGCTGCAGGAATCAGGGCATGCAGGAGTCTCTGGCTGTGGCAAAGGCAAGTCTGGTGTAGGAACCATGGGGATAGGGAAGGCACAATATCTGGTTGTTGAAGTGGGACCTGAAAGCTGCCATCTTCCCACATCTGCTTGTTGCTAAGTCCTTACCCAAAGCTATTGCCAAGGCCAAGACCTTGCCTTCAGGAAGGTCATTGGGGTTTGTGCATCAGCCAGAAAGACAACATGGGCTACCGGTGATGCCCAGAGCTCCCCAGGAGGCAGGGCTGATGCTCCAGGGACAGGCTAGCGAGGTTGACTATAAGGACTAGTGTAAGTAATATTCCCCACTCATCCACATGAAAATGAATCCTATTGTTGCCTGGGCTCATTGTCCCAGTCTAGCTCAACTCTGGTGGCAAAAAGATGTCCTAGCTCTGAATGTCCCATTCCTGAGCCTGCTCCAGGGTCCATCCCTGAGTAGTGCTGGGAAATATTTAAGCCCTTCTCCCACAGGGCCAGTGATCCTCTTCTGTCCCTCCTCTCCTGCAGCTTGAGGGCAAGGGGAGGGCAAAAGGGGACAGCTTTCCTTCTGGGACAGTGTCAGGCCTTGGAGGAGGACATTGAGCGCTTGCCACATCCCAAGCATTCAGACCATGGAGCCTCCAGCAGGTAGGATGGTGCTGGTCCTGCAGACACGGCCCACCCTGTCCCCACCATCAGATTATGCTGGACTTGCTGTGCCGGAGCAGGCAGATGGCAGTCACCAGGGATGTCAGGGTAGTGACCACGAAGAGCAGGATGAGGATGACCCAGTAGTTGTACAACATACTTTTGTGGGAGGAGGGCTTCTCTGCCGGGATCATGTTGGTGAGGTTCAGCATGTAGCCCAGGGCCCAGCCAATGGAGGTGTCTCCTGCCTGTGGAAACAGCATGGCATGGTCACCATCCAGCCAGCCCAGCTGCATGGGCCTCAGGAGACCTTAGAATCATAGAATCATGGAATCATTCAAGTTGGAAAAGACGTCTAAGATCATGGAGTCCAAGCAGTAACACCAGCACTGACAATGCCACCTCTAAACCAAGTGCCACATCCGCACGTGTTTTAAATCCCTCCAGGGATGGTAACTACCACTTCCGTGGGCAGCCTGTTCCAATGCCTGACCACATTTTCCATGAAGGAATTTTTCCTAAAATCTAACTGAAACCTCCCCTGGCACAACTTGAGGCCATTTCCTCATCCTGTCACTTGTTACCTGCGAGAAGAGACCAACTGCCACCTGGTTATAACCTCCTGTCAGGGTGTTGTAGAGAGTGAGAAGGTCCCCCTTGAGCTTTCTTTCCTCCAGGCTGAGCCCCACCAGCTCCCTCAGCCGCTTCTCCCAAGACTTGTGCTTCAGACCTTTCAGGGACCACCTCAGTGTCAGCCCAAGGGAGAAGAGTGTGGGAGAGCCCACAGCCCCCCGAGCCCCTGCTTGCTCACAGGTTCAGCCAGCCCAGGGACAGAGCAGTGACCATCCTGAGCTGAACTGGGCTCATCCCCGGGGAGTAAGACCTTGTACGCTCAGGCCAGTCCTGATCTCCTTGCACATCCCATGGCATGTGCTGACAAAAGTGGGATCCTGCCCTGAGGTAACTTCTCAAAAAGCTTCAGCAAAGCATTGTTTGCGATGGCTGGTGTCTTGAGGGCCAAGGAAGGGCTGAAGGACCTGACCCCATGACTACCCCACAGCCAGCTCAGCTCATTTTTTTCCATCCCCCAGGAGATACCTACAAAAACTGAGAGTTCCATCCTGCCCCTGTTCACTGAGATCTTCCTTGATTCTGCTTGGCTCTTTTTCCATGTGGGATCATCTCTCCTGCAGGGTTCTTTGGCCTAACTCCAAAGAGATCCCATGGGATGGGGATGTATTTTGGTGCTACCCACCTTCTTCTGGAAGGCAATGTTGGGGAAGGAGTGATTGTTGAAGCTGTAGCCTTTGGTGGTGAGCAAATACACAAATGTGCTGACAGCGCAGTAATCTGGCAGCCTCTTCTCCAGCTTGGGGGCTTTCTGGAGCAGCTGGGTGGGATGCACAGAGGGAAAGAGAAGAGGGGTCAAGCCAGCAATGGCCAGACTTGTGTCTGTGGCCTGAAGCTCATGGTGGTTGTATCTGTGAGGCCAAGGCTGCCCATACACACCTGAGCCCCCTCCCAATCCCATGTAGGAGCCATCAACTGCCTTCCCCCTACTCAATTGGTGCCAGGAAACCCAGTGTCCTCCAAGGGCTTCTCTCAAAGCCTGGGTGATGCCCCACGTGAAGCAGCCCCCTCCTTCCCGCCATGCCCAGGGAGCCCACCTCGCTCCAGCTGGTGGCACAGATGGTCTCTGCGGCATCCTTCAGGTCACTGGGCAGGTGCACAGGTCTCCCCATCACAGTCCGGATGAAGTCCACAGTGTAAAAGAAGGCAGAGAAGGCCTGATGGAGGGAAAGGAGCACCTGTGGGACAGGCTGGGAGCAAACTTTCTCACCATGAGCAGATACTCTGGCCAGCGTGGTGGGCACCAACAACCACCCTTGCAGAGCTGGGGGTCTGGCTTTGCTGCCACATGATGCTGGGGAGCTGGGGACAACCTGCCCAGCCAGCAGCTGGGTCACCACCCTGCTCCTTGCCAGGACTTACAATGAAGTTTCCTGAAACCTTCGGCTGGAAAACGCCATCAAAGGAGCAGTGGGAGAAGGAGCAGTTGGTGAAGTCAAAGAGCTTGCTGACATGCAGAGCGCAGAGGTTGCCGTTCCCGGTGCCGACCAAGGTAACGGTGGTGTTGAGAGCAAGGCTTGGCCTCTCCTTCTCTGTGCAGGGGCTATCATAGATGCTGCTCAGCAACAGGCTCTTGTTGTAGCCCATGGGCCAGCAGGGATGGGAGACAGTTTCTTGGTAGCTCTCAGTCTGTCAGAGGAGGGACACACAGGATGCATGAGCTGTGCCATAGCCACAGCTCCCCCAGAGCTTGAGCAGCAAGACACAGAGCAGTTGCCAAAAATGTCTCAAAATGGCTTGGGTTGTCTTGGCTCTAGCCAAGGGCTGCATCACCTAATGGAGATGGTGAGAGAAAGCCCTGGGAACACAGGAGAGGGTTGGGGGCAAAACCGGAGTTGGCTGGTAAAGGTGTACAGCTGGCTCAGGGCTGGGGGACAGCGTAAACACTGGGATGAGGGGGCAACTGTGGGGTCGTGATAGCCAGCATCCACATCAAGCACACACTGTACCTGGAGGAGCTTGGAGAGCAGCCTCTTGAGGACCTGGTCCCTCCCATAGCAGAGGAAGCTGTGCGTGTACACTTTGTATGCCTGGCCATACAGCTTCAGCACCACCTCATTTCTGGGGTTTTCAATCGTGTCCCTGGTTTCAAAGGTGATCTGTGTGGAAGCGCCTCCAAAGTCCATGGCCCCCAGGGTCTTCTTCTGAGGCTGGATCCATTCCCCGAGCCATCCACGCTGAGCCAAGAAGGACAAAAGCAGGCATAGGCATATGATGAGCTGCCCAGCCACCACAGCCATCCCACTGGATGTCACTGTCCCCTGCCCACCTTGATGAAGTTCTCCAGAAGGTAGTTTGCGGTCACCCAGCCAAAGACCCCTTCCTCTTCCCCTGATAGGATCTTTGCTCCCCGGAAATCAAAGGGGTGCGTCTTCAGCATGGCTGCCACAGCTCTGAGGACAGCGTCCGATGCCTGCGGGTCCGCAATGCTGTGGGCCAAGCAAGAGGGCAGAGTGACGGGGCTGTGCCACAGTGCGGCAGAACCCTCCCTGTCCCAACAGCCTTTGGGGGCCAGCACTGTCACAGCAGGGCCCAGGAGAGAGGTGAGCCCTTGCCTGGGTACCTATAGGCATGTCCCAAAAAACTGCCAGCTAATTCCCTTTGTCTCTGCCAGAGGAGGCAGGTAGCAAGAATGAAGTGTGCTCCCTCCTGCTGGGACAATGGGATCCACCCTGCCTGGGCTGGGTGAGGGGAGCACAACTCCTCCCCGTGTGCTTTTTGACGGGTGATTATTCTCACTGTGTACCATCAAGCTGGCAGTGGTGCAAGGGATTTTTGTACTAGCAAGCCAAAAAGTCTGGGTGGGTTATCCTGATGCTGGTGCCCCACCAGCCCCTTTCCCCTAGCACTGTGCTGGCTGTACCCTGCAGAGCATATCCTCCTCTGAAAGGCAGGACCGCTTCTGCAGGGCACACCACACTGGGCAGCTGGCTGGTGAAGAGCTTTGCCCAGCAAAGGGGCAACACTTCAGCCATCCTTCACCACCTCCACCCCTGCTGTGCGTGGCAAGCTGGCATGTCAGGGTGGCACCGCAGAGTGGCATGACAGGGCCCCCCTGAGCACTCACTTGAGCAGGCGCATGCCAGCTGTGGCACCCAGATACAGCGGGGTGCCCACGTGCTTCTCCTTGGGCACATCTCTTAGGGCCTGGTTAAGGCAGTGCTCCAGGCTTGTCCCTGCTGCCGGAGGGTTCGAGCTGTAGCTGGAGATGCCAGGACCTGTGAAGAGGAAACAGCATTGCTCCCTGCTGGTGAGGGGATGATGCTCAGTGGGAAGATGCCTGGTGAGCAGCTTTGCCCCTTCCAGGCTGTCCAAAAGGCAGATTTCTGTGGGCATGGAGCCATCCAGGGTCCAGCCACATCTCCCTACCCACACTGCATCCCCTGCTGACTGACAGTCTGGGAAAGGTTGATAAATGGAGAGTGAAAAACCAACCCTGGCTCCTCACTGGGCTAGGCAGGGAGCTGGATTGTTCCCTGGTGGTTCAGTACCTGCCAGGAAAAGACAAACCACAAGCATGCACAGCTGCAAGCCTTGGGGGGAGTTGGGAGACATTTTGGCAATAAAGCTGAACCCTTTAGAACATGTCACTACCCGGGTGAATACCGAGGGAGGCAGCTGGGCTTGGCAGGGGCACTCACACCATGCTGCCCTGCCACAGGAATGCAACAAACACCACCACCAGCCCCTGGCCCCGGGCCAGGGCCAGCCCTTACCCTCCACATCGCACATGCTGTGCTCGCTGACCACCCCGGTGTCATTCTCCTTGTCTGAAGGCCACTTGTAGATGAACATGGCGGTGTGGGAGGACCCAGCGTCCAGCACGATGCCGTACTGCAGGGGGAAGGCAGTGGGTCAGGCCTGGAGGCCGAAGGCCCCCTGGCTGCTCCAGCCCTTCCCAAGGGAAGGCACTGGGGCTGAGTGCACAACCATTCCTACCCTTTCAGTGCCCAGCAGCTCTGGAGCATCATCTGGCAGAGGCAGGTTCTGCTCAGCCCAGCCTGGCACAGCCCTGCCCAAACAGGGCACTGCCTGGGATGTGACTGGGAGTAGGATACTGGCCATCCTGGGATGCTATTTGGAACAGTACAGGGACTCTGGCTTTTTGGGTAAGGAGGCCCCTTTGAGTGCAGCCCAGAGGGCTCTTCCCCCACTGCAGGCTACCATCACTCCTGGCTGCCTGCATCTGTGCTGAGCCATGGCACCAGGTCCCTGGTGGTGGGGGGGGACACCTGAAATGGCTCCTTGGGATGCTCTTGGCCAAAGAAGGGCAGCCAGGCCCCTCATTCCTCCTGCCCTTGTATGGCTCGGCCATTCTCTGGCTATAAATAACTCTACTCCTCCTGCCAAACAAGGTTACCCAGCTCCCAGGGAGGGGACACCATACATGCTGCCTGCAGCACCCCCGGGCAGACCCCTCTACCTGAGCCCCCACTGCCCCGCTTGCCCAGGGCAAGCCCCATGCAGAGGTGACGTGTTGGGGTGACAGTGGCACTGCTGGGGCAGGATGCAGAACTGGCTGCCCCATGTAGACACATCCTAGTGCCCTTTGCTGCCAACACCTGTGGGTCAGGGTGGGGGTCTCTCGTCTTGGACCCCCAGCCCATTGCCACCAGGTGTGGAGTGGTGGGTGAGGGGCATCCCGCGGGTCCCTCAGCCTTGGCAGTGGCGGCGGCAGCGCTTAGCCCAGCTGAGGTGATGTGCTGCAACACGATGGCACTGCCACTGCAGAGAGTGCCTGGCCAACTGCTGCCACAGCTCACCCCACGGCCACCCTGGCATGAGAGAAGCCACAGCCTCGTGCCAGCCCCTCCTGGGGGCACAGAGTTTGGCACCTTGGCCTGTCCCTGTGGAGAAGCCGTCCTCGCCTGGCAGCAGTTAGCAGGGGTGGGAACCGTGTGCACATGGTGTGCGAAGGCACCAAGGCAGACTTGGGCAGCCTAGTTTGTTCCCAGTGATGAAGGAATGTCATTTCCTCCAGTCCTGAGGGTACCCCATGCCTCCAGCATTCACACAGAAATCATGAATGGGGTCACCTACAGTGCTGTGCAACAGTGCCAGCCCCTGGCCCCAGATCCTGTCCCTGTCCTAGCCTCTGTCCTTGCCCAGACCCTGGGCTTGGGTATCAGAACCACTGCATTCCCCAGAGCAGAGTGCTCTGCCACGTGGGTCTGAGTCACAGCTGAGCCACGAGCATGGGCAGGTGGACTGCAGGGGCCCTACAGGTGGGAAGCCCCAGGGAGGAGGATAAAAGCCCACCCCGTTAGTGTTTGCAGTGTAAGTGCTGCCCTCAGCTCTGCCAGCTGAGCTGCCCTGCGCCTGCTAACAAGCACACTGCAAATGAGGGCTGGGGAGACACAAGGATGCCCTGGCACACTCCCATGCCAGCACCTGGCTCCCATCACCCTTCTCATCTGCCTCTGCATATTTGCCTGCTGGCGCCCAGGGCTTGGCAGGGTCTCATGCATGTGGGACAGCCCCCAACACCAGCATCTCCTGGTGGCACAGGGATTTTTCTAACAGAACCCCCTGACCAGACCCTGGTGAGGCTGCAGGGCAGAGAGACACAGATGGGTTCCCATTGTGGCCCTACACTGGGACAGTTTTCCAATGCCAGCCCTGTCTCTGCTGCCTCCTGGGTCACCCATGGTCCCAAGGGCTCTTCCCCAATGCAACATCACTCAGCCCAGCCCCAGTCAGGGCTGCTCAGTCCTAAAGCCCCTGCAGAGGGGACACAGAGGACAGTGATGTTCCCAAAGGTCATGGGTAGGGCTTGGGGCTCCTGATCAGTGTATGGCTCTGCCCAGGGGAAGAGGCAGATGGGGACACTGAGAATGCCCCATGTGCTGTTGCCTGTGCCCCATGGCCATGCCCAGGACTCCAGTCCCCATCCCACAGGCTTTCCAGGCTGCTCCATGTTGCATGAGGGGCTCATCCCTGCCCCTCAACATTCTACCTCCCGCAAGGGTGGTGAGGTCATGCGGCATGAAGGTTTGCAGTGAGTTGCGACAGGTTTCCTTCCTGCTGCAGTAGCCACAGCAGCCACAGGACGCAGAAATTGCCAGAGATGCATTTGCCAAAAGAAGAAAGAAAAGAGCTGTCAAGAGCAGGCAGCAGCTCAGGGCAGTCAGGCTGTGAGCTCCACTGCAGACCCACGAGGGAAGGATCAGTCCCTCAGCAGCAAGATAACTAATCCAGGGTGGTTTTAGGGCTATCTTCCAAGCAAAGGAGCTGGAAAGGGAAGATGTGGAGCTGTAGCTCAGCAGTGAACATCACTATCCAGCAGCTAACGTGGACTGAGTCAGCAAGGAAGATGTGCCCAGGATCTTCCATAGCAGGACCGACCTCTAAGCCATGCAGGCATGTTTTGGGCTGAGTTCAAATAACACAAAGTTCTGCATTCTCAAAACAGCACTGAGCTTTGTGCAAAAGCAACTCCTCAGCACCTTCCCGGTGCCAGCCCCATGGGAACAGGCACTGCTGGACACTGGTGCACACGCCAGAATGGACCTCGCAGCACTCGGCATGTCCAGGAACCCTGCGTCCCTGGGCAGGCCTTGTGCAGAGCAGGGCCAGGACCCAGGCAAGTGTTTAGGGATGCTTGGCCCTAAACTGCAGCACTGCCTGCAGACTAAAAGGTGCTACCACTCAGAGAGTGAAAAAGCACCAAAAAAAGCACAAGAAAAACGTTTCTGGGAATTCATTTGGTTTAAAACCAAAGTTCCGTCTTGGAACCAGGAAGAAGAAAGGCTTTCCAGGCTGAACCAAGTGCTACATATGGGGATCTTGGTACCAGTCTAATTCCTCTGCGTTCCAAGAGATAAAATCCACTTTGAAAAACTGCCCAAGATGCCCTAGCATGTGGCAATGGGTGGCAAAGAAAGGTGTCACAGAGAAGGAGTTAATAATTGGTAGTTATACTAAGAGCAGCAAGGGTCATCTTGGCTAAGGCAGCTCGTCTTCTCATTCTAATCTTCATTACATCTGACAAACCCAGAGAGAAGGCAGCAGCACATCTGGCATGCAGGCTGGCTCAGAAAGTTTCCAAGCAAATTGCTTGGGATGAGAAAAAGGGGGTTTTAGATGAACTATTTTTCAGGACAAGAGCCTGGGACTATTTTAAAACAAAAGACTTGGACTACGAAAGGAGTAGTTGGCCAACAAGAAATTGTTCGGGAACTTCTTTCATCATCTGAATTTACAGTGAAAAAGGGAAAAGAACCCGCAGCTTGTATTGAAAGCATTTGTCACCCAGCAGCGCTTGGGCAATGCAGTGGGGCCCGGGGAGATGCTGGGGTGCGCAGGGGAGCCCTGGTCCAGGCAGAGCCGCAGCAGCAGATGCTGACTCGGCTGTTCTGGCCCGGGGGGCCGCTATCTTTCAGTGTGTCCAACAGATTCCCCTCCCCTCCCAAAGCGCAGCTCCTAAGGCACAAGGGTTGGGCAGCCGGGGCTCCTGCAGCCGGGGGTCCCGCAGGGGAGGTGTCACACAACGTGTCTCGCTACTGGGGCGGCCCCGTCCCTGCGCAGCCGGCGGGGGCTGCTCCCTGCGACCCTCCCCGCAGATGAGGGACCCCTCAGCCCCGGCCCCTCCCGTGACGCTGGGAGGCTCCTGTTGCCGGAGCTTCTCCCGCACCGGTAATCCGCACACCGGGAATGTCATACACTGGGGTGCCCACGGCGGCTCCCCCAGCAGCCGAGGACCTCCCGGTGTCCGCCGCCACTCCGCGCCCGGTGCCCCCGCACCGCCCCGCTCACCTTGAAGCCCGGCGGGCCCCGCGTGTCCCCGGAGCCGAGGAGGAGAAGGAGGATGCCCAGTAGGCAGCCGAGGGCCAGGAGCAGGAGCAGGGCGGCCAGGCGGCGGGCCATGGCGGGGCCGGGCAGGTGAGCGGCTTGGCGGCGGCTGCGGCGGCTCCTGCCGCTCCTCCTCCCCCGCCTCTCCGGCTGAGTCACCGCCGCCCCGGCCCACCCGGGCGGGACACCGGCTCCGTGGCACTGCGCGGAGCGGCCCCGGGCTGCGAGTCCTGCGGACCCGGACTCAGATCTTCCTGCCCCCTCCGCCCCGGGACCAGCCCATCTACCTCCCCCTGGCACGATCCTTGTGATCCCCTTGTGGCTGGGGATCAGCCCCAGCCCGGCCCCTCGGGCACCGCCCCGGCCGCAGAATCAGCTTTGTCCCTCGAGCATCACCATTACCGGGAGGGCTCAGACCAGTCCTGTCCCTCCTCCCTGGGCACAGCCTACGTCCCTGGGATCAGCCCCATCTACCCATCCGGGCATGGTCCTTGACCCCAGGTTCAACCCCATCCTGCCTCCGCCCTGGGGCTCAGCCCTTAGATGGGTTCAGTGGGACGTGGGAACACCCTGACATACAGAAAAGCTCCACGAACCTCTCACCTACAATGATTAATAACTATGGCTGTGTTACTGTTTTTAATCATCACAAGAACTTCGTGACAGCCCTGAGGAGCCCAGATGTACATTGAGGCTGGTTTTAATATGATCACAAGTGAATAATGTGATGCATTTGCTTCTGGAGCAGCAAGCCAAAGGAGGTTGGGCTCCTTCCTCTGAGAAGGACATTTGCAGCTTGCTTACTCAGGGGGATACAACAGTGAACAAAATAATAAACAAGGAGAGAAGGCTGGAGGACACAGCTCCTAGAGCAGCTGGGTTGCAGGCTGAGGGTCACACCCTCACACAGGGCTCCTCACACCCTGCCTCACTTCTCAATATTTTTTGAAGCAAGGAACTTTCCTGCCACTCACAGTTGACCCATGCACAGCACACATTGCACCAGCACAGGACCTTCTGCAGAGCTTCCTGCTCATCACTGTGGTATTGGGGTGCAGAGGCGCTCATGGGGGCTAAGCCTCTGCCCAGGGCTTGTGGTGCTGGAGCCCCCAGCCCTGACGTGC
The DNA here is from genome assembly GCF_017639235.1 of Corvus kubaryi. Lineage (NCBI taxonomy): Eukaryota > Metazoa > Chordata > Aves > Passeriformes > Corvidae > Corvus > Corvus kubaryi. The sequence continues at coordinate 143,664 of NW_024582065.1, read as the reverse complement.
TGCTCCACTGAGGAGGTTCTGCTGCTGGAGGTCCTGCAGGGGATGAGCTCCAGTGCTGTCCCTAATGCAGTGACTGGCAGCAGAGTCTGGGGAAGAAAATGGTTAAATAGGGGCACAGAGAGTTGCCCTCACCCTGGCAGTGCCCATTATAGGAGCAGGCCTTCTCTGCAGGACTGCTGGGTTCAATCTGTGAGTCTGTTTGCAGGGGTTTACCTCTTCCCTTCGGTTCATTAAGCACTTAACCCTGGAAAATCCACATCAATCTACTCCAAGACACTATTATATTAATTTATGTGAAAAAAATTATTCCCCTTTGCTGCTGATTATGCCACAGGAAACTGCAGTCCTGTCCCCGAGGCTCAGCACAGAATCATTTCTGCTGCCTTTCTGCCTTCCCAGGCTGACTCTTCTCAGGTTTCCATGGGAAAAATACCTGCCTATTCTTGACTCTTCATGCTGCCCACCTCACCTCCTGAGGCACTCATCTGCCATCCTCTACAGCGCAACTGCACCAGGGACTACCACAGAGAGATCTTTTCTGGATTGCACTTAATCCCTTTCTCAAACCTCCTGCTTCACTTTTAGAAGGACAAGCAATGAGAAGAGGTCTTCAAAGACTGAAAAGGAGCAAAGAAATCTCTTTTCTGGATGGTAGGGAGCAGAAACAGGGTTGGGGGAGCCCTGTGGGAGTAGGGATGGTCCCCTTGCTTCTCATCCTTCTTTTGGTTTTGGGGACTTTGGAGCTAGTTCCTATCTGGCAGGTGGTTCTTGGTGTGGTGGAACCCGTCCTGGGAGATGTGAGTGTCCTCCATACCTTGGTCTTGCTCAGACTTGGCCGTCCTATTCCCAGGCTGTCCATCGGTGGTTTTGAAAGGGGGATTGGCATCCCTTCCCTCCCCAAGGGGGGCTTCTCCTCCTCTTCATGGGGTCACATTTGCCACCCTCTTTCCAGCCCCAACGGGGTAGGAGGTGTGAGCTGAAGTCTGAGGGAGCCTGTGCGAAGCCCTGGACAATTCCAGGGGAATGTCAGCCAGGCAAACACATGTTCAGGCAGAGAGCACCCCAGCATAGCTGTCTGAGCTCAGCCCAGGCAGGGTCGGGCACTGCCAGCTGCTGCCCCAGTAAGGGGGGGGAGTCATGTCATTTCTCCTTTCCCGTGTAGCCCCATCAAGGCACCACAGGCTGGAGAGCAGGGCACCGAGGGTGGCAGTGCCTCTGCCCATGGTGTGTGGGCAGCCCCAGCCACTCACAGGGAACCCAGCCTGTGTCCCCTGGGGGAGGAGCAGGTGTCTGTGCTGAGGTGGCTGCTCCAGGTGGGCAATGCCTGAGCTGCAGGCACAAGAAAGATCCTTGGGAAAAAGAAAGTGAGAGGCAGGGAGGGCTTTCTCTGCCATGGAAGACAAAGCAGGCAGCTTGCTCCAATGCCAGAAGGTGAGAGCAGCCTTGTTTGTCTGAGGAAAAAGGGATGTGGGTTTTGGGCACCATCAAAGAAAGGCAAGAACAGATGTCACCTCTGCAGGACTCAGGTTGTGAAGCACACAATCTGCCCAAATGAGCAGGTTCAATGAGCAAGCGGCTGCATGGGGAGCCAGCAGGCACAGCCTGCTTGCCACACTACCACTCTGCCACCTCTCCACCTGCCACGTTGTCACCTGTCTGCCTGCCACCCTGCTTGCCATCTGTCTGCCTGCCATCCTCTCACCTCTGTCACCTCTGTTGATCTGCACAGCGCTGCTCTCCATACATTCATCCTGCCTTGAGCATTCTCAGGGACAGCGGCACACGGTGAATTTTTAGGGAACGGCTTTGATAGTGGGAGGGACAGATCCCCTCAGCATGACCAGATATGAAAATGGCACTGAAACCTGAAATAACCAGATAATCCACCAGGTGCAGGAGCAGTGTTTGCTGTGGGGCAGCAGTAAGTTCCCCACAATTTAATGCCGATTTTTTGTGATTACAGCCTGTGAATTGGGTGTTACCACCATGATGGGGCCACAGCAGCATGGGACCAGGTTAACCTGTGAGATCAGGCAGGTCCTGATCTCTTCTCTCTGCTGCTCAGTGACAGGACCTGAGGCAACAGCATGAAGCTGTGTCAGTGGAGTTTTAGGCTGGATATTAGGAAAAGGTTCTTCCCCCAGAGGGTGCTGGGCACTGCCCAGGCTCCCCAGGGAATGGTCACAGCCCCAAGGCTGCCAGAGCTCCAGGAGCGTTTGGACAATGCTCTCAGGCACGGGGTGGGATTGTTGGGGTGTCCTGTGCAGGGCCAGGACTTGGACTCCATGACCTTAGAGGTATTTTCCAACCTTAACAATTCTGTGATTCCGTAATCCTTGTGGGTCCCTTCCACTGAGGACATTCTATGGTTCTGTCATTCTCTGTGGCATGGGACAGGAGCCCAGAGGAGGGGATGGGTGTCCCAGGCAAGGGGAAACCAGCTCAGGAGCCCCAGCTCCCCACTGTGCTGGTGTCTTTGGCTCACCCCATACCTGAATAAACTCAGAGCTTAAGCCCAGGTAAAGCTGGATGAGGAAGTGTCACCAGCATGCCTGAGGCACCTGAGGACTCTTGTCTGTATTTCTACGCCCCCTGCAGCTGGTGTGGACATGGGCTTCAGCTCAGTGACTTCGGGAGACACGGCCTTCCTCCAAGGACAGGCACGGGCACAGAGTCCCCAGGAAAGACAGGGCATGCTGGCACCCATCCCAGCTGGGCAGAAAAGCTTGTCCCCACCATGAAGCAGGGGAAATAATCCCTGGGGGCAGAGTGGCAGGTGAGTACAAAGAGGAGAAGGTGGGGAGTGCATTAGTCATCCAGCAGTTCGGGGGACCGCCACTTTCCCAGACAAAGGAGAGAGGTTTTCTAATCCATCTCTTCCAACAAAAGCCTCTGAGGTGGGGCCACCTGAGCGAGGGTTGCAGGGTTGAATGAGGGATCAAAGAACACACTGGAGCAGGAGAAGGAAGTCAATGGTGGCTCTGAGAGGTGGGGTTTGTTGGCTGCGGGACTCAGGGCTGCTCAACGGCTTTGTAAAACATGGATGAGCACATCTGGGAGCACTGGTGGGCGGCACTGCAGCTCCATATGTGGTTGGGAAATAACAGGAAGAACACAATGAGCCTGTAGACACTGCAACAGGCTGGGGCCCAAAGGGAGGGGTTAGGGACAGGATTCTCTACTCCCATCTGTGAGCTCCTTAGCCAACAGCAAGTGCAGGGAACCATTCAATCCAGAAGCATTCAACAGCTTTGGGATTGGGATGAGCCACCAGCACGGGCCAGCCATGACCAATGCGCAAGCAATCCCACAACACACTCCAGAGCTGCTCCAGCACAACACTGATCTCAGCCCTGGCAGAAGGCCCAGGGGTCCTGACCTGCTCAGGAGGGTCAAGAAGCCAGTGGGGTTCCTCTGCAGAGGCACCCAGGTCAAGAACCAGCAGGGACAGAGAGGGGCTGGCTGGAGAGCAGCTTAGTCCCTGTGGCAGCCAGGAGATTTGGGACAGCATGAGGCTGAAAAGGTGTTCCCAGAAGGAGAACAGCCCCCATCTGCCTCTGCAGCACAGACCAGGGAATAAGGGCAGGGACTTGTTCCTTTGGCCTCAGGTTGGGCTGAGGCTGTTCACCTGTCCACAGGCTGTGGTCCATGGGAGAAATCCCCTAGCCCTGTTCTCAATCCAAACCCCAAACCCACTCCCATTCCCAAGCTCAGCTCTGCCTGGGAGCTGCACTGGAGGCACAGACAGATGGAGGAGTGGGAACCTGCTCCCAGTGCCCAGGGCTCTGTGACTCCAGCTAGAGCCAGGACCTGGACTGACCTACCCTGGGACTCAGCTGAGACATCAGGTGTATTTTTTGGCTAGTGCAGGCCAATGAAGGCCACTGTGCATGCTCAGAGGTGCCTCTTCCTCAGGGACCTCCAGGCCAGCTGAGTCCTGCACCAACCAAAGGACTAGGATGTCTATAGACTTCCCCAGCTGCTGGGGCTGACTCTCTCCCCAGTGTCTCGTTTCCTTGCATGGAGGAGTCACAATACTGTGTGGGGTATCAGGAAACCCCCCAGCTGCCTGTCCTGCTGTTGAGTGTGTCCCACATTCCAGCAGAGATGCGTGAACCTGGAGCCAGAAAGATGCTTTAGCTCAGAGTGCACCTACCCACATCTCTACCTGCACAAGGTTGGAGTCAGACATGACTGGAATGAAAGCAAGGACCTGTCAGGAATTGCTGGGGATGCCCAGCACTGAGTAAGGCCACAGCACGTGTGTGAGGCATTTTGGGGTGTTCTTGAGTCTGTGGCCAGTCAAATCCAACCAGTGTTTGCACTGGTAGAGTAAAAGAATAGGGAATGCAACAACCTCCATCAGTCAGGACTGAGCTCCTGACTGAGTGCAGCACCTGCTGAGCCTCTGCACCCTGTGAGTGGGAGCCCACTGATGTATTCCAGCCTCGGCTCCAAGCCCAGATCTTGTCCTCTTAGAGGCACTGAAAGTCTGGAAGGATCTTGGTGTATCCAAGGGTATAATCCCCCTCCTGGCAAGGATCCGTGTCTGGAAGGAAAATCAAGCCCAAGTACAAGTCTCTATTCTTGCTTCACTTTCTAAACCCTTTTTTGTCTCCTGTTTCCCAGGCCTGTGTCTGTGTGATACAAGCCCTGAGGGGGTCCATGGGCAGGGATCCCTGTTTTCCTGGCATTGAACCAGCCAGGAAGTAGGTAGCTTTTCCAGAAAAGCCCTACTGGTTTCTCCTGGTTGTCTTGCCAGGAGCCCTCTCCTGCCAGGGCAGAGGGCCAGGAAGTATCAAGGCACAGAGCAGCCCCTCAGGCTGACAGCCCTGTTCCCACAGCCCTGGCACAACACCTGACAAGCTCTCTCCTCAAGCTTGGGACATGAGCCTGTAGATGCTGGCACAGGACACTGCACCTGCCAGCAGAACATCTGTCCCCTACACTGTGGCCCCAGGGCAGAGGTGTCCTTGGTACATGGAGGCCCAGGGTCATGGTGATATCCTGTTGGCTCCATGCAGCCACTGCAGGCTTCCCTGTCCCTAAGCCTATGGGACACGTTGGGTGAACACAAGTGATGCACGTGACATGAAGGAAGGGAGCACCACATGCAGACCCTCCTGGGCAGCCTTGTGGCAAGGGACTGATCCCCATCCTCAGTGTGAGGGAGGGGATGGTGGTGGGGTGGGGACAGAACTCGCAAGATGGAGGGGAAAGTTATCTTCTGCTTGGAATAAAGCAGGGAACTGTTTGTCACTTTTCTTAAACTGGCCAACACTACCCACAGGCTCCAAATCCAAGTGAGAAACCATATTTTGAACAATGTCAGCTCATCCCCACAAGCACCAGGCCATGGCCATGATGAGCAGCTGGGCCACACAGAGGCTGAGCCCTTGCCTGGCTCTCGGGGCAGCAGGCTCACTGAAGCAGCCCATGGCCATCACCACAGCCCCATGGAGAGCCACAGCAAGAATGGACTCCCTGGGGGAGGCTGAGACACCCAGGCTGTCCCCACTGAGCCACATCAAATCATCAGAGGGCTCTGATCAAGCAGGGGGCTGCTGGGGGCAGCTGAGGGGCCCTTCTGCCAACCCTGCTGCTCATCAGCTGGAGGCCTGAAGTAAACATGAGCCATGAGATGCTGCAAAGGTCCCCGTGAGTGGCAGGAGGACAGGCAGCAGGGCATGGGGACTTGGGGACAAGGGCCTGGAGTGACAAGACAAGGGGGAGTGGCCTCAATGGGATATTGGGAAGAAATTCTTCCCTGTAAGGGTGGGTGAGACTCTGGCACAGGTTGCCCAGAGAAGCTGCAGCTGCCCCATCCCTGGAAGTGTCCAAGGCCAGGTTGGATGGACCTTGGTCCATTCCTTGCTTGGAACAAGTTGGTCTAGTGGAAGGTGTCCCTGCCCATGGCAGGGAGTGGAACAAGATGGACTTTAAGGTTCCTTGCAACCCAAACCATTCTGTGGTTCTGATCTGCAAAATATTTTGAAGAAAAGGTCCCATGACAGATGTTCTGTGCTGCAGGACGAGAGAGCAATCAGGACCTTCACCTGGGATGGCACCAATTAAACGCATCCCTGAGGCTGAAGCAGATTGCAGAGGTGATGGGGTCACCATGAGGGGAAAGGAGATGGAGAAAGCTGTGTCCTGGGATGATCTCAGGCCTTCAGTGCTGCTAATGCTTCACTCAAGGCCATGGCCCCGCCCTTTTAAGATACATTTGTGCTTTGTTCCTAGGACAAAAGGAAAAGAGAAACCTGCCCAGGTTCATTCGAAGGAAACTGGCAGTGACCTCCACGCGCTCCTCTGTGCCTGCAGGGATAGGGCTATGCCCAGGAGAGCATAGGAAGGATGCTTGTCCCACCTCCTGCTCCCAGGTTTCAGCAGGTGACTTGGATGAAACTACTGAGTGCAAATTTTCCAGTTTCAGGTGGATTTTAGTTTGAGGTGGAAGAGCAATCATGGTTTCATGGGCTAATGACAGCTGCTGCAGGGAGGCACTACCCTGTTGTGGGGAAAAACTTTCTTTACTGGAGTGATTTCTTTCTGCTCAAAGTCCCTGGGCAGAGCTGAATTTAAACCCTCAGAACAGAAACATAGTGCTTGCATGAGAGTGAAATTTGGCAGCAGCTTGGGGTGCAGGCAGGTTGCCAGAGGTGCTCAGCAGCCGTTCGTCTCCTTTCTGAGGAGCGGACGGTGAGGTCCAGATCCTGAACTCCCCTGCACCAGGTGCTGAAGGAGCTGCCCAGGTTGGTGAGTGCTCAGGAGAGCTGACATCAGCCCAGGTGTGTGAAGCTTCTGTCAGGACAGACATGCTCCTGCCTGCTGTGTATCAACCAGACAGGAGCTGGGCAGAGGCTGCTGTGGATGAGCATCCACATCCCGCTTCCAGTGCATCCCCCTTCTTCTCTAGCCTGGTCCCCATCCTGCCAGGGGGACATCGTGTCCTTGGGACTGCATTGGCAAGGTTTAGGCAGTGGGGGTCTGTAGAGTGCCTTAGTGAGAAGCTGTCCCTGTGTTGGACCCAGCTGACTCCAGGATGGACCCATCACCACCCAAAGCTGAGCCCACCAGGTTACTCTGGGATAATGTATTTAAGAAAGAGTAAAAACCACTGCACAGCCATGCAGATCCCAGTTCAGTGGAGAGGGAGAGGAGGAGATGCTCCAGGTGCCAGAACGTGGGGATGACCATGAAGAGGCAGCCGTACTCCTGAAACCTGTGGAGGTCCATGGTGGAGCAGATATCCACCTGCAGCCCGTGGAGGATTCCACACCTCTGCCTTCCCATGGCAGGAGCCTGCTCAGCCTCTGAGGGCTGGTTTGAGAGCCAAACTGGTGCTGGGAGCCTGCCTGGCTGCCACTGTCTCCTACCCCCACCTTGTCATGCAGGAAGGCTTTATGTGCCTTGCTAAAGGATTCAGCTTCCCTTTCCAACACCCCATGCACGTCTCTCTTTGGAAGCAAGCCCCGAGATCGGCAGTATCAGTTCTCCTGTGGTTAGGAGGGTGCCCAATCACAGCAGGACTTCCCCAACCCAGGGTCAAGCAGAGCTGCCAGGCAGCTGCCACATCCCAGCCACTTCCAGCCAGAGGCATGGAGCGCCTGAGTCCTGTGCCAGGCTGCAGGTGCTGCTCAGGCTCCTCTCAATAATCTGCCAGAACCATCACTCTTGAGGGGCAGGGAGAGGATGGACGCCGGTTTCTGTGGATTAGCAGTGGGTTGCTACACAAGGAGCAATGTTTCCAGTGTTTGGAATAACTGGGGTCTCCTGGGAGTCACTGGGCAGCTCACCAGGGAACCAAGCACTTGCTTAGACTCCTAGCAGTAGGTTTAAACTTTCAGGTGAGATCTTTACAGGTGCAAGTTCCACTTGTTTAAAAAATAACATCAGAATCCAGCTGGAGCCTGTGCTAGCCACATTCCTGACCAGCACACATTGCTCTCAGCAAATAAGCCTGGGAGCAGCCAGCAGGAACACAGCTGTGATATTCCCACCATGCCCTCCCGCCACCCAGCAGTGTCCATGAATGAGGAAGGTGACAGCAAGCATATGGGACACTTGCCTTGAGCCTTCTCTCTGTCTCCAGCTCTCTTCAGCTGGGGGGATTTCCTGAGCCAGCCATGATTTTCTGATTTACACCCTTCAGTAGATCACTCCTCTCTTTACTTGTCAAAACCCCTCTATTGCAGTGCAGGCAAACCTCCAGAAGCACCATCCCTTTTCAGGGAGCTGCTGTACCCCAGCACTGGGAGCTGCCTGCTTTAGGTTGAGCTGGATCTGGCTTCTGCCTTCATACACTGGAAGAGCTGGCGGTTCTATCCCTTTCCAATCTCTCCAGGACTGTCCTGAGTTTCCAGACCCCCAGTTATATCTTCTCTGGCTGGAGGGACCACCACTGCTTAGACAGGTAGGCTCCTTCCCACCAGAGTTTCCCAGGGACCCTATGGCCATGTGATGCTTCCTGGCAGGGCTCAGCTGCCCCTGCTGCCCCGTGTGCCACTGCACCACCCTGGTGCATCCCAGGGGGCAGGATCAGCCCCCACATGGTCCTTGCTGCCTTGCTGACTGTTCCCACAGCCAGCTCCCACCTCACATCCCACCTGGGGTGAGCACGATATCCACCACAGAGCAGAGGCATACTGCTAATCATCCCACAGGCTGGCCTGGACCTCTGGGGTTTTCCCACCAGTGATGTACTTTCCATTGCTTTTAAAAATAAAATCCCAGTAATAAAAACTCCAGCTAATTTTATCCCCAGCCTGTTTTTCCCAGGCTGCTGCAGGATGAGCTGCCTCCCCCAGCCTCGCCTGGTGGATTCTCCGCACAACACCAACAGTGCTCATGCGTCCAGGGTGTCCAGGGGCACCGGAGGGGAGGACATCGAGCCCCAGCAGTTGGTTGGTTGCCCATGGAGGAGCTCTTCCCTCTTTGCCTTGCTGGAGAGCCAGGAATGAGAGGGCAACAGTTTGGCGTAGTGAGAGCAGGGCCACGGTGTGAGCAGGGCCACGGTGTGAGCACGGCCACAGTGTGAGCAGGGCCATAGTGTGAGCAGGGCCACGGTGTGAGCAGGGCCACGGTGTGAGCAGGGCCACGGTGTGAGCAGAGCCATAGTGTGAGCAGAGCCACAGTGTGAGCAGGGCCATAGTGTGAGCAGGGCCATAGTGTGAGCAGGGCCACGGTGTGAGCACAGCCACAGTGTGAGCAGAGCCATAGTGTGAGCACAGCCATAGTGTGAGCAGGGCCATAGTGTGAGCAGAGCCACAGTGTGAGCACAGCCACAGTGTGAGCAGAGCCATAGTGTGAGCAGAGCCACAGTGTGAGCAGGGCCATAGTGTGAGCAGGGCCATAGTGTGAGCAGGGCCATAGTGTGAGCACAGCCACGGTGTGAGCACAGCCACGGTGTGAGCAGAGCCACAGTGTGAGCACAGCCACAGTGTGAGCAGAGCCATAGTGTGAGCACAGCCACAGTGTGAGCAGGGCCACGGTGTGAGCACAGCCACAGTGTGAGCAGGGCCATAGTGTGAGCAGGGCCACAGTGTGAGCACAGCCACAGTGTGAGCAGAGCCATAGTGTGAGCACAGCCATAGTGTGAGCACAGCCATAGTGTGAGCAGGGCCACAGTGTGAGCAGGGCCATAGTGTGAGCAGGGCCATAGTGTGAGCACAGCCATGGTGTGAGCACAGCCACGGTGTGAGCAGAGCCACAGTGTGAGCACAGCCACAGTGTGAGCAGAGCCATAGTGTGAGCACAGCCACAGTGTGAGCAGGGCCACGGTGTGAGCACAGCCACAGTGTGAGCAGGGCCATAGTGTGAGCAGGGC
>NW_024582065.1:62085-133825 GCF_017639235.1 Corvus kubaryi | reverse complement strand
TGAGCACAGCCACAGTGTGAGCACAGCCATAGTGTGAGCAGGGCCACGGTGTGAGCAGGGCCATAGTGTGAGCACAGCCATAGTGTGAGCACAGCCATAGTGTGAGCAGGGCCACAGTGTGAGCACAGCCACAGTGTGAGCAGGGCCATAGTGTGAGCACGGCCACAGTGTGAGCACAGCCATAGTGTGAGCACAGCCACAGTGTGAGCACAGCCATAGTGTGAGCAGGGCCACAGTGTGAGCACAGCCACAGTGTGAGCACAGCCATAGTGTGAGCACAGCCACAGTGTGAGCAGGGCCATAGTGTGAGCAGGGCCACGGTGTGAGCAGGGCCACAGTGTGAGCAGGGCCACGGTGTGAGCAGGGCCACGGTGTGAGCAGGGCCACAGTGTGAGCACAGCCACGGTGTGAGAAGGGCCACAGTGTGAGCACAGCCATAGTGTGAGCAGGGCCACGGTGTGAGCAGGGCCACGGTGTGAGCAGGGCCACAGTGTGAGCAGAGCCATAGTGTGAGCAGGGCCATAGTGTGAGCAGGGCCACGGTGTGAGCAGGGCCATAGTGTGAGCAGGGCCATAGTGTGAGCAGAGCCACAGTGTGAGCAGAGCCATAGTGTGAGCAGGGCCATAGTGTGAGCAGGGCCACGGTGTGAGCACGGCCACAGTGTGAGCAGAGCCACAGTGTGAGCAGAGCCACAGTGTGAGCAGGGCCATAGTGTGAGCAGGGCCACGGTGTGAGCAGGGCCATAGTGTGAGCACAGCCACAGTGTGAGCAGGGCCATAGTGTGAGCACGGCCACAGTGTGAGCATGGATACATGCAACCATGGACAGTGTGACCCGTGAGCGCAATGTGAGCACAGACACAGGATGAGCATGTACCTGGTGTGACCACGGTCACAGTATGTGCACAAATACCACGTGCATGTCCACAGGACAGCCTGGCACAGCATGAGTGTCTACAGCCACAGCTGTGCTCATGCCCTTATGTGTGCCAGAGGCAGAGGACTTCTCTAGCAGTGCTTGAATCCCTGAGCATCTCCCGGAGGACTGCAATGAAGGCTGGCAAAGCAGTGTCTGTGGCAGCATTCCCCCATCCATCTGTCATTGGAGGGAGTCATTACCATGCTCACAAGCAGTGCTGGAGCACCCAGCAGCTGCTGAGCTGTGGCAGTGGTCAGCTGAGGTGGCTGTCACAGCCTGACACTGGCACACACTAGGGACAGGAAAGCCATTTCTCAGCCCTGCAGCTGGTCTGGCAGCTGGAAGGATGGGCCAAAGTTCCCTGGCCCTGAAGGCATCACCCTGGTGCCTCTAGCCAGGAGCAACAGGGCAGCAGGGGCCCAGGGGGCTGGGGACCTTGAAGAAGGGATCCTGCTATGCAGACCCACATCCCATCCTGAGCCTAGCATGACAGCATCCTGTGAGCAGGGAGAGCTGCCAATCCCACCGAGAGGCAGGAGGAGGAAAAGCAGCTTATGCCCCCACTAAAATGGTGGAAATGTCTGGAAAAGCCATGGGAATTGGAGATGGGCTCCAGGGCAGAATGGGTGGGTGGGTTTTGAGCTTCCACTGTTCCCAGGACATGGTGCAGCCACAGTGGGAGCTCTGCCCCTCCTCAGACCCCCCTGGCAGAGCTGTCCTGCGGGATGTGAAGCAATCCTGGGGGTGTTGGATCCTGCGGGATGAGCTGCTCCAAGCCTCGCAGCCCCAACAACCCAATTAAGTTTTGCAGTACTTAACTTTTCATAGCCCCTGTGTTTTAGTAATTTTGGGCTCCCTCTGGAGGCGGGTACTGCATGGGAAGCTGAGCAAAGGGAGAGAAGAAGGCTGAGGACCCTGGAGAGAAATAAACACCTTCTCCTAAAAGTACTGCTTACAAAAGCTGCTTTTGTTGGGTTTTTTCCTTCTTTTTTTTTTTTCCCTCCTATTTCTTGATTTTAGGAGGCCTAAGGAGATTTATGACTTTCTGGGAGTTGGCAGTGATGCAACAGTCTACTCATCCAAGAAAAATGTGAAAAATGGCTGGGCTGGGAAAACCCCCTTAGGATTTACAGAGAAGTAAAATGGGAGCTGCCAAGTGCAGGTGTCCGGGCAGTGCAGAGTGTGGGACACTGCAGGGGTGAAGGTGCTCCTGCAGACCTCACTGAGAACCTCTCCAGAATCAGCCACAGGCCTCCAGCTGCCATGGATGCAGGGGTGCCAGGGATGTGCTGGGGTGAGCGTGGAGGGCTGTGGGGAGGTGAGGTGGGTTGGCAGGAGCTGTCCTGGCTGGGGACAGCAGAGCCCTGCTTCAGCTGTCCCCAGAGCAACCACAGCTTCACACAGTGGGTTCCAGCAGTTATCAGAGCCCTAGAGGCAGCACAGATCTATGCAAACTAAGTTCCAGCAGGAACAAAGCCTAAAGAGAATGGAAGGTGTTCACCCACATGTCCCAGCATACACATCACTTACAAACCTGGCCCCAAATGCAGGTCTCATGGCTCCTGAGGCAGCCCCCACAGTTCAGGGTGCCAAACTGGACACAGCCCAGACACACAGGGGAGGGGTCAGGCCCATCAGGGACCTAGAAACAGTGCAGCCAGAGTGCCAGCTCGAGGGGAGCCCTGCAGCTTCCAGGGGAGCCCTGGTCCCAGTGGGCCGTGGCACTGCCAAGGCTACCCCACAACCTGCAGCAGTCTTACAGAAAGTGGGCTGGGGGCCAGTGCTGCTGGCCAGGGCTGGGACAACCCCCCTGGGCTGGGGCAGAGAGAGCTGCCCTGGCTCTGCATGGAGCAGCCTGGAGTGGGAACCATGATTCTTTTTCCTTTGGAAGCCCTCATGAGTTCCACACCCAAGCAAAGGCATGAAACGGGAACCAAAGGCAATTACCAACCCTCTTCCTGCCCCAGCTGGAACTTGTGGCTGCCCTAAGCACCACCTGAAGGAGGCCATGGCAGAGATCCCTCTGCCGGTAAGTGGGTCTCCCTCTTGGCTCTGCTCCCAGCAGAGGAGGCTCAACCCCAGCAGGTGCAGGGTTTGCCCCACAGCCTGAAAGAAGGGTGCCCCCAATCAGTGCAGCGCCTCAGGTTCACCCCATGTGAGTTGCCATCTCAGCATAGGGACACGCGCCACACATGCTACACCACTGAGGTCCCCTGTGGCTGACCCTGTGGGAAGAAGTCACTGCAGAGCACCAGCCACTGCTCCCAGCACTGTGGGGCAGCTTTGAGAAAGGGCACTTAAAAGCAAATGAGAGGTTGTGAATTGCAGCAGCACCACCTGAGGAGTGTGAGCCCCAAGCACAGCTTCTGGAAGAGCAGACAGATGAGGCTCCATCACTGGAAAGGGTGCAGCTGGCTTTAAGACCCTGCCCCACAGCAGGGGACAGGGAATCCCCAGTCCCTGGGAAGCCCAGAGGGGACGGGAAAGGACATGGAAACATGTCCAGGTGCAGAGATCCCTGGGTTCTTTGTGCTCACCAGATTGCAGCTTCAGCTCCCCCCGCATCCTGAGGGACAGGACAGTCAGGGACTTCAGGGCTGGCAGCAGTAGATGCGCTGATTTAGGGAGAGAGACAGAAAGATAAATATTATCCCACTTTATTATCCCTACAGACAGGTAACCCTCATAAAAGGGGTCAGTTCTAATTAAGCCTCAGGCAAAACAGGCACTGGACACCAGAGGAGGCATCACAAAAAGGATGGCTGGCACTGATACCCAGGGGACAACTAACACCGAATTCCTGCAGATGGGACATGACTAGCCATGGCCTTGTTCCTCCTCCTCCACCATCTCCCTGGCACTCTGATGATCTCCACTCCAGCTGCAGGCACAAGGGCAGAGCAGGGATTCATTCCTTGCAGTGAGCTTTAGCTCAGGACCAGTCTCAAAGAGAACAGCTGGATGGGACAGAGAGTCCTGACAGATAAGAACAGGAGTGAGAACAGATCTGGCTTGCATGTGTCAGCTCAGGGCAGAGCCAGCACCTCCTGCCCAGCTCAGCACCACAGAATCATGCCTGGAGAGTCAGAGCATGAAACAACCCCACAGAGAAAGGTCCTGGCCTTGGGGGTACAGAGGGCCAGGCTGTGCTACATGGGGTTCACAGGGATCTCCAATGGATACCAAGTACCAAGCCACAGTTGAATGTCATTCAGCTCAAGCATCATCACTGAGCTGGGTGGGAAGCAGGAGGAGTCCTGAGATGCACCATCATTTAATAGGACCCATCTTAGACCACCACCACACTCCCTCAAGAGACCTGCAGAGGAGTGCAGCTCACAGTCAGGATGTCATCCCAGGCAGTAGCACCCACAACCATGCGAGGCAGAGCTGCCATTTCTCCATGTGATGTGCACAGGGAAGAGCCCGTCAGCCTCTGCTCTATCCCACACGCAGTTAAATACAAAACCAAGTTCTAAAGCCCCTCTGTGAGGTCAGGCTGATGTGAGCATCCTCAGGCTATGGAACATCACTTCTCCTTTTACAGACATCATGAAAAGAATCTAATCCTGGCAGACATCAGGAAATATTTGCCAGGTCAAGCCAAGTAAAAGGTGAGGTGTCTGTTTCAACTTGTCAACAGCCCGAAACAGCAGCTCAGAGGTGTAGGCTACCTTGGTTGGCTCTATGGCTCTTTCCCTACAGGAGCCTGCAGACATGTAAACAGCAACTATGGTATCACTACCACCAATGGGACGGAGGGGTTGCCGTGAGGACCATCAGTTTGGGCACTACAGGGTCAGGACAGTGTCTCTGGCAGGCAGAACATGGGCAGCAGAGAGAGGCCAGGCACGCCTCCTTGGATTTCCAATCTTGTCTTCCAACAGCAGAACAAGCAGGAGCAGGCACCCTCTAAGGGCCAGGCTTGTCTGGAGATGCTGGCTGGAGTGTTGAAGATGCATCACTTTTTCCCAAGAGCAGCCAAAATCCAGCCTAAGTCAGCAAGGGCACAGCAGCTCACCCCACAAAGGCAGCACAGGCAGCAGCCATGTCTCCCACACGCTGGGGGTCACAGGGCTGGGGACAGCATCCCTGCAGCCCATTTAGAGACAGAAAAGAAGCAGCTTGAGAGCAGCATGGCTGATAAGCCGTCAGCAGGGCAGGGATGCTCCCCAGGAGGGGTTCCAGTTTCCTCCCACAGAGATGCCACCAGCAGCCCCAGACCTGGAGACACAACACCTGGAGCAGCAGGTGTGATGAGTTTGGGGCAAGAGTCCCTTGAAACCCCAGGGGAAGTTTGGGGATGGGGATGGGGAGGGGGAGGCATGTGCTAGATGAAGGTGGAGTCCAGCTGGCTCATCTCATGGTTGTTGTGGGCACGAGCCTCGAAGAGCTGCTTGATCAGGGCAGATTTCTCCTGCTCCAGCTGGGTGATGCGCTCACTCTTGTCAGTCACCTCCTGCACAAGATGGGAGAAAAATGTTGGTTAGAGGAGGAAAATGCTGGCAACTAGTGTGTTGCAGGTAAAATTTCATAGAACCACAGAATCACAGGCTTTGGGTAGGTGTGAGTAGGACATTAAAGCTCATCTCATCCCAGCCCCTCACCACGGGCAGGAACACCTTCCACTAGAGCAGGTTGCTCCAAGACCTGTCCAATCTGGCCTTGGACACTTCCAGGGATGGGGCAGCTTCTCTGGGCAACCTGTGCCAGGGCCTCACCACCCTCACAGGGAAGGATTTCTTTCCAGTATTCCATCTCACCCTGCCCTCTGGCAGGGGGAAGCCATTTCCCCTTGTCCTGTCCCTCCATGCCTTTGTCCGAAGTCCCTCTCCAGCTCTCTTAGAGGCCCTTCAGGCCCTGGAAGCCTCCCTGGAGCCTTCTCTTCTCCAGGTGAACATCCCCAGCTCTCCCAGCCTGGTTCCAGAGCAGAGGGACTTGAGCCCCCAGAGCATCTTTGTGGCCACGTGCTGGGACAGAAACCCCAGCAGTGAGCCTGGTCCTGGCAGGGGCACCATCCCTTCCCTGGCAGCCACCAACTGCAGCCTCTGCACTCTCTTGTGACCTCCATTTGTCATAGTCTTTTCCCTCTGTCAGGAATGCCCCATCCCTGCCACTGACTCACCCAGCAAACAGCTGTGTGCCAGAGGGTCTCCACGTGCAGCCCACACACCCTTCTCTGGGATGACCAAGTCTGGCCAAGCTGAAGGAACACTTCCCACTGTCTGTCACTCCTTCCCCGGCCCCATCCCATCCCCTTCCATTCCCAGCACCCCCAAGGGCATCTCCTCCAGCCATACCCCCACTCACCTTGGTGAGAAGCCGATTCTGCTCCTTCAGCATGTTGATGGCTTGCTGGGAGCCTGTGGAGGCTGGGGATGTCACAGGGACCAGCCTGCTCGGGGCTGGGGAGGGGTTTGCTGTCTGTAGAGATGATGAAGGGATGAGACACTGAGCCTCCTCCCCTGTCGCCCTTCCCAGCCCTTCTTCAAGGTGACATGTTTCTATTGCACACAAAGAACTGAGAGAAGCCCAGCAGAGGATTAAAATCTCAGCACAGGCCATCACAGGGTCTCCAGCCCACCAGGCAGTATGGGGAAACATTCCTGTTGGTGTGCCTGGCTCCTGCCAATGTGCCTGGCTCCTGCCTGGCAGGACAGGCAGCTCTGAAGTGTCTGATTCAGCGCCTCAGGAAGCTGGGCTCCTTGTTCTCTTGACAATGGCTACACCTTTTTGGGGATCTCCTTAAACCCCCACAAATGCCTTAAGCATCCTCCAGCCCAGCTAAGGACCAGCTGTGCTGTCCTCTTGGCTGTTCCCCATCACCTGTTTTGCCCATGGAGCCAAGTCACCTTCCCAGAGCTGGGGGAAATTCTGGCAGCTCCAATGTCAGCCCAGTCACCAACGTGGCGGGGACAGGATGGGTTCTAAGATTACACAAACAACCTCAAGCTGCTGATGTGCTGTTCTCACCTTGCCAGCAGCGGAAAGAAGGTCACCCAGGCAGCGGTTCACCTCCTGCAGCTTGGGGACCAGGCGCCCCAGGTGGCTCTGGCCACCTTCAGGGAAATCCTACAGGATGGGGAGGAAGAAGATGCTGGAGGTTACCATGGGGCCAGCTCTGGGGCCAGCTCCAGGTCCAGCCAATTCCCAGCCCTGTTCTTCAAACCCACAAGCAGCCAGAAGAAGCCCCAGACTCACAGCACTGGTTCTCTTCTTCCCCAGGAGTCGCTGGTGCTCCTGCATGAGCTGGATGTGCTGGTGGTACCACTCTCGAGCCCGGTCTATAAGCTCCAGGCCCTGCAATAGGAAATCCTTCTCCTGTTCCAGCTCCTTCATGTACTTCAGCTGCAGGACAGAACAGAGGGATGTCACCCACTCCCCACCAAGGCTTTGTCAAGTCCCAGGAGGTGGTTTCTTCATGAGGTGTGAGGGGATGTGGATACAGGCAAGGGTCTCAGCCCCTTTCCCCATGAAAAGCTGCAGAAGAGCAGGATAATGACTGCTGCCTGATGCTGCTTTGGAGGAAGACTTCTGGAAGAAAAGTTCTCCAGTTTGGGAGAACCAAAGTGTGTGAAGGACACTCAGGTCACCCCTACCCTCCTGCTCACCATTGCAGGTGCAGGTTTCTTCACCTATTTACCCAGGGAGGAAGCAGGAGCAGTGCCTGCAGCTGCCTCCAGCTCCCTTTGGGGTGTGAGTGTCAGCCACAGAACAGACACACCTGGATTTCAGTGAGCAGTGAAGAGTCTAGCTCACTGTGCAGGCTGTAAGTCAGGGAAAACCTGCAGCCCTGTCTTCCCAGCACTCTGCCCCCAGTTTGCCTCATCCCTGGAGGCACATGAAGCTGAGCAGAGCATAGCACACCACACCTCTCTACAGAGGGTCTCTGCCAGCTGCTCAGGTTCCAGCATCAGCATCACCTGGAGAGGCAGTGGGGGCCCTGCTGTGCCCAGAGAGCTGCTACAAGGGTGCCTGGGGCTCTTGCCCCCAGAGCAACCCCTTGGAATAGGCCAAGCATGACCCAAGGCTGCTGCAGAGCAGGGGGCTCAGCCCACATCCACAGGGGATACAGGGTCCTCATTCCACTGCCACCTTCTGCTCCTGCTACCCCTTGGCACTGCGCTGCCACCGGCAATCAGAGAGGTGGAGAGGGATGAGGGGACATCCCTGGGGAACAGAGCAACTGAGGCGGTGACCCGTTCATCACCGTCACTCCGTGAGCCTGCAGCCCTTCTCTCCTTTTCAATACCAGGCTGCTCCCCCAGTTCCCAGGGGCATGGGGAGCTTCCTGCCTCACTGCCTCTGCCTTCCTTGCCACAACACAGCCTGGCTTTCACCCCCAGCACAGCCTGGGCTCCAGAGTCTTCTCCAGGCACCAGAAAATATCTTGGTCACCCAGAAAATGCTGGGTGTACCAGAACCTCTCCTGATGCTTCGGAGAGCATGAGGAGTGGTGCAGCTCAGAAACAACCCTGAACAGAACCCCGTGGACAAGTGGCACCATACCAAGACCTTCTTCAGGCCATCAGCATTTCCATGTCCTCACTGCCAGCCCCAAAGCCTCCCCACATCCCATATCTGCCACCCATTACACTGGGCCTGCTCTTGCTCCTGCTGCTCCTGGAAATGCTTTTTGCAACACAACAACTCCTCCTGCACCCTTCTCCAATGGTCCAAAGGGACCTACCTAGAGGAAGAGGTGCAGCGCCTTGGTGCTGTTGCTGTTGCTGAGGGGCACAAAGAAGGTGCTGTATGTAGCAAGGACCCCCACCCAGCTGGGGGTACAGCCCACTGCCATCTGGCCTGCCCTCCTCCCACCAGGCTTGCTGACCAGCACAGAGACCAGAGGAAGAGGGAGCTTCCCACAGAGCAGAGGGACACTGCCAGCCCTGCCTGGTGTGGGGACAGACAGCATATCGCCAGAATGAGACATTTGGGGCAGGAGGAAGACAAAGTGCTGGAGTTGGCTGGTGCTTGGTGGCTGGTAAAGGGGAGGGGACAGAGCTGTGCCCTGGGCTGCCTACAAATGACAGCGCTCCACCTCTCAGAGAAGGTCTCATCCCAGCCACCCTTGTGGCCATAGGGCAATCAGGCCAATTGATGAGGGACTGGCTGGAAAAACACCAGCTGAGCAAGTGGGCACCAGATGAGATGGTGCAAAGGGTCCTGGGGCTGCAGCACGGCCTCCACAGCTCTGCTCCCTGCTCAGGAGGAACCAGTCCTGGTGCACTTCGGGATGCAGGATGGACACCAGTGCTCCCATCCCCCATGGGCTTTAGGCAAATTGGTCTAATGACAGACAAGTTCCTTGTCCCTTGGGAGCCCAGCATCAGGGCAGGGAGGGGTAAGGGAGGTGACAGTACAAGGATTCAGTCCTTGCTGGACTCAAACTTGTTCCAGCTGTCTCTGTAGGCTTGGAAATGGCACCAGTGACTGAAGACTGTGCCCAGGGTGTCAGGGAAGGCTGAGACACCCCTTCTCTGGGGTTAGAAGCACAAAAAGGCAGTGCAGCACTTGGGGACATATAGGGAGAGAGGGAAGGAGGGGACATCCCTCCCACTGCCCTCATGGTAACTTGGGGGAATAGAGACCAGAGCAACACAAGCCCAGAGCAAGAGTGCTTATGGCAGAGCTGGGGACAGACATGGTGGCCATCAGCCCCTTCACAGCAACACAAGGTCAAGACCTTGAGCTTGGGACCTTGAGATGGACTCCAGCCCAGAGCTGCACACACAGGGAAGAGCCTTCCTGTCTCCAAACAGCAGTCCCCAGCCCCCAAAACCCCAAGAAGCAGAGCCCTCAATCCCAGACACAAAGAGCTACATTTATCACTCCTTGTCAGCACCTCTCAGCAGAGGCCCCTCGGCCCAAGGGGGCCCCTGCCCCTCGCATGGCTGCAAGCCCAGCAAACTACCTGCACAAACATCCTCTCCCCAGGCTGGCATGCTGTGTCCCCAGAAGTCAGCGACAGGCTGGGCACTGCTGATCAGGCCTGCTGGGCTGTAGGAGCAGGGTGACACCAGGGCGTGAGAAGTGGAAGTGCAGTGGTGACAGTTCCACCAAGTACTCATCCTGCAGGCTTGGTCCTGGCTCTCTGTCCAGGACAATTTAACTTGAGCCTGTGGGTAACGTGCCCAGGCAGCTACTCCATTCCACCTGGGAGCAATGAGATCCCTTCACCCAGGCAATTTGATCCAAGCCTCTCCACTGAGCAGCAGAGAGAGGGGAGCAGATCCCTCTGTCGTGGGCTGCCTGGAAAAATTCCATGTGGATTTCTCTGCTTTGCTAGCAAAAAGTCTGTCGGGAGGCAAGAGGATATGCATGTTTGAGCCCTGATCTACACGGAACACCTGGGAGGGGACATAGCCTGGCACCACTGCTTGCTAGTGCAAAGCATACCTGACCCTTTCTGGGGTGCCCTAAAGGCCCAGAGATCCACCTGTTTCCACACCTCCACCTTTGCCTTCCTCTTCCCAAGACCTTGCGCAAGGGGAAGGCAGTCAGCACACTAGCTTCATGGGCTGACCCCACTCTGGGGGAAGGCATGCACCTCCTCCCCGGCTGGCACAATTCAGGATGGAAAGCTCCTCGGAAATAATGACAGAATGTCCACATACATCAACAGAGCCTCATATCCAAAATATCAGGATTTGCCCGATGCCCCACAGCTCACGCGTGCAGGGTGGGCAGGGAGGAAGCCAAAAGCCCAGAGATGATGTCAGCAGTGAGGGACCCCTGCAATCCACCTTCCCCTTCATGGGAGCCCACAACACTCCCTTACCATGCTGAAGTCCACGCCATTGGTGATGGTGTGTCTCCGGTGCTCTGCACGGCCTCTCTGATGCCTCTGAGAGTCCCCAGCCCCTGGGTGGCCACCATCTCCCTGGGACTGCCCAGACTTTGCACCACCACCTGGAACAGAGGAAGGCATGAGGCCAGGAGCTACTTTCAACAAAATCCTCCCCAGGGCCACTTCTGTGAGATGATCTGCAGGGTGGTCTTGCAAGCTGGGAGAGACTGAGCAAACCACCAGCCTGAGCACCTGCTCCCGGCTTTGTCCAGGCAGGACAGGTGTCAGGAATGGCTGACTCAGCTGTGCCAGGCTGGCAACAGACCTCAATGTCATCTTCTGCAGAGAGCAAGCAGCTTCCAGACAAAGCTGGTCCAGTCCCAGCAGAGGAAACTAAACCATTTGTCATATTGCCTGCCCTCATGTGTCCTCATGGGACACCTGGCTTCCACTCAGGTGGCACCAGCTCTGCCAGGAACCCAACCTTTCCTGAAGGCAGCTCCTGCTTGGTGATGGACTTGGCCATGTGGACATCCACTCCAGACACCATGTCCATGATGTAATCATAGAGCAATAGTAAATCAGGCTGTAGATTTTCCAAAATTTTATTAAAACCCCAACTTCCTATCCTGCAAAAGACTAATCTACTACAAACACATGGTGCTGATGCAAATCCATGCATAACCTATTTTTGAAGATTAAGTTCATACTGGCCTGCACATACTGGCAGGTTCCAGGCTGGATCAGGCACCTCCTGCTTGTCGGCCAGGGCAGAAATTCCCATGGCACCTGCAATGAAGACCATACAAGCCCCACACTGCCTGCCCTCACCAGAAACCCAGCCCCGCAGCCACAGCCGAGCCAGCTCCGATCCACCGCTAGCCGAGCTGGTAGAGAAGCACCGTGACACCCCACCACCCCAAACCACAGCGTCAGGGCAGCCAGGGGTGCAGCCAGCACATCCCCAGGCAAGTCTGGGCAGCAGCCTGCTGCTCCTCCCTTCCTGGCCCAGTCCCCAGCCAAGTGCCCAGCACACCCTGTCTCATGCCACCCCCTCGGCCCCACAGCTTCCCAGCTCCCTGCACACAGGTTTCCTCAAGAGTTCCTTTCCCAACCTGGCTTTTCAAGAAGAGCAGCAGGGAGCTGGCAAGTGATGGCAGGCAGCTGAGGAAAAAGCCCTCCTCCCAGGACAGCTCCCCACAGATCTGCCAGGTACCCCCACCCCTTGCACATCCTTCTACCAGAGCTGCCTGGCACAGGCATGGCACACTCCCTGCTGCAGGCACATGAAGGGCTGTGAATAACAGGACAGGGTGTGTGGCACCACATGGGCTGGCACATTTCTTCCCTCTGCTCCATAGGTTTCCTCGGCTGAGCACATGGACATGACAGAGGAAGGATATGAGGCAGGAGAGGGCAGCCATGGCCACAGAAGCCACCCTTCATCTTGAAGATATGAAGTGTGGGAGCCCTGTACTAGGGCTGCCTGTGCTGCCACAGTCACAGTGGTTCAGTGACAGGAGACAGGCTCAGGGGGCAGCAGGCAACACGACACCTTAGTTTGTCACTTTGTGTCACTGGGGAAAGAAGCCACCATGCCATAGGAAAAGTCCTCCTTCTGCTCCATGACAGTATCTCACCCCACCTCCCAGCAAGTACTCTGGCACAGACAGGTCTCTAGCACATCAATGAACACAGTCTTTGATACCACCCATCCATCTGCTTTGCCAGCTCCCTTCGGTTTCATACACCCAAGTCTATCTGGGAGGAACCCAGCAAGACTGGTGTGACCACACACAAGTTGTCCTAGCAGACCTGTAGCATATCCTGCTCAAAAAGCTGAGGAACAGCCCCAAATCAAAGGATACTCTCAACAGTCAGAATCCTAAGGCAAAGACAGGAGCACTTCTGGTAGGAGTTGCAGGACAAATACACGTTAGAAAACTTTTTGCTGCAGTTACCTAAAGTGCTGGGTTGAGCTGAGCTGCACCTGTGATAAGAAGGAGTTCCTGGTCAACCAGCTGAGCTCTGCACACCTGAGCTGACAAGGTAGTGGCTAAAACAGGACCCCTGCTAATGAGCTGGGATAGTTCTTCTTAGGGAAAGAACCGGACCAGATCACCAGAGGTGGAAGAGATCCTGCCATGAGATAATGGACGGGCTCCTCCCTCTGGGACCCTCTCTGCCCAGGACAAGCAGACACCTCATGGTTGTTTTACACTTCTCCACATTGTCCTTGGCAATGGCCCAGACAAGCCCCTCCAAACCATCCCCTCCCTCCTGCGAGTGCCAACAGCTCTCCAGCTGCTAGAGACAAGCCACCCCTGGAGCAAGGGAAAGCACTGTGCTGGGGAGGAGCCAGTGCCCAGGGCCATGACACACTTCCTGGGCTCCTTCTGCTGTGTGCCTTGACTTCCCCAGGTCCCAGCTCACAGGGGAAATACTGGGGTAAAGACCCCAAGAGTGATATGCTCAGACGCTGCTGTGACAAGACACCAGGCACCAGAGGTAGGGACATCATTATGGTGACTTCCCCACCCTGTGATTTCTCCAATATCCACCTTACCATCCTTGTGTCCAGTGGGTGCTGTTGGCTCCCCAGGGACCACGCGGTGCCAAGCAGCAGCTTGCAGACTGCACCAGCACTGCTGGGCTGAGAAGCTGGAAGCTGACTTAAGCAGGGACTTCAGAAGCACTTCTGCCCACACGCTAGGAGAGGTTAGCGTGGGAGAGGAGATAGAATTGTTGTCCCACTGGCTCACTGCACCCCTGGACGTGCCAGGAGAACCACCTGGCCCCAAACTCTGCCATTTTGCCACGAGTCACATCCAAATCGCCTCTGACACGTGCAGATGCTCCTCAGATCATAAAGCATAGCTGGGGAGGCACCCTGTGAGCACCCTCTTCCCCCAAAACACAGGCAGGGAGCATTTCCTCCAACTCATTGCAGCTTATGAGCACTGATACATCATCTCATTGCACTTGGTTGGGGTCTTACAGAAGCCACCACATACAGCTGGAGGCTCAGAGTAGCCTCACACCCAAATAATATAATCTTAGTGGAGACAGGTCTTCCCAGAGCCACAGGCAGCTCCCAGCACCCACCACACATCTCTGCAGCAGGGATGGAGACATATCCTGCCATGGCACTGCCCAACTTCCTTGCATCCATCAGAGGAGAACATCCACCTGTTCAACTGCACCCTGGGAAACCATCTATGGAAGGGCACACTGGGCAGTTGTGCAGGATCTGGAGCTAAAGGAGCAGGAATAACTGAGTTGTACCATTTTCTAAGCTGCTGAATGAACCTGAAACTCAGGCCACTTGCCAGAATTGCCCTGCAATGTGGGATGCTGGCAGCAAGGGCTGAAGCACTAACCCTGCCCGCAGGCTCTGGACAGTTATGGAACATCACCCTCTAA
The DNA here is from genome assembly GCF_017639235.1 of Corvus kubaryi. Taxonomy (NCBI): domain Eukaryota; kingdom Metazoa; phylum Chordata; class Aves; order Passeriformes; family Corvidae; genus Corvus; species Corvus kubaryi. The sequence goes on along the minus strand of NW_024582065.1, from coordinate 119,691 downwards.
TGGAAAAATCCTCAGCAAGCAGAAAGCTGCTGCAGTCAGCCCAGGGCAGAGCTTTCAATCTGCTGCCTGTTCACCAAGCAGGATTTTTTTCAGGTTTTTCCAGATTTACACTCTTGATGATAGAAGAGTTAGTCTGCTTAATAATATTCCCTTAGATGAAGCTCCAGTGATTAGTCTGGAGGCAAAATGGAAAGCAGAGAACCTCAGTCACAGTTAAAAGTTTCTTCTCCACCCAGCAGAAGGGACAGGGAGGGAGCGGTTGGGAAGGGAAGGCAAACCAGCCTGACCTTCCCAAGGTGGAGGAAGTCACTGCACTGAGGTGGTGCAATAACAAGTACCAGCTCCTCACACAGACTTTGTCTCCCTGATCTCAAAGCACTTCACAAACCTAGATAAAGAATTATTACCTACCCAGGTAAGCCCAGAAGCCTGGCTTCCTTATAACATCTACTGACTAGCAACAAATCGAGATGCCAGTGAAACAGTCTCCCCCATGCCAAGGTCAGTGTACCACCCTGGAGGGCTCTGGCAGAGCCAGCACAGGGAGCCCAGATCCCAAGGAAAGGGCAGAGTCCACAGGGATGTGCAGGTGAGCTCTACAGACAAAGCCTGCGACTGCAGAGCACATCGCCTTGGTGCTGCTCTCCCATTTATTAATTGACTAATTATTTATTATTGGGAATAGCGCCGTGGAATGATCCAAACCAAAAAGCTGGATCAGGTTTTGCATTTTTTATTTGTCCAAACCATGCATGACATCGTGAAGGAATCATTCCTGAGGGCCAGTCCAGCGCAGAGCCCACCGAGCACACGGCCGCTCCGTGACCGCAGCTTCACCCCAGCGAAGCCGCTCGGCTTCGGGAGTCCCCAGGGCCCAGCCGTTCTCCGAGACGCCCAGCTGTGCCACCCACCCTCAGGGAAGGTCAGGACAGACTCTGAGCCAGGGGACAACCACGGACACATTACGGCAAAGCCCTTAATTCCTCCTGTCAGCGCTATAAATAGCCCAGCGCACCGCGAGGGGAGCACAGCCCCGGGCGGGCGGCGGCGCTGGGATATTCGCACTGGGATCGGAGTTCAGCGAAGCCAAACTGGGACTAACAGTAACTTTGGGGGAGTTTTACACCGGCCCTGCGGGAATCGCTGGCTCTGAGCCCAGAGGAGGGCACAGGGGAGCGGGGCGAGCCGCGGGATCCCATCCCGACCTCCGAGCGCCAGTCCCCGGCCCCGGCGCTGCCATCACCCCTGCGAGCCCGAGGTCCCCTGCCCAGTGCTGCCACTCACCGCGGCCTCGGGGCTGGCCGTGCCCCGGCTCCCGCTGCCCGCTGCTTTTCCCCCGCCGCTCCTCGGAACAGCGAGGGCTTGGTGGCTTCTCCACGCTCCGCCGCCCGCCGCTGCCACCCTCCACCGGGGGCTCAGCCCCAGGCAGGGCCGCCCGCAGCCCCAGGACGAACCTCTCGAAGGTGAGGTACCCGCTGGCCGGCGCCGCCTGCCGCAACCCCTCCATCACCCCGGCGGGCAGCTCCTGTGCTTCCGCTCCCCGCCAGCGCGACTCGATCTCCCGTAGGTGCACGTAACCCCGCCGCCGGTCATCCAGGATATCGAAAAGAGTTCGCAGGCTCTGCAGGAAAACCCGGGGAAGACCCTCGGTACCGGCGGGGAGCGAACGCTCACCGCGCTCCGGGGCCATCGCCGCCGCTCCGAGCGTTACTCCGCACTCCGCCCCCGCGCGCCTATTGGCTGGCGGCGGGAAGTGCCGCGTTCCTATTGGCTGGCGTCCGGCAGGCGCTCCGGCCATTGGCTAAGAGGGGGCACGGCAGTTTGAGTTGCACGCGGCGCCCGCCCCGCCCCCGGGCCGCGGGTCGCGGTGGGTCCCGGTCCCTTGGCGGGGGGAGCCGGGCCCTCCCCTGCGGTCGAGGGGCCGCGAGAAACGCCAAACCCTTCCTCCTTCTGCCCCCCGCTTTATATACTGAGCATGATGTCGTATGGTCCAGAATATCCCTTGGGTCCATTGGGGTCAGCTGTCCTGGCTGTGTATCCCCCCAACTCCTTATGCATCCCCATCCCCCTCCCTGGTGGGGTGGGGTGAGAAGCAGAAAAGACCGTGGGTCTGTACAAGCACCACTCAGCAGTAAGAAAAATATCTCCATGTTATCAACACAATATTTTGGTCTCCATATTCTCAGCACAAATCCAAAACCTATCGCCATAAAAGCTACAGCGAAGAAAATTAACTCTACCCCAGTCAAAACCAGCACAATTTCTAAAGACTTCAGAGCCAATGTGATTAATGAACAGGGACAAGGAGAATCCCAGCGATGGCATTCACTCTTACTGCCACCTTTGCAAATACACCCAAGAAGTGTTAGTCAATGTAGCATCCCTACAGGAGGGAGATGTAAGCACCAGCATGGAGGAGTCCTGTGTGGTGTACTTGTCTGGTGCCATGGGGGAAATAAAATGAGTCCCATCATCCCAATGCTGTGGCTGGTAAGGCACCAGTGGGCACCAGACAGCAGGAGATGGGGTAGAAGCCCAGTTGAACCAAAGACATGAAAAAAGGATGGAAAAACCCACCAGTGTTGACAAGTGAGAGAAACAGGATTTGGATCTTGTCTTTTACAAACTTAATATGCACTGGCATTGGTAAGAGAATGAGTTTCTCTACTTTACAGGGAACTTTGCTGCGTCTGTTAGATGCAGCAGCATGTTAATCCTAGTGTAAGGTCCTGCCTCCTCTGCAAACCCCCTCGACCAAAGAGTCCATTGCAACACAGCAGACTGCAAAGCCCTGGTGTCATGATTCCCATGTCACAGGCACCTCAGCTTGCTCAAGGGGCTCTGGGCAGCTGCATGCCAGCACCTTCAGAGCCCCCACCCTGGTCTGATGCTCATGATGCTGAGAGGAGTGTCAGGGAGCAAGCCTGCTGGAGAAGGGTGATGGTCAGGAAAGGTGATGAACCACTGTTCAAGTGCTCAGGTTGTGACACTACCTGTGTCATGGACATCTCCTTGTGCCATGTACCAGGGGTGATTCCCTTTAGCTCTGAGTTGGCTTCGAAGGAAGAGGGTGGAAGCTACTTGGGGCTCAAGCTCTCCCACCCACATGGCCCTTGCTATGCTCCCCTTGCCATCAGATTCCCTGTCCAGGTCAGACTGCATCCAGGTGTCTTCAGCACCTTGGTCCTACTTCTGGCTTCTCATTCCATTCTTGCCACTCCTCTTCTCCATGGACACTCAGCCTTCCCAGCCCCAGGCTGCCAGGTAAATCACAGCAGCCTCTGGAGACCCTTAGGGGGCTTTTCTCTACCAAGGTCCTGCTCCATCTGCTCTCTGTGCTGCTGCTGAGCTGTTCACAGCCTGCTTTGCTTTAATTCATTCCTTTTCAGAAATTTCCGGGACCTGTCCTACCTGTTTGAGATCTCTGCTTGGCTTAGCTGTGTTTGACTGAACAGGTTCGCACCTGCTCAGGATACGGGGAGAAGGAACCAGTGCTTCCCTTCCCTTCCTACTCGAAAAACAAGGCAGTCACTGTGGTGCTGCTCAGCTCTGGCAGCATCAGCACGTGGGCTATTATGCTCAGCAAAGGCTTGATCTACAAAAAAGGGGGTTTCCTCTAGGTTCCTCCCCCATCTCTGACCTTGCGGAACAGGAATAACAGGGGGAAATCAGAACGACCTTAATGTCTTTTGTCCAATCTCCCTGCCTAGCCAGTCTATCCCACCAGGAAAGTGAACCAGAGATACCAGACACAGCTCCTGGTGTTTACTGTATCTGCAAGTTCAGCTGAAATACTCTCGCTGCTGTCCATGTGGAGCTTCCTGCTCCAGCAGAGGGAGTTGGGACAAAACTGCTGATGGCAGCTCTGCTCTTGCTGCGTTTTCTGTATCAAACTGCCCTCGACAAGCTGCTTTGAGACACACTGGCGTTTCCATCCACACTGACATTTCCAGGCCCAGTGGATGAAGTTAGGGAGATTTTGGATATTCTTGGAAAAGACTTTTGGGGGGTTCGTGTTTTTTTAGGGGAGGGTTTATTTTCTCTCACTATACAGTTTATCTTGGGGCCAGCCCAGACTCTTCTGACAAACAGAGATGTCTGTTTTTATATAAACAATGCAGTTATTCAGCTCTCCTTCCTTGAAGCTACTGGGAAACACCAGTTGCCATTCAGATCTGGCTCACCCCTGCCTCTCTGCTGGCCTTTCCGGATGGATAAGGGCTGGTGGTTATGTAGGCACCACCTGTGTGGAAGGACCTGGGCAGACAGGGGATGCCACCACAGCAGGGAGAGATTTCATGTAAAGGGGAGCAGAGCAAGGAGGTTTCAAAACCCCAAGGCTCTTAGGAGCAGAAGCTGTGTCAAGTCACATAAAATAAGAAACAGAATGTGAAACTGAAGCTTTGACAACTCTCAGGGATTCTTCCTGATCTGATGGTCACATCTGGATGGGGTCTCGCTTCCCCGACTCCAGTCACATGCAGAGACGTGGCTGTGTCTGAGCTGCTGCCTGTCTTCTCATGTTCTCCTACCCAGCTGGGCTCTGACTGCAGGCAGGATGGCTACTGTAAGGGGCAATCACAGCCTGTGGGCGAGGATTTTACTATGCTCATGAGCACAAAGTTCAAACAAAGTTGTTCTTTGGCATTTTAGTTTGATTTATAGTGTTCTCCTGTTCTTGACTTCTCAGTTCACGCGCTACCCGCAATCCCTGCGGGACCGCGGCTGGGGCGAGCCGGGAGGCGGCTCCGGGAACCTCGTGATCCGCGGGCGGCGGGGAGGGGTTCGGGGGGGTGGGACAGCGTCTCTGGTCCGGCCCGGCCCGGTCCCGCCGTGTCCCGTGCCGCTCAGACTGGGCTTCCCACGCCATGGACCCGCCCGAGGAGGTGCGGGCTCGGCTGGAGCGGTGCGGACAGGGCCATCTGCTGCGGTTCTGGGCCGAGCTGGACACAGCGCAGCGCGGAGCGCTGCTGGCGGCGCTGCCGCCGGGGCTGGGCGAGCACTGCCGGCTGGCGGCGGCGGCCGGGGCCCGCCAGCGCGGCCCGCCCGAGCGCCTGGACGGCCGGATGGAGCCGCTCCCCGCCGAGCTGCTGGGCAGCGCCCGCCGCAGCGGCCCCGCCGCGCTGCAGCACTGGGAGGCGGAAGGTGAGCGGGCCGCGAGGCCGCCTGTCTCTTCTGTCCCGGGGCTGCCGGGGTCCAGCGCGGGGGTTCGGGGGCAGCCGCGTTCCGCCGAGCCCCAGCGGTGCGGGAGCGGGGCTGCGCCCGGCGGGGCCCCGGGGCAGGAGCCGCCTCTTGCGGTGGCACTGCGGGGCACCGGGTGGTCCGGCCCCGGCACCGCGTGCTCCCGAGGCCGGCGGCCGGCGGGTGGGAGCCGCAGGGACGGCGGGTTGGATAAGGAGGGAGAGACCGGGGTCACGGCCACACCCGGCCCGAGCGCCGGCAGCCGGTGTCCTCGACCCGGGGAACACTGGGTGAGACACCGAGTTTTCACTCTGCGTTATGAAATGCAGCAGCCGAGGCCCCGCGGCCGTGCCCGGTAGGATCAGATCTCTACAACTCCGTGACAGTCGGTGATAGCCAGGTGGGTCTCAGTCTTTCCTCCCACATAACAAGCGATGGGACAAGAGGAAAAATCCTCAAGTTGTGTCAGAGGAGATTCAGTTTGAGTATTGGAGAAAATTTCTTCACTGAAAGGGTGGTCAGGCATTGGCACAGGGTGGTCAGGCATTGGCACAGGTTGCCAGGGCAGTTGTGGAGTCACCATCCCTGGAAGTGTTCAAAAAACATATGGACGTGACACTGACAATACTGTTTAGAGGGCATAGGGGTATTCTGTCAAAATGGTTTTCAGTATCTGTCATGAAAAATATGTAATACTAAAGGATTTAAAGGGGCTCCAAGAGAGCTGGAAAGGGACTTTGGACAAGGGCCTGGAGTGATAGAACAAGGGGGAATGGCTTCCCACTGCCAGAGGGCAGGGTTAGATGAGATATGCGGAAGAAATTGTTCCCTGTGAGGGTGGTGAGGCCCTGGCACAGGCTGCCCAGAGAAGCTGTGGCTGCCCCATCCCTGGAAGTGTTCAGGGCCAGATTGGACAGGGCTTGGAGCACTGGTCTAGTGGAATGTATCCCTGCCCATGGCAGGGGTGGAAGGAGATGGTCTTTAAGGTCCCTTACAAGCCAAACCATTCTATGACTCTATAAGTCCCTGGGGAGGGTGGGAGCAGGGGGAGTTTCGTTGCTGCTGAACTGGGTAGCTGCCTTTGTGGGAGGATGAGCTCCCAGCCCACCAACAGATGCAAAGGCCGGTTTCAGGTGCTGATCCCCATCCATGCTGTGTCATGTGTGGCAGAAGGCTGATGGGATCTGGGAGAAAAGTGGATGAAGGAAGCCCAGGAAAGTCCATAATCCGTGGTTTTTGGAGCCTGGTAGATGCGGGTGTGTGAAAGGTAGGGGTAATGGGAGAGATGGTGGCTGGATGTGCTCTTCCCACAGCATGTAAATCTTACATGGATGTCCTGTGCTTTTTTCTAAGTGTACAGTCCTATTTATTTGTAAGGGCTCGCATGTGTCTTGGATCTTTCTTTATAAAATATAATAGCCCTGTTAAAAAATAATTTTAATTAAAAAAAAAAGCCAGGAAAACCCACCTATGGTTGGTAGAAATACTTGCCTAAATTTTGACAAGTTGGCTGCACAGCTTTGACCCAACCCTGCCTGTAAAGAGGTGAGGATGTGTGGGCAGGGGAGTCAAATTTTCCAAGCAGAAAAAGAAATAGAAGCATCGGGGTCACAGGGCAGAGGAGCTTTTCTGCTGTGAATGACTGCACTGATGGGGCTGAGTGGTGATGGAGGGAACATAAGCTGGTACAGTGAATCATAGAATCCCAGAATGGTTTAGGTTGGAAGGGACCTTAAAAACCATCTCATTCCAACACCCTGCCATGGGCAGAGACACCTTCCACTAGACCAGGTTGCTCCAAGCCCTGTCTAACCTGTTCTTGAACATTTCCAGAGATGGGGCAGCCACAGCTTCTCTGGGCAACCTGTGCCAGGGCCTCACCACCCTCTCAGGGAAGCATTTCTCATCTATCTAACAATCTATCATATCTCATCTAACCATGGCCTCTGTCATTGTGAAGCCATTCCCCCTTTTTCTGTCATTCCAGGCCATTGTCCAAAGTCCCTCTCCAGCTCTCCTTAGGCCCTTTGGGCACTGGAAGGGGCTCTAAGGTCTCTCTGGAGCCTTCTCTTCTCCAGGTGAATGCCCCCAGCTCCCCCAGCCTGGCGTCAGAGCAGAGGGGCTCCAGCCCTTGGAGCATCTCCATGGCCTCCTCTGGATCCACTCCAGCAACTCTATGTCCTTTTTGTGCTGACAACCTCAGAGCTGAAGGCAGCACTGCAGGTGGGGTTTCACCTGAGAAGGGCAGAGAATTTCCTCCTCACCTGCTGCCCCTTGTGAGATCAGCCCAGGGCACAGGGGCTTTCTGTGTGCCAGTGGACTTGGTCAGGGCATGTTGAGGTTCTCATCCACACACACCCCCAAGTCCATCTTGGCAGGGCTGTTTGAGGATGTCACAGTGAGGACGAAGGGACCCTTTGAGCCCTAGAGGCACATGGGGTTGGGTCAGGGCTGCTGTTAAACTAACAGCTTTATCAAGCTGGGTCACTTGTCGAGTGAGGAGCTGGTGTGTCTGCCTTGTGCCACTGGCTGCAGCACGGAAAGGAAGGGAAGGCTGGGCTGCCTGTGTGGGCTGGCCTTGCTGGTTGCCAGCACTGCCTGCAGCAGCCCAGGTCTAGTGTGTTTGGGATCCTGCCACTGTGCCCAAATCACCTGGCCCTAAAGTCTGATGGCTCCAGGCCACCTCAGCCCTACAGGCAGCCTGAATTTCTACCAGAAGGGGTACACACAGATGTTCTGTTTCCTTTGATTTGTTTTTATGATCTGGTTTAAGGAGGGCAGTTGGGAGCAAAGGCTTTGTTCTGCTGAACTCAGGCATTGCTGTGTGTCCCTGCAGACGTGGCCTTGTTACCAGCAGCATCCCTGCATGGCGTTTCCTAGTGGAACCCATGTTGTGGGCACAGGCTTCGCGGGATCGTGGGTCCCTGAGGGGATGCAGCTCTGGAAGGCCTGTGTTTGCAGTGAGCTGCTGGTGGTGTTGAGCAGGGTGGGAGCAGATGAGCTGTCCCAACCTGCTGCCCAGTATCCCTGAGTCTGCATGGCTGGTACAGCCTGTGGCTGTGGGGTCACTGTCACCCTGAGCTGAGCTGCTCTGTGCTCTGTCCGTGGGTGTCTGAGCTCTCCACAGCTGCCACCTGCATTGCATCCTCCAAAGACTGAACAGCTGAAATGATGTCTCCTCCTTTCTCCTCCCCCTTTTTCTATGATAAAAAATGATGGATAAAAGAACCTCAAAACAGACAACTCAAAACTTGTCTTGGGAACACCTGAGATATTTTTTAATAGTTAAAATACTACTACTACTATTATTGTCTCTCAGACAACGAAACTGCCTGGTTAGATTTGCTTTCAGATCTTAAATGCCGACATTTAACAATCACATTTTCCAGGCAGCCCTAGGGATGATGGTATAAATCAAACACACATACAAGCACTTTTACATTCTGTCAGTGTTCTATTAATGAAATCTAAGTCATGGCCATGGGCTGAGGTGTACCCATTTCATCAGAGTTTGATGAGCCATTCTGGTTATCTGACTGCTCTGCAGAGTTGAAAAGTTTGGACTCTTCTCTTGCTGACTGCTGTTCAGTAAGAGAATTCTTGCAAGACCAGTCTGTTCCTCCTACAAAATCTATTTTTGTTATTTTACTTTTTATGCAGAGTAGGACTGGCTGCAGCATTTGTGGGTATCTCAGCAGCCAGCACTTTTTCGGTTTAGTTGAGCTGTTTGTATTTCACATGCTGCACAAAATAAGGTGGATTTTTTTTAAGGGGATAGATCTTTCCATTGCAGCCAGATGAGTCAGTTCTTATGAACTTTAGTTGTGAATATTGGTAATTTTACAGCTGGGAAGTCAGAGCAGAGCTACTTACTCAGATTTTTGGAGTTATTTGTTTGGTGACCTAGGATCAGAACTTGGAAAAACTGTCTGGGTTGTAGGGTTGTACCATAAATACTGAGAATGCCATAAATGATGGGAAGCATTCCCCTTTCTGGGTTGTTCATGTGCCCCATGGTGAGCCCTCCTGGAATATGGCCCTGTCAGTCTGCTGGATTGTGGAAAAAGTGACATCCTTGATGTTATCAGTGATATTGCTTTGAGCTTGGGTTTATCCCAATGAGGTTGAGGTTTCAGTCCCTGCAGTGTGAGGCTCCTCCAGGAGATGGGTGTGAGATGCCAAATCCCCCTTGGGCAGATCCCATCCCCTTGTCACTGCGTGGAAAACTTCTGAGAACTGCTATCTCCTTTGGGGCATCTGCATTTCAGTGGAGTGATGCCAGCTGTGGCATCTGTGAGCTGTGGCTGAGAATTGTAGCTCCTTGCTGCTGTGGGACAAAGTGGGGGCCTCCTTGACTTTCCCAATACAGTGTTCACTCCAGAGTGTCAGGTGAATGATCCCCTTGGTCACAATCTGGTGCTCTGTAGAAACCTCTAATTTGGGGTCTGTGGGATGTGGTCTGTTGCATCAGAACCCGAGTGTGTGTGTTGGTGTGAGCCTGGCAGTGCAGGAGGGAGATGCAGCGGGGTAAGTGCCCAACTTGTACCGCTGGTGGGTGAATCTCAATTGCACCCCAAAGCAGGACCCCCATGCTGCAGCAACTGAAACCAGCAAATGCTGAGCTCAGACCTCAAGTAGCTTTGGTATAAATTGATGTGAAATACTTTAGCTCAAGCAGTTTCAGTTCTAGATAATTTTAAAGAAAAATATATTTTTAAAATGTTTTAATTGCCCATTTCATAGAATCAGAGAATGCTTTGGGTTGGAAGGGACTTTAAAGACATGGGTGTGGATGCCACCCACTAGATGAGATTGCTCAGGGCCCTGTCCAACCTGGCCTTGAACATTTCTAGGGATGGGGCAGAACAGTTTGGAAGTGTCCCACAGGGCAACTTTTTTAGGATTGTTTTTCCCCCTCCATAAATTCTTTCTGTGCTGGATCCCAGTAGGGAAACAGCACCACCCAAGCCAGGGCACGAGGAGATCTGGGGCCATGCTCTGGTGCCCCTCCACTCAGCTCTTTCCCTTCTCCTGCAGTGGTGCCTTGCACTGGCAAACAGCTGAGCACGCAGGAAAACCCATGTGATGGGACCACTGAGAGCCTGAGAGCCTGAGACCCTCTGCTCTGTACTTTGAGTCTCATGGGCAGCTCAGTGGAGGCACAAAGGAGCCGTTTATTGCTTGTGGTTTGTTGTGAAATGCTGGTTGTGAAATGCTGGTTGTCTTATTTGCATCACCATGCAGCTCACCCAGATGCTCCATGTCTTTTACATTAGAAATTTAAAGCTATTCAAGCTTCCCCTGCTATCCAAGGACTCCTGAAACTTTGAAATCCCAAGATTTCCACCCACAGGTTTCTCCTTAGGGAGCTCCCCTAATCCCACTTGGAGGATTGAAGATCTCCAGAGGTTGCTTCCAGCTTCCACTCCTGTGGCCCTGTGACCCCAGAGGCTGCTCTGCAGCAGAACCATGGCTGTGGAACCACCTCCCTGTGTGCCTGGACGCTACCAGCCTTTTTGGAAGGGGGTGTGTTTAGAGGGAAAGATTTGTGTTACTGCTGTGGTGAGACTGAAACTTGTAACCCTGGGAAGGGGAGTCGTGTTACTGCAATGTCATGGATGACTTAAGTCTTTGCTGAAAAAATTGCTGAAAGCTGCAGTTCTGAACAGAATTAAAATCGAGCTGGGTTGTTAAAACAGCAATTGGTATTTTTGCTCTACTGTTCATTTAAACAGCCAATTATTTAAAGATTAACATAAACCCAATCCTGTTTTTCTTCTAATTCAATTTCTTTGGTCCCCATATCTTTCAGTCCAAATCAAGAGTGTTTTAGCCCCAGCTATGGTTAATGTGGGGTGTTTGCTGAAGGCTGGGGTGCTCCACAGGCTGTCCTTGGCTGCAGGAGCGGTGGCAGTTCAGTGCTGTGCAGTGGCAGAAGGCCCTGATAGCTACTGCAGCAGAGATGTGGCTTCTGACATGGGCAGTGCTCCTTGCATTCCCAGAGAAACACAAAGTATTCCCTAATGAAAGATCTTTCTCACAGTTGTCAGTCATTATTGTGATGCTGGCTTCGGAGGAGACAGGGACCAAAGTCTGAGAGTGAGCTGAGTGTCTGGTTCTTCCCCAGATTCTGGACTTCCCTGATTTGTCAGGAGCACTGAGGCTGGTTTTAATTAGATTGTGGAAGTTGCAGCTCTTGCAGGCTTGGCTGTGTTACTAGCCCTGACTGCAGCTCTGTTCAGCTTCTATTGAAACTGGAGCACAGGTCCAGATAATTGTTTAAGGCAGATTCCAGAAATGCTCATGCTTTACGCAAGATAATGAGACTTGGCTTCTTTGCGATGTAGAAATGATAAGGGACTTCTGGAGGTCTCTAGTCCAACCCCCATTTGGACCAGAACTGTACACAGCCCGAGGCCAGAGCAGCTACAGCTTTACCAAAGTAAGCCTTGAAAACCTTAGGGGACATCTCCCCCCTCTCTGGATGTCTTTTCCAGTGCTGCACTACCTCCCTAGTAAAGACTTTGTATCCTAATGTCCAGTTTGAATCTCCTAGGCTGCAGCTCATGGCTATTGTCTGTTTTCACACCAGTTGTTGCTTTAGATGAGGAAACTGCTGCATCCAGGAGGTGAAATGAATTTTCTCCTGTGTGTGCAGTGGCATATTTCTCTCTGAGCTGCCAGCATTGAACTGGCAGCTTCTGGCTGTTGCCTGAGCTCTGAAGAAAGGCTCAGGAGAAGAACATGGGGTGTTGATTGCTTTGGAGGTTCTTATGTTCCCTTGGGCTTCTTTTCCTGTTCAGGTTTACATCAGATCTCACAGAACAAGGTGGCAGTGCTGCTCCTGGCTGGAGGACAAGGAACCCGCCTGGGAGTCAGCTATCCCAAAGGCATGTACAATGTGGGGTTGCCCAGTGGCAAGAACTTGTATCAGATCCAAGCAGAAAGAATCCGCAAAGTGGAGCAGCTTGCTGGCAAGAGACACCACTGCAAGTGTGCCATTCCCTGGTAGGTGACGCAGAGCCAGATCTGCAGTGCAGGGCTCTTTGCATTCCAGTCTTGCCCATGTTGTCTTCAAGAAGCACTGAGCTGGGTGCTGTACAGAGACAGGTCGGGGGGAGCCTTTTGTTGGTGGGATTTGCGATGCCAGTGGCTGGAGGAGGGTGCAGAGGGATGGGAGGTGGCAGGTCCATGTCTGCAGACCTGAGGGATTGAGTGCTGCCTTTGCATCACTGACCACAACCCTAACTGCTGTACCTTGCTGGCTTTCCAAGCAGTTACTGGCAACACTGTCAACAGCACCTTTCAGTGATGGTTTCAGATGCTTTACAAGAAATTTCATCCATTTCTGCTTTCTCAGGTTCCTGCATGGAGGACAACCTAGAGCTTGCCTTCCGAGCCACTCTTCCCACCCTTGTCCATAATCTCTGCCACAGCAAAAAACCTCTTGCTTTGTGTTTAGGCCACCTCCTGCTGTCACTGTTTACAGTTGCCAGTTCTGCTGGCTGCTCCTGGCTTTCAAAAGAGATGAGCTCTGGGCACAGTGCAAAATGTGAATTTCCTATGGGATGTGGTGGGTGAGAGGAAGGCACTGCAGACGTGTCTGGAAATGTTTTCTGCTAAATGTTCTTTGTTAGACCGTGAAGATTATGCAGAAATACCCTTATGGTATCAGTGTGTGGTCTGAGGCAAGGTTTCCACAATGAAAGAGCAGGTGTCTGAGGGCTTCAGGTTGCCACATTGTTTTACAAATTGGAAGTCAAAGTCTATTGATACATTGTTTCCTTATGGAAGGTGAGTCCATATTGTCCTTCTTCCTGAAGCCTTGTATACAGGACCTGAATTGCAAATACATCACCCCTGGTGCTCCTGGAAGCCAGGATGAATTATTTGCAAGATGCCACATCTGTTTCCAGTTCCCCTCCCACAGCTGAGGAGGCAGTTGAAGCAGTTTGCTGCTCCAATACACCTGGGCCCAGGCTATGCTGTGCTGCAGAGATGTAAACTGGGGATGGGGGATTGAGGTCCAGGCTCTCCTGTGCCAGGCGTTGTTTCCTCTGTCATGCTGACAGAGGACCCTGTATTCTGTGCTGATAGTTGTTGAAGACCTTGACAGGTAGATGATGAAGGTGGCTTTTAGACAGTAGTGAAGGAGTATAATGGAGGAAGAGACAGAAGCAATGTGGAGCTGAAAGGAAAGGAGGAAATAGAAAAACCTAAGACAAAAACAAACCATGCAGCCAACATATGGGAATACTGCTGTTTGCCTTGGCACTGAAGAGGTGCTGGCAGAGTGAGCTGGTCAGGGTTTCTTTAGACACTTAACATCAGTTTGAATCTAGAGTAAATGAAGCTGTTTTCTGCCCTTTGTCTTGTTTTCCAGCTTATCCAGATACCCAGATGTTGTTCACATTTAGGGCAAGGCTCTGCCTCTGTCCTGGCATATCATATCAGATCATACCCTGATATGGTCATAGGACCCCCTGCAGCCTTTCTGTTCTGGGGATGAGTTCTGGAGGTGAGCTCTCGTGTGCAGTTGCTCACCACAGGATGCTGCTTTGTCTCTCATTTCACACTCCTGGGATTCCTCTCTTTTGTGTTCAGTTTGAAGTTTTGCCTTTTGCTTGTGTTGTTCTTTCTCATTGCCCAGCCCCTATTCCTGCCCAGGTACATCATGACAAGTGAGTTCACACTGGGGCCGACAGAAGAGTTTTTTGTACAACACAACTACTTCAACTTGGATAGATCCAACGTCATCATGTTCGAACAGAGGATGCTGCCTGCTGTCACCTTTGATGGGAAGGCCATCTTGGAGGAGAAGGGGAAAATTGCCATGGCTCCAGGTACCTGCTGTTTGCTCTTCCATACTGTAGTACTGTCATGTGTGTTGATAGTTGCTATGGGCCATCAGCGAGCTGGGCACACAGAGCAGGCTTTGGAGGTCAGGGTTCATGCTTCCAGTTAATGTGGAAAGCTGCTGCTAATGTTTCAGGCTGGTAATCAGGAGCATAGCTCTATTTAGTTCTTGCTGGAGATTTGACCACAGCACATGTTTTTTATCCAAGTCTGGGAGTATTGGTAGGATTAGGAGTGCTGTGGCTGCAGGGTAGGAAAAAGGTGTATCAGCAGAGCTCTCTATGAGGTCTCTGGAGTGCTGCCTCCCGTGGTGAAGGTCAGGAGCTCAAGGCTGATAGCTGGAAATGGATAAAAGAGCAGCAAGAAGATTAACTCTTTTCAAAATGACAGCAATGTCTCACCTTGTAATGTTCTCTTAACCTAGACATGGTAAGAGACTTGGTGATGGCAGCCCTGTTAGGACTGTGTTGCACCTGCAGAGTGGTTCTCCTGAGCTGATAAGGGCATCCAAGAAGGAACTGTAAATGGGTGATCTGTGATAAACATGCAGGTGTCTTTTGTGCAGCTGCAGTTCAAGCCTTTAAAAAGGCATTGAGAAGTTGTGGGGGGAAGATAAACAGAGAATAAGATTTATTTTAGTCTTTCTCCAAGAAAGAGAAGAAACAAGCTTTTGCCCTGCACTGGAGGAGAAATGTAAAAGACTTTTCCCACCCTCTGCATAGATTTGCCCTTTAGTATTCTCCCTCTGAGGATCTCACTAGCCTTCATAAAGTCTCATAATGCTGCTCAGTGAGGCTGGTCCCCATGGTCCCATTCTGCAAGTGAGAGAGCTGGGGTGAAGAGAGGAACATACTCCCCTGAACTGTGTGGCAGAACTGGAAATAAAATCTGGTAGCACTGGCTCTTGACTAGAAAACATTCCCTGCTCTTCTGTTCAAGAAAGCTTGTTTGGTACTTTCTGGTTTTGCTCTGTTAGACACAAAAAAACCCACCCCAAAGTCACTAATAAGCCAAGACTTTCTCTTTTCTCTTGCATTATAGATGGCAATGGTGGCTTATACCGTGCTTTGATGGATAATAAAATTTTGGATGATATGAAGCAGCGTGGAATCCAGTATGTCCATGTATATTGTGTGGACAATATCCTCGTGAAAATGGCAGATCCAGTCTTCATAGGTTTCTGTATTTCCAAAGGGGCAGACTGCGGTGCAAAGGTGAAGCAGTGCTACCACTGGGCTGGTTTCCCACAGGGAGTTTGGGTCCGATGACATTTGGAAGCTGCTGGCTGCGGGGAGCTTACATGACCTGGGGTGTTCAACCCTTTGCCCATCAGCAGCTCACTCTGAGCAGATTTAGAGTTGCTTGCTGCCTGCACTGTGTTCCAAATCCCTACCCATGGGTGTCCTCTGTTCTTCCCAGAGTATTGTGGAAAATAAACTTCAGTTAGGGCAAGGACTATAGCTGCACAGGAAACTACACCCTGGAATTGCTTCCCCTCTATGCCCAGCCCTTTCTACAAAGGCACTTGGGCTGTCTAGAAGCCATACTGGACTGGGTTGCGTTTTATAAATGCACCTTTAAGTCTAATGGAGGCATTTCTTACGCTCTGCTGTGGAAGATGGGGAATGCCGAAACAGCCTGGATTTTGTCAACCTAAAGCAGCAGGTGCCTGAAGAGAAATTTATGTTACTTGAGTCATTAGCACTGTTCAGGCAAATGGGGAGTTGAAGGCTCATAGCTGCAAACAGCTTTCTTCTAATGCCAGATCCTAGTCCTTGATAAGAAAACTGCCCCCCAGGATGCTGATTGCTTTTAACTGGTTTGTCTTCTGAGAAACTGTTCAATTAACAGTTGAGTACTGGGGTTTATGTTGAATTGTTGGGGAAAATGTGCTTCCAGACTGCTCTGTGCCCCTTGCACAGCCCTGAGGACTGCTGTGGGATTGTTTGTACTTGGGAGTTGGAATAGTCCTGGGATTTTCTTCCTCTTTGTCATAAACCTGTGTCCTGTGGCTGCAGGTAGTGGAGAAGGCCTACCCCACGGAGCCTGTTGGGGTGGTGTGCTGTGTCGATGGGGTGTACCAGGTGGTGGAGTACAGCGAGATCAGCCCAGAGACTGCACAGCAGCAGCGCCCTGAGGGGGGACTAATGTTCAGTGCTGGCAATATCTGTAACCACTTCTTCACTGTTGAGTTCCTGGAAACAGTGGCCCAGTAAGTCCCAGCAGACCTTCTAGGTAGCTGTGCAGCCCAGAAATGCCTCCAAGAATGGGTGTTCCTGTTTCCACTCTGTAATTTCAGTTATGGTTACCCACCCTGTGTTGCCTTTTGCCTTCTCTCTCTTCCAAACAGTTCCAAACACCTGTGTCCCCTTTCTGACAGCCCCAGCATGCTCTCCAGGCCCTACTCAAGGAAGAGGTTCCCAGGGTCACTGTAACTAAATCAATTGAGATATACCAGTGCATGATCTTCCTGGGCCTTCAAGGGTGAGCAGCTGTACAGGCTGCAGTGTGGTCAGTGATGCAGCCTCACCCCATGGATTTCCAGTGGGAATGTCACCCATGCCAACCCCTGGGAGAAGAGAGTTTGCAAGAGAGGGTGAAGTTGTGGGTAGACTCTGCACAGTGGTGTTGGGGGGAATGGGGATGTGATGCTGGGCATTCAGTGAGCAGCTGCACAGCCTTCCTGAAGAGCTTGAATTACCCTTGGATGAGGGATCTGCTCTGCTCTATTTTCATCCCAATCAGGTAACAATTTGGGTTGCCTCTTTTTTTTGTAACCTCTGCCTGCAATTTCAGCTTGATGCAAAGTTCTCCCTCTCCTCTGATTGTCATGGCCCAGTGGTACAGGGAGAGCCTGTGGCCAGGCTGCTCTGCTCGGGGAAGTGTTTCCTGGATGTGACCCCGATCACTTGGGAGGGAGCAACACCACCACAACAGTTGAGAGTTGACCCAGAGCAGTAATGAGCTATCTGGTTTCCCTCAAGTGTATTGCTTTTTTTCTAAGTGGGCTTGAACTAAATAAAATGGTTTCTTCTCCTTCTGCAGGAAATGGGAGTCGCAGCTGAAGCATCATGTAGCCATAAAGAAGGTGCCCTACATTGACAAGGAGGGAAATCTGGTAAAACCACTAAAACCGAACGGGATAAAGCTGGAGAAGTTTGTGTTTGATGTGTTCCAGTTCTCTAAGTTAGTGACAGACATCATTTTACTTTTCTCCTCCCCTTCTCAGTGTTTGTTTGAATGACTGTAGGTTGAAATAACCCATCCCAGGGAGCACATGGTTTGTGGGTGGCTTGTTAGGAAGGTTGTTGCATCTATACCCAGCTCCAATCCAACAGTAACGCTGCAGGCTGTAAGGGGAGCTCACAGGGTACTCAGTGCTTGCGCCAACCCTGCTCCCAGACTGGTCATCCTGCTGAGCATGTGGTGGCTGGCCTGGCCTCTGCCAGCCTGGGAAAAATAAAAGGAAATTGAGTGCAAAGCCAATGAAGCCTATATTGGAGTGTTCAGACTTGCAAAAATTGGGTCTTTCAGCATTGTGGCTGCCATGGCAACTGCAGCTCTGGTTACAATTTTGGGTGCTGTTATGCCAGGGCTCAGCTCGCACCCTTTGTGCTCAGAAAACTCTTTACTTAAACACCATAGGGCCAAGTTACTGTTGCTGTGGGAACTGTCAGTGTTCACTTTCCAAGTTCTACAACATAGTTGGGAGTGCTGTGACATACGTAGTCAGGGGTGCTTGTGTCTAGGGAATGTGGGATTTTAGCAATTAAGCATAAGTGTTCTTATAGAATGTATTTTCCAAGGTCTCAAGTTCAGCAGTGAAGATTGTGTTTTAGGCTTAAATAAATGGAAAGGAGAGACCTCAGGCAAACTGAATTATCTTTGTTTGGGGATAGTATTTCTCTTTTTAGGTGATTTCCTTTAGAATAGAGAGCTCAAGATTTGAACCAGTCTGTTTCCTGATCTGCCTTCAATAAAGTAGTATCGAACTAAAGACAAAACCACGGTGATGGGAACACTGCTGAGTTCTGAGCTGTGACAAGACTCATTTGCAAGCAGTGGTTCCTTGTGCTTTTTTAATGGCTCAAAACCACCTTGGCAGCTGTGCTTCACACATGAAGTGCAGAAATGCACAGATGTTGCTGTGGCGCTTCTTAATTTGCATTCCCATTTCTGGTAAACAGCTGTACTTCACATTCACCTGTGAGGCCTCCCTTGTTGCTTGTTTGTCCCTGGGAACTGGTGTCCTTAGTTGGTCCTTACCTACAGACCCCCATGCAGGGGGCATTTCTTGGGGCACGGTGGGGTGCTCTGCAGTGAGTGCACTGCTCGTGCTGTGTCCAAGCTCTGGACAATGCTGTGCTCTCTGTCCTGCTGTGCCCTGACCTGTCTTGTTTGGGAACCACCCACTGCCTGAAGATGTTTCTATGGCATCTCTGCAGAACTTGTTCTTTTTCTCTCCTCTGAGCACAGCTCTGGTGGGATGGAAGGCTGTAATTATGTTCCCAAAGAGACAAGGCTTCTTGTGTTTTTCCATTCTACAGCCCTGGTACTCCTTGGCTCTTCAGATGGGCAGTGGAGCTTCCCTTGGCTTGACTGCCTCAGGCTGCATACGGTGCTGCTCCCTAAAATATAGATGAGCCTTTCCCCGTGAATGTTGTTGTTGCATTAACAGGGCTGATGACTAGCTCTGGTTTTCATGATCGTTGTTTTCTTCCCTTTCCTGATAGGAATTTTGTGGCATTTGAAGTTTTGAGAGAAGAGGAGTTCTCACCGCTAAAAAATGCAGACACAGCTGACAAAGATACTCCTACCACTGCTCGGCAAGCCCTCCTGGCCCAGCATTACCGCTGGGCTCTCAAGGCTGGGGCCAGATTTGTGGATGAAAATGGTTGCAGGATACCAGAAAAACTCAGGTATAAATCTCTGTGACCTTCTCTGCAGCTTCTCTGCTGGAAGTGCTCAGCTGTGCCAGCTGGCCAGTGGCACATGCTGGGTTCTCCAAAACCAGGCATTAGTGTAGTCACAGGGTGGCTCAGCGTGATTTTTGGTCCTCTCTGGATATGCAGGTTGATGTCTATTACAGCTCCTGCTCTTCTCATGACTGTGGGTGCTCCAGGTAGTTAGTACACAGGGCTCTGGGCATTCTCTCTGGCAGATCCCTGCTCTTGGGGTAATGAGTTGGCTCCTCCTATAGCACCTTTTTAGACAGGGGCAGCCTTTTCCATCACTCTGGATTTAGCAACGCAAAGAATTTTAATTTGTAGGCCCTGACAGCTTTTCTGACTGTGGCCCCAACAGGATTCTCAGGTGGGCTTAAGGATTGGCTGTTAGAGTGATTACCAGTACAGATACTTCCTGCATCACATATAATGGGAAGCTGCTTTTACTCCATGGGGCCATTACTTCATCAACTCATAGTTCAATAAACCCACAAGTTGTTCATTTTATTTGAAAATCTCTATAAAAGTGGTGTTTTGGTTTTGCTGAGTAACATTTGGGACCTGCTAATTCCTTTTTATTTTCACACTTTGTTTTCACATAATGTGTGACTACAACAAATGTCTTATCCTTCTGGATATCCTATTCTGGACAATCTTTTGAAGAAGTTGCACTGGTTTTTAAGCATGGCAGGAAGTTAATCCTGTGTTCTCTTCATTAGTCTCTCAGGAACTGAAGATCCTCCGGCTGTGTGTGAGATTTCTCCATTAGTGTCTTACTTTGGAGAGGTGAGAATAACTATCTATGGAGGCATTTTTAAGAGTGTGCAGGTATACATCTGATTTCCTTCCAAACACAGGTGTTTTCTTTAGCCTGGACTTGCTGAAAAATGATAAGATAAGGAAACAGGGACTTGGGCTCTGTGTTACCATAATGTGGTTCCATTATGGTTTACTCTTCAGCAGTTTGTTCACTCTCAGTTTTAGCCATCTGTAAAATGAGATTTGCGATGAGGCTGCGGTTTCATGAAGACTCATGAGCACTTTGAGATCTTAATGAGAAGTGCAGAACATTCAAATTAGAAAATCCATGGGTTCTGTCCTCATTTGTGCCCATCTCCCACAATCAGTGAATCCTGACTGAGAAGTGTGATATGTGTGTTGGCTTTAGGGAAGCCATTACTCAAGTTTGTCCCTCTGAAAAGAATTGATCCTGAGAAACCTGCTTCCATTTAGCAGTGAGAACAGGAGCTTCCCTGTGTTGGACGGAGAGGGTGAGAAATAGTAGATTGCAGGAGCATGTGTGGACACTGTTTGCTAGGTTTCCACGTGTTAACTTACAAGCCAGCTACCTGCACTAGGCATATTCCTCAACACGTGCAGGTGGCGAACTTGTTGCAATCAATACGTTGTCAGAACAAAATGTAAACAAGGCAATTGAAGTTGACTTTGCTGGGATTATTCTAATGATAGTTAAGGACACACCTTCCCATGCTGCCCCCCCCCCCAAGAAGCTTGTTTCTGACATCACATTTTATGGTTCCTTAGTGCCTCTGCTTGTTGAACCCCAGAAACACTTTCTGTCACTGGGGAAACTGTTACTGTTGCCTGTCCTTGACCTTCGCCAGTCATTCCTTGAGGACTTAAAAGTACTGCATTTACAGCCTAACAATACTGTTCTCACACCTTCTCAGGGTCTGGAGGTGTACATGAAGAACAAAGAGTTCCCTTCTCCCTTTGTACTCGACGAAAAAAAAGTGGAAATGCTGGAAAATTCTTGAAGTGGGAAGCCTTTCCCTCTCAAATCAGATCTGTGTTTGTGAGATCCATTATAAGAACTGACAGTACTAAAATGTCAGCTATGAAGTGCATTATAAAAAAATTGCTTTGCAGTGTCTGATTGATGCCAAATCTTTGCAGCAGTTGTGATTACACACAGATGTGTGAGCTCCCAGTGCTGTTTGGTAACTTTGAAGGCTACGCCTTTTACCTCAGTCTGTTTTGTGTACTTGGATGTGAGTGAGGATTAACACTTTCTAGGTGCTAAACAGATCCTGTATTTCTTACTTACTGTTTCATATGAATTTGGAAAAGAGCCAGTCAAGGCCTGATAAATCATGTTGCATTCAAGAAGATTCAATTTCTTCAGTGCCTTGTTAGGTTACCTTCTTTGTGCTGGTGTGGTTGTTTTTTTTTGGTTTGGTTTTGTTTCTAAATTGTGTGCACAGCTGCAGTCAGTTTGAGGCCCCATCCTGAAAAGTATGGAAGGACTTTGGGTACTGAGGTTTTCTCTCCAGCGGTTAGTTTTTTCCCTAATCATGTCCTGATTAGAAGATCCAATTCAGCAATTGCATCCTCTAAGCAGATCATACAGAGTCTGCTCTATGTAGGGATGTTGCTGTGCCTTAGCACTGCTTGGGGCTTGGAGTCCAAAGTAGAACAGAGTAGTTTTGTATCTGGGCTTGCTGGTCCCATGCCTAGACTGATTGCTCCTTACAGTTGTAGTGGGTTTTTTTGATTAAAAAAAAAAAAAAAAAGAATATTTTACAACCCTCTGCCCTTCCTGACTATAACAGTTTTCCTTTCCATTTCCTGTTTCATATATACCAAATCCCTCAGACAAGGCTCTCTTGAGGTATCTGAAAGTAGTAAGAGAAAAAAATCCCAGTGGTAGATTTTAATGCTTAACCAAAACAAAAAAAAAAGACTTACTCTCAGCATCAACAGGGTACACAGTAAAACACCACCCTCTGCTTCTACACTTTTTGCCCAGGTGATTTTCCAGCACTCTTTCACTTAGGAAATAATTCCATAGATGCCTTTCTTTTAGATATGTTACTAACCATAATGTGAAGATAAGTGCCAGCTAATGAAGGACACTAACTGTCAGAACAAATGTAGCATGTGAACTCAGCCCTGGCCAAGGGGTCCCAGGGTAGCCCTGACCCTCGACCCACCAGTGATTCTTCCTGTTCAATCTTTGGACACTGCCCCAGGAAGATCAAGCCCATCTGATGTAGAACCCGCACTGAGCATCTCCGAGTTGTTTCAGCCTTGGTGAGGATGCATCAGGTGCATTCTCTGGTGGCTGGCCTTTGCATCAGAAATGTTCTGTACTCTTCTCCTAAACATGGTGTTAGGGAAGGTAGTGAGAAAAATGTTTCATCTGAAATGTTATTTCACGCTATCACCTTCTACTGAGGAATTGCTTATGCTGTTTCATTAAGCATAAATAACTTCCATGGCTTTCTACAGTTTCTGATGTGACATTCTATTCAGAATAATAGAGAAGGGAATGGGGAAGTATAAAAATTACTCTGAGAGTAAATACAGTTTGTAAGTATGCTCAAGTTTTCCAAGGAAAGCATCTAAATGTCAGTATCAGAGGTTTTGGTTGTAAAGTGTTTCTGCATGAACTTGAGTAATGATCCTTTCAAACATGCAGACCAGCTAATGACAGTTCTGATTACCTCAGTTGGCATGTGCAGCCAGTAATTCACATTTTTAGTATTAATGAAGCATTTGTCCTTGTCTGTAGTCTTTTTGCACAGTGTTTCTATGACACATTCCATTCCTGTCAGTCAAGTTTTATATTTGAGAACAAGTTGTGTTGTATATTTGTGAGTATTGCTCAGCAATTTGAGCACATGCTTGTTTTACACTGTGCTGTGCTATAAAGGAAGATTTCTTTTGCTTTTTCTAATAAAAGCAAATATAGCAAACAATAAAGTTCTTTCTCTTTTGACGCTTCAGTTTCCATGCACACAGAACAGAGCTGCTGACATGGTTTTCAAGGTTGTTTTCAAGCAGAAGCTAAATTAGAATGCTGAATGCCTTGCCCCCCTTTTTTTTTAAATTTTATTTTCTATGTCTCTTCACATTTTAAACTGGAATATAGAAATAATTTTGAGAGAACTTTAACAAAAAAAATCTGTCCTATAAGTAACAAAGTCTTTGTATGCATTATAAAATGAAAAAAAGTACCTGAAACAAAGGGAAGGCCTGTAGTACTCCAGAAACTTCTGGACATCTAAGCATTTTTAACAATAAAGATGTTACTGTGATTTCTATGTGTTTGTCTGTGTTTCTTGTATGTGAGAAAGACACACTTGTTATCTTTGTCTCTATGAATGTTGTCACCACAGCTGCAGGATGGTGTCACTGGTGGTACATCTGGAGGTTGCAGTGCCCACCGTTCAGATTACAGGGGCATATGGAACTGAGCAGAGGGTGATTCCTGAAGGGGGTTGACATTGTGGGATCTATTTTTTCCATCAGAAAACAGAATATTGTGTTCTTGTTTGCAATGCCTGTATATTTTCCCCAAGCTTTTCAGCTTAGTTATTGAGGGAAGGGAGTCTAATTGCAGGTGGTTGTTTTATTTCAAGTCGATTTGAGTAATATGGTTCTGAGTCAGTTTGGCAGCTGGTGTGTAGATAATGAGCACTTGCTGGAATGCAACTTTTACTTTGCTTTCCGATGACAGGCACTTCTTAAACAGGGCTCTATTTATAGCACAATCAGTAGGGAAAGTCAGTAATACCTCACAAATGGTGGATTGCCCTCATTTGGGGGCTTAGTGCTGAACCCAGCAAATGTCAGAAGCAAATCTTCCTTTCTTACTTCTTTCCCCCCATTTATCTCTTGACATCCATGTGAAGGCTGCTGGGGATTTAAATGTGTTTTTAAGTTAGATGAATCAGTAGTTTCTTGTGATAGGAAAATTAATGCTAAAAATGAATGCATGCTTTAGGCATCTTAAATTGTTCTTCTGCTTGTTTATGCTGTTCCTGTCTATCAGAATTTTTGATTGATTAATTTTCTTAATCATGCTCAGAAAACACAACATTTTCAATTTTATCTTGAAATTTAGTGTGAGATGTATTCCAAATGTAAAGGCTCAAATGATGCATCCTAACCTGCCACTTTAGGCACAGCTGGAGGTGAATTCAGTGCCAGCACTTAGAGCAGCACTCTTAAAGCAGCTGCTTCAATGCTGCCTTCTTCCCGTTGGACTATGAACCTGAGCTAGAAGTTATTACAAACCCGGTCCTGCTATGGCTCTGAACGTGTACATCACTAAACAATCCAACTATGTCCCTCCTTCTCTGCAGGGAAGATGCAGGGAACTCTTTTATTGCACAGGGAGTGACACAGGGCTGGGGGACTGTGGAGGAGCGGCTGAAGGAAGGAATTGTGTGGGATGAGTGCTTCCTGCTGCATACCAAAATTCAGTGCCAGGTCTTATAGAACGGTTTATTTACATAACTGGTTAAGTTGCTTTTTACCCACTCACATACATCCATCCTCTCACAGATTCCAGTTGTTTGCTCTCAGGCCCGTGTTCCCGCATTGCCTGCTGGAAAGCTGTGTGTCTTGGTTTTTCGGTGGTAGGTGATAATGATATCAGACAGCACTTCCCTGTCCTCTCGGAGGCAGCAGCACTTCGGGCTTTTCCCTGGCCGTGCTCACTGTCCAGGGGGAGCCGCAGTGTCCGTGCCGCCTCCAGTGCCCTGTGCCGGGGCTGGGCCTCACCACAGCGGCCTCCTCCCAGCTCCATGGGAGCTTGCAGGCCATCTACTGAGTTGATTTTCCTTATGACCTCCCACGTGCACGTTTTCCTTTCTAGTTCTTCCATGCCAATGATTCTGTGACTGGTCTCTATGTTGTAATCTCACGACACCGAAGAACAGCGAGAATTCCCAGCCTCTCCTTTGCCTCACTGCCCACCCCGGCAGCTACGGTCCTCGCTGGGCAGGGCGTGGCTCGGCGAGGTGCGCCGGAACAGCGGGAGGCAAGGGCAAAATCACCGCAGCCCCGAGCACCCCCGGCCCAGCCTGAAGGCGGAACCCGTGAAGTAGGCGGGGGACTCGGGCCGGGCCCACGCCGAGGGCTGCGGCGTCGGGGCGCCTCGGCGAGTGGGCAGCGCGGGCCGAGACCTCCTCCTGACCGCCCGCGGAGAGGCCCGTCCCGCCGCGGCTCCCTCACGGCCGGTGCCTCCGCGGCGCCGCCGGGCGCGCTGGGTCCCGCCCCGCCCGGTGCCACCGAGCGCGGACGCGCCGGCGCCAGAGCGGCACCGGAAGCGGCTGCCGGAAGCGGCCGCTCCGTCCCGCGGGGCGATGGCGGCAGGCGGCCCCTGAGGTGCCGCCATGTACTCGGGTGCCGCCGCGGGACCGCCGCGCCGGGACTTCATCTCCGTTACTCTCGGCCCGGAGGAGGCGATCGGGGTCGGTGGCTACAACAACAGCAAGGCCTGGCGGCGGCGCTCCTGCTGGCGGGTGAGGGCCACGCGCGGAGCTGTGCGGTACCGGGAGTATCCACGGGCTGGGTGCGGGGGGTACCTGGCTATGGGGGAGGGCTGTTGGGCCGGGCGATCAGGAGTGTCCCTGGGCTTAGGTGTAGCTGGACTGTCATGGGGGACCTGGCGTGGTCCCCCAGTTCCGAGTCGGGCTGAAGCCATGACTGCGGGCCCTGGGCGCTGGGGCGGCCCCGCGCTGGGCTTTGCTCTCGGAGTGCTCGCGGGGCAGATCTCCGCGGGGTACGGGTGGGTAGGGCGCGGGCTGGCTGATGGATCTCCACGTCATGTCTTAATTTTCACGAGCAAAGCTGGGACGGTGGCATACGGTAAAATGCTGCCCTCTGCTCGTGGACATTTGAGGGGCAACGCTGTGCTCCCCGGACAGGAATGAGGGGAGTGAGATTTGGTCTCTGTGCCCTTGTTCCCCGTACTAAGGCTGAAGGGGAGAGTCCTGTCTTCTGCCCTAGTAGAGTACAGGGAACAGTTTTGCTTTCAGTAGAAAAGCTGAGTGTGAGGAGAGGGGTCCTCTGGCAGAGCTCTGGGAAGTGACCTTGTCTGCTTGTGGGTGGAGTGGGCAGGCAGCTTCATGTGGGGAGTTTTGGGCTGGAGAGTGTTCTGTGGGAAAGAGTGAGTCAAATGGACAAGATAACCCTTGTTACAGATAGGAGATGATGTATAGTCACCTACAGAGGCTTTACAGGTCATCAGATGAAGTGTATGAAGAGCCTGTTTAGGGACACAGTCTCACAATTCTCTTTGTATTACCAGCTAGAGAAATATGGGCCTGACTCATCGCCCTTCATTGTATTCTTATTCTTTGTGAGCGAAAAAACAGTGAGATGGTGATGAATGCCCTCGTGTGTTCTTGTGCCTCATTCCTACGCGTTCCAAGACGCCACAGTTAAAGCTTCTTTTCCCATCCTACCCTGATGAACCACAGGGCTGCTGGATTTCAAGCATCTTTCTGCAACGGGGAGAGGGTCATACAGTTTGCCATGCAGGTAGAACTGAAGATGACACAGTGCGACCAGCATCTTGCAGTGTGCACAGAGAAGGGTGTACTGTGTTCCTGTACAGCCAACAGCACAGGTGGAAGGCAGGAAGCTGTGTGCTGTGGGGCTCACAGTGTGAGCACATTGACAGGTCTGCCCTGAGACATTCCCGGCCTCTGGCTGTTGCTAAGAGGATGAGGATATGGGAAGTGCTGTGTGGTTTGTGGGAAGGGTTGTTCCCAAGCGTAGCATTGGCTATGAAGTTATACCAAAACCAGAATTAGTGAATTTCAGGAGGACTGTTGGAAAAGTAACAGTGACAATTTAGCACTTAATGTTTAACTCCAGCTTCTCTCTCTGTAAATGGAGGCTAATGTACATTGGCCTCTTCCAGGTTAATGTAGCATTTGCTGTCAAATTTTCAGTGATTGTTGCATATACTTTAGTGTTAACAATACATTTTTGGCCAGGACTAAACTCAAAAAGATTGTGGGTTTGTCTTGTTTGCTGTGTTGGTGTTTTATTTCATTTTCACATTGCTGCAGGTTGGTGACTTTTTTTTGTGGTGCAGAACTTGTTCTGTCTGACAGTTCCCATGCTTGTCAGAGCCAGGATGCCTGACTTCTCTTTCACAGATTCACAGAATATCCTCAGTTGGAAGGGGCCCACTCTTTAAGCAAACGGCCCATATGAGGATCAAACCCACAGCCTGTCCAGTGATTGGTGCTCAGCTTGTTTTGAGCTTTTCTTCTTTGCTGCAGTAACATTTTTAGTTTTCTTATCATTTTCTTCTAATTTTGCGTGTGCACTCTGCAGTCCCTCCCCAGCCAGGAGGAAAGAGGCTTTTGGCTGATTTCCCAGTTGATACCTGGGCAGGTGCTCAGGTCAGCCAGTGGGGGTTGTGATCAGAGTCAGCTGTAGTTAAAGCTTTCTGGGAGTCTTGGCACTTGGCAGGTTCTGAGGTTCTTTCATTAAGTGGCTCTTATGTTTCTGTGAGTTTGTTGTGCCTTGTGCTAGCCGGTTGGATTTCTATTTTCTCTGTCATCAAAGAAATTAAGCAATGCATATATGCAGTTGGAAACAGAGTAGAATTAAACCTACGTGATTTTGTGAATTTTAATCTGAATGAACCAATAAGAATTTATTTTTAACCAAGTAGGCTCTTAATGTCATGCTAAATGTTCTTTCTTTCACTTCTCTCCTAAAGAAATGGAAGCAGCTGTCCCGACTCCAGCGGAGTGTCATTCTCTTCCTGTTTGCATTCTTGGCAGTATGTGGAGTCATTTCGTACACAAGCATGGGGGAAGCATGGAAAAGTATGTGTTCTGTACAGCTCAGAATTGGCAAAATGAGGTGTTAGAAGTTAGGAGATTGTTGTGGGTCTTATAACCAGTTTTAATTTCTATTGGCAATGACTGGGTGTATTCATTAAAGTGCAGTGCTGAGATGATTTTATGTGATGTTTGAATGACGTAATGCTTAATCAGAAATATTTTTTGTATGCCTTTTCTTTGATTAGCTTGACTAGAGCAACGTTTTGTTTTCGTTGATATCCTGGTTTCAGCCAGGACAGTTGATTTTTTGAAGTAGCTGGGAGGGGGTGTGGCTAAGGCCTGGATGTTATTCTGTACCACCTCAGTCATTGCTGGGCATGGGAGAGGGGAGAAAGGGACCCTCTATGCTGGGGAGAAGGGGTTCCTTCTGATGGAGAAAACATGGTAGGGGCAGCTGTCTGTATGTGTGCCTTCTGTAAATAGTTTCTTTTTCTTTTACCTTTTGTTATTAATACTGTTGCCCGTACTCTTTGTTTTCTTATCTCAACCTGTGATCTTTGCCTTTTGTGCATCCAATTTTCAACTCCACCCACCCCAGAGGGAGAGAGGAAAACAGGCCAGGGAAAGAGTGGCAGTGTCGTTTTTGTGGTTTCAGAGAGCACTGAATTGGGGAGTACCATTCCTAAGCTATGACAGTTGATTAAGATTTGAAGGCTTTGAGTGTGGTTTTTTTATTATGTTTGTATGTAGATATGGGTAGCTCAAACCCAATCACTAGAATAATATAATCCTCTCTTGGTTTTGACTGCCTGTCAGTTTAGACATTCCAAGCATTTGTATAATACTAAGGCACATTTACCTCTGACATTATCTTAGTAATTGTATTGAAAAACTGAAATAGTAGCAATTGAAAAAATCCCCATGTGCCTTTTAGCAGCCTCCTTTTATATTAGGGAGAGGATTAATACCAAAATACACTTTTTATCTAACAATTAGTATGTGTTCATCAATGTTTTGTGAATGCAAACACTTTTTGGAGGTGCATCTACTGCTTGAATGCAGCAAACTGTTACAAATTTCTAACTGCAGCCTTAACTGTTGATTCCTTGTGCTGAGTAGTTTTGTGTGTCTAGGTATAACAAACAAGTCGTTGGATGAGCAGAGAACAGAACAAGAAATTCCTGGATTAAAGCTGGCAAATCCAGCTGTTCTACCAGCACCCCAGAAAGCAGATGCCAACCATGGAGACTACCCTGAGCTTTCACTGCAGGTAATGTGAGAATAAGTTAGTTTTCTAACGCCACAAGGAGTTTGTGAAGGCAAATAGTGCTTGATTCCAGCAGTTGTTGTGGAGGAAGGAGTTAGAAGTTGTAATAAAAGTGTGCTCTTGGTGGAATGCTCTCCTCGCAGGAAGGGCTTTGGTGTAGTATTTCTTGGCTTTATGTTTTTTATTTACGTGTTCTGTATGCTGTTTCTTATTCACTGCTCTGCCCCAGGAGCACCAGGACTTTAGGTCACAGTGACCTCTTGCTTGAGGCTTCACTCGTGCTGTGTGCATCAGTCTCCACTGTTGTGAGGAGCCTGGAGTCATGATTTACCTGGGAGCTTGAGAAATAGCATCAGAAAGAGCAGATGATAGGAGGATTTGAAGGGTTATGTTTGTGGGGAATGCAGTGGGCAAGGAACATCAGCTGACTCTGGATTAGTTGAGCAGAGGAATACTGGTTACTGTGTTGCTCGTCATGGATTTATCTCATGAATTTGGGGATTTTCAGTTAATGAATACAAAATTCTGTATGAAATCTCTTCTTCATCATGCAGAAATGTACATGGATTGCTGTATAGTAATTCTTGGTATTTACACTGGCATTGCGTAAACTTTTTTTTTGCATTCCTTTTGCTAATTCTCATAAATTTACTGTGCCTAGTAAAATGGAATCAAATATCTTTACAATCCTTTGTCACTGCCTTGTGTCAAATGAATATCTGGTAGCAGTAGAGGTAGTTTAAAAATAATTTATCAGTGTAAACTTAAGAACTGGATAATTTTACCAAATGTTTAAAGCAAACAAAACCACAAGGGTCTTTAGCATACCTTCCATTCAGGTCAGAATTTTCCTGCTGCAAAAGAAACAAAATAAGATTTATCTGAATTTATGTTTAATACTGGAATGATGTTGATTTGTGGTTTGAAATGTTACCATCTCTGCAACTTATCAAGCACATATTTCTTTTTTTCCTTTATATTCTCAGAAGCCACCAAAACCACCTCATGTTCGTCGTGGTCCTTCCAATCTTCAGATCAAGGCACCACGGAGAGACATGAGGCTGAAGACCCGACATGATACCATCAGGGCTGTAGAAGAGCTGGTCGAAGCTGATAAAGTAGAGAAAACAGAGAAATCCATTATCAGGTAGAAATGTTTCAGGCAAGGTACAGTGCTTCCCCCTTTCCCCCGCCAAGACCCATTGAGCGTTGGAGTGAAAATTTTTAGGGCTTTTTGTTGTCTGTGTCTGAGGTTATTTTCTTTCTTTGCATGGGTTTGTTCTCAGGCCTGGCCTGATAGCTGCTGATATTGCTAGGCTAGATAGATTTCTTTTTGATGAATGTGCAGAGTCTCTGATTCTACTGTTTGTATCCCACAGCTGCAGAGGGTTTGAAGCCCTGCGAGGCTGGCTGTATTTCTAATGCACTTAGACACTCTTAATGTTCAGAAGGATTCTCTGTGTCCAGAGGTTTCTGCTTGTAGTTTGTTGTAATAAATGTTAATGTAACAGTATCAATATAATAGTGCTGCTACAAGTGTCTTTGTCTTGGGCCAGGCTTGGAAAGTGATAGCAGTGTCAGTGCTGGTTGTGGGTTGGTGCCACTAAACACAGTGGGCCCAGGCACGCATGTGTATGCAGTTGTGTGTGTTTAACAGCATGTGCTCACTTCTTTCTTACAAGATATCTCATCCCTTATACAGATCTGGTCTGTAACAGAAGGTCTGTGCTTCTATGGTCATGGAAGTGTTTTGATTTGGGAATAAGTGAAGGAAAGTAATATGGATACTGAAAAGTTCAGCAGAGGTTCTTCAGATTTGGAACATGAGGCTTGGGGGTTTTAAGTGTTTGTGTTCTCTTTAGCACTGGCTCAGATGAGCTGATCATAGCATCAGAACTGTGCCTACCTCAGCATTTTGGCTGTCAGTGTTTTCTGAAAGTGTTTTATTGTTTTGCTTTTGCTTGTAACTCATAAACAGGTGGTAACAAGAGAACTTACAAGAGCAATGAAAACATAGACTAGTTACAAATTTAAAGAATGAAAGTAAGAAATGAAATATGGTATTTATCTAAGTCAGAAGATATGCTGACTGTAAACAATATAAGTTTTAAAGGTCCTGTTAGCCTGGTTCCCTTAGGAAGCATATAATGGGCTCAAAGGCAACATACCTATATATTAAATGGTATAGTTGATATTGTTTGATCTTGATATGAACTTGGCTTGACTTGAAGTCCATTCTGAAAGACTACTCCTTCAGGAGATTGTTCATAAAAACCTGTCAAAACTGATTTAGGCATCTGTGGTGGCAGAGAAGGCTTGTGATCCCTTGATAGCAAAGTTAGTACTTTGAGCATCTCATCCTTTGTGCTTAATCATGAGTTTTGGTGATCATCATTTGTGTGGTATTATTTAGCATTAGTAGCTACTGTGGTCATTTCAGAGCTGGTAGATAACAAATTGCTTGTAATACAGCATTTTCAGGTGTTTGATTTATTTTAAGAAGTTTTTTATTAAATTCCATTGCCAAGATATTGAATGAAATTCCAAGAGCTTGTAACACACATTTCTTAATCAAGTAAAATTCCTCTGCAAAGAAAATTGCTCTCTTTGAACAGAAAACTTACCTAGTGGGCAGCATAGTTATTTTGATCCTTGATATAAAATCTAACTTCTGTTTTATCAAAGTATTGTGGGATAAAGGAAATGCAGAGATAAGTCCCATTCATTTGCATGATTTTCTGTGACCAAAATAAGTATTAATTACAGTCCCTTGTATTTGCAGCTGGAGAGGAGCAGTGATAGAACCTGACCAAAGCACTGAACCTCCATCCAGTAAAATAAAGGAACCAGAAAAACCTTCATCTATGGAAGCTGAAGACCAGAAAGAACCAGGTAAATAGGACAGCTAATGATACCTTTTTTTTTGGTTTGCTTTTATGGCTGAAGTTGTGCAATTTCTCCCCATACACATTATTTTATTTATTTATTTAGATTAGAGGAAACAGAAAGTGTAGGAGAGATTGTTAGAGCATCCTAGTTTTTCAGTGTTCTTATTTCACTATGCCAGCCTTCATGCTTATTAGCCTTCAGAATTTGAAAATAAATTTTAGAGACAAATCTTTGAAATACAGCCTCTGGAAGGAGGCAGATATTGCAGGACAGGATAATCTAAAGGAGGGCATAAAAGAGACAGCTTTCTTTTCAGCCATGCCTTTTCTTTTGTTCTGCAAATACAGGGAAAGTGACTTCCTGCCCCTGAACTAAATGGAACTCTTTTTAGGGCTCACCAGAAAGCTGCAGAAGTTGTTTTTGAAGTTGCTGTGCTTGTGGAACAAAGAACCTATTGTTTCTTTTTTGAGTTCAGAAAAGAAACCAGGAAGTTCTGGTGTGATAAACATTTCAATGTGATAAATTTGTGATAAATATTTCAATGTGATATATTTGCACTTTTGCAAGCTTAATATTTATGGGGTTGGTTGTGCTGCTTGGTGTTTCCCACTCTAGAAGTCTTTGTTCATAATCTTCCAAAATTTCAGCTAACAGGCCTGAAATTTTTCACGTTCAGTGTGTAACATAAACTCCATGGCAAATGGCAAGCAAAAAATTAGTACAGCTGTGGAAAAAGACATGGTTTTGCCAAGATGGAAAACGTAAATTTTCTTTCTACTTTGGTATTAAATAGAAAGTTCAATAGAAATAGTTTTGTAGAAGTGATTTTAAATTTAACAGAAAGCAGTTAGTAGGAGAGGGAAGATGAAGAAAAAATGTTATGTGTTGAATTAGCTGAGGATTTTATTGTTAAACGTATGTATTCGGCACCTGAATTACCATGGATCCTAATCTGGTATTTCCTGACTTTCATCTCTTTGGGCTTCAGTGATACTCATCTACAACTGTGCATGTGATTATTTTAATGTTTTATTTGCAGAAGTGACAGTTTTGTTGCCGGGGAGAAATCTGTTTCCCCTTGGCTGAATTGCTGACTAGAAACACTGACTGGTTGTTCTGCAGAGGAAAGGCTGCTCTGAAAAGAATAATCCGAGGGTGGTTTTTCCATTGCACTGATCAGTTAGTTTGGAAGAAATTTTATTTTTGGTGGAATGCAGCAAAGTGGTGTGTGGTATAGTTCCATAAGTGCCCTGCAGAAGTCCTGAGCAAGGTGCTGTTTGTCCTCTGCAGTGCCCGTAAACGAGCGCCAGCTGGCTGTGATCGAAGCCTTCCGCCATGCCTGGAAAGGGTACAAGGAATTTGCCTGGGGCCATGATGAGCTGAAGCCTTTGTCCAAGTCCTACAGCGAGTGGTTTGGACTTGGGCTTACCTTAATTGATGCCTTGGATACCATGTGGATTTTTGGCTTAAAAGAAGGTAATTTTTTTTCCTCTTCCACTTTTTTCCCTCTAGAATAATTCCTTAATTTCTCTTCAGGCAGTGCATGTTCAGAGTTCTTTGAAGGGAATATTTATTACCTGTGGCCTATAAGTGTAGCTTTCCTGTGAGGGTAAATACATACATACATATATATGTATACACAATGTATATGTTTGGTAGAATTTGAGGGAAGTTTTAATAAACTTCCTGGTCTTTGTGTCTGTACTAAAACCCCAGTGCTACCTCTGTGCCATTATACAGCCACTGGAGGCTTTCTGCCTATCACTCTTGGGTAGTTTGCCTGTACGTTCCTTGCTTGTGTTTTATCACACCTAATATCAATATTTCATATATGAATTTAAGAAGGCTGTTTCTGTAAGGAATCCATGGGTGGAGAAAGGGAGTGCTCAGTACCTCTTTCCTGAATTGTTTTGCTGTCTATATTTTTGAGAGTTATTTTGGAAATGACCATGTTAGAAAACTTTCAAACAGATTTTAAAAACTAAGCCAAAAAATTTTGCAATTCTGTTGCAAAAAACTTAAATGCTTAATTAGTGTTTAAGACCTTTTTTTCTTGTTGGTTGTTTGGGCTGGTTGGGTTTTTTTTTTTGGTGGTGCAGAGGGTGTTGGAACTGTATCTATTTAAGCATGGTAGATAGCCACCTTTGTAAACTTTTATTAATCTTGCAACTTTTTCTGTCAAGATAGAAAGAACAGAGCTGCCAGTGAGGGTACAATAAATACTCAAAGTATTTTATGGTTCTGTCACTACTACCTTTGAAGTTTATGTAAAGTAATATGTCATGTGTGTGCAGCTCTAGGCTTGAGCAGGCTGTCTTGAAGTTTCATCAAGTTGTCTGTGTTGTGCTGTTTTTTCCCCCAAAAAAGTTAATTGTGAACTGAGTAGAGCTGTTAAAATAAACTTTTAGTGTTAGAGATGTGTTGAAAACGGGTTCTTGATGAGGGCTTCTTCCTATTTTATATCAGTTCTGCTGATTGCCTTAGGTCCTGGGGTTTCTTCTGATTAACTAATGCTATGTAAATGCAAGTTCTGTTTAAGGCTGCTAGTCTTGCTTAACAGCTGATGAATGCAAAAGCTTCTGTGGCACAGAACTTGGCCTTTGCTGTTGTACTGCTAACAACACTGACAGGGAGATTTTCTGTAATTCTTTTCAATGTGCCTAACATCCTGTATTTGCCCAGCATCCAAGACTGGAGGGCACAAAGGCATCTATTTGCTTTAGAGTTTATCTCCTAAGGAATGCCTTCCATTTCAGGCAAACTGGTTGTTCTGCTGCTTCTCACAAGCAGGAGTTTCTAGAAGCTGTGAGATCACTGAAATAGCTCAGCCTCCAATTGTGAGGGCTAAGCTGACTCACATGCACCATGGAGAGAGACCCTGTGCCAAAGCAGTCATTGAGTGATGCTGCTGCTCAGCTGGTTGATGAACCTAAAACAGCTTTTCTTTTAAACTTTTTTTTTTTTAATTAGTAATGTGATAAACAACCATTTTTGTTTCTAGAGAAAAAAAATTGCAATGTCTTGGGATTTTGGGTGTTAGATGCTGAAGCAGGAAGCAGGCTCCTGAGGACATTGCTAGGCTAAAGCTGTTAACTGAAAATGTTACCCGTTGTCTTGGTAGGTAACAGCTTTGGTTGAAAAAGATTTAATTAAAATTAGAAGGCTTTGTGGAAGTGTAACTGATTATCTGATAAGTCAAATGGATGGATTTGAAATATTTTAATTTCTGGACTATTTTAATAAAGAATTCCTCTGTTTCTTCTTTTCTTAAGCTATTAAGGACTTTCTGTTTCGGTGGCTATTTCTGGCTATGCATCTGTGGTGGGTGCTGAATAAGAATTAAGCCAATGGTAATCAAACTTCTGCCAGCATGTGCTCTTAATTTTGATTTTCCATCTAAAATTATGATCTCTATAGGCAAATATAAGTAACTGTCATGAATATATGGAGTACTCATGTCTCTAGTTGTTGGAACATGCCAGAAGTTCCTAAGTGAACTACCTTTTATGCCTTGCAGAGTTTGAAGAAGCAAGAAAATGGGTAGCAAATGATTTAGTATTTGATAAAAATGTGGATGTGAACCTGTTTGAGAGCACTATCCGTATTCTGGGTGGCTTGCTGAGCACCTACCACCTCTCTGGAGATAGCCTCTTCCTGGAAAAAGCTGTGAGTGACTGGCCTTACAAATGAAACTTGCTTATGTATTCCATACTGGACAAAGTTGAGGGATGATTCCTCAGAAAGTTAAATGTTGCTGGTTTTTAACAGTATCATATTTAAAGTGGTGGGAAAGGCATTTACCGTTAAGCTTTGAAGCCTTCACCTCTGCTCTCTGTACAAGCTCAATGCCTTGCCCTGTTTGTCACCTGTTCTTATCTGCTCTTCTGCTCATGAATGGCTGACCATCATAAAGCTCATGAAACAAGAGAGGAAGTAAATGATTGGCAAAGGGTAATAGTTGTCTTTTGTTGCCCTTTCTGTGTGTCTTAACAGCATCAGCCACCTCATCACATTAGCTAGATCAGCCAGTGACTGCATAATAGGGGTTGCAGCCTCATATGAGGCCTGCAGTGCTAAGGACAAGGTGGGAACTCTGCTCATTACTATGAATAAGTTCATGACTTTTTAAATTTCTTTAATTGCTTGCATCATCTAAAACTAAGCTGCTATTCTATCTTTTTCTATCTGCTTTGTGAAGAAAATCTAATGGGATGTACATGTGTATGTATTTATTTTTGTTTTGTTTGTTGTTTTGTCCTGTGCTCCTGGGTTGTCTTTAGAAAGACATTGGAAACAGGCTTATGCCAGCATTCAAGACCCCCTCCAAGATACCATATTCTGATGTCAACATTGGTCGGGGCACTGCACATCCCCCTCGCTGGACATCTGACAGCACTGTGGCAGAGGTGACCAGCATTCAGCTGGAGTTTAGGGAGCTCTCTCGTCTGACTGGAGATGAGAAATTCAAGGTATGAAAGAATCAGTTGATGTCTCTCTCTTTTTCCATTTCTCTGCAGCTCCACCACTGACTCTCCATTAATACTCAGTCTCAGGAGTCTGTAAGTTATGATAAATAAGTTGTGAAACTCTAGACAAGGGAAGAAAAAGAAACAAAATATTCTGATTGTTTTATTGGATACCAAAAGTACTAGTGGAGATGAGCAATTATTTTTCTTCCTCAGAAACAGCTTTTAACTAAAAAAGTAATTTCTGAGTGTGGTTTCTTGATGCCATTATCTATATGCAGAGAACAAAACTGAAATGTTACCATCCAAGGAACTAAAATTTCACTTAACAGATAAGAGCCTGAAAGCAGGTCACCATATAGGGAAAAGTTCGTTGAAATAAAAATAGTTTCAGAGAAAATAATATTTTCCACTTTTCTTTTTGTCTGCTGATGTTATTTTGAACTGTATCCACAGCTCAGTGTTGAAGAATGCAATAATTTAAAGAACTTCAGCTATTGCTAAATAGATTCATGTAGTTGTTATTTTTGCTGGACTTCTCCTTTACAAATCTGAGTAAATCTTGAGTGCTGTAGTACTGGCTTTTGAGTGGGCTTGCCTTCAAGGAAAGGAAACAGTTATAATTGCTTCAGAGTACTTGAACATACCCAGAACATCATCTTTTGAGAGTCCAAAAGTTTGAAATCTTGAATTTAATATATTGCTCTAGCTGAACTTGATGTTCCTGATGCTAATTCGGGGAAGCAAAGTTACAGATGTGTTACTGGACTATAGTGACTAGACACAGTTCTGTACCTCATTTATACCTATAATTTATATTTGCCATTTTCTTTCTTGTAGAAAGCTGTAGATGAGGTGATGAAGCACGTTCACACCCTCTCAGGGAAAAACGATGGCCTCGTGCCTATGTTCATAAACACCAACAGCGGGCAGTTCACCCACCTGGGGGTCTACACTCTGGGAGCCAGAGCTGACAGCTACTATGAGTATCTGCTCAAGCAGTGGATTCAGGGTGGAAAGAAAGAAAATGAGTAAGTTCTTTACACTTCTCATATTGGTGTGAGAATTAGGTGAGCTGTAAAACTCTGTTGTAGTTTGCTGCTTAAAGAAAAATAATGCATGTGC
Source organism: Corvus kubaryi (assembly GCF_017639235.1). NCBI lineage: Eukaryota > Metazoa > Chordata > Aves > Passeriformes > Corvidae > Corvus > Corvus kubaryi. The sequence goes on along the minus strand of NW_024582065.1, from coordinate 82,400 downwards.
CCAAGAGTCAGCTGAACTTATCACTGTTTATAAAAGCAAGCTAAGCATAAAGAGGGACCTTTGGTAACTTGATGAAAGAACATGAGGAGACTTAGTCTCAAAACTCCTTCTCCACAGAAACCTTTTCTTCCACAGGTCATCAAATGTGAGGAGTGTCACAGACAGGAGATGAGAATGAAGTCTTTGCAATAGATATCGAGCATAATTAGACACTTCTGAAATACTGTGGGCATTTCCTTTCGACAGTGATGTCTGTGTTTGCTCTGGGTTTGTTAGTGAAGGGTGAAAGGAGACAGAAGTTTGATGTTTGTGTTACCTTCTCTTTAATTCCAGCATCCCAGACTGGCTGGGGTTGGAAAAGATCTTAAAGCCCATCCTGTCCCACCCTTGCCAAGGGCAGGGACACATTCCACTAGACCAGGTTGCTCCAGGCCCCGTCCAACCTGGCCTGGGACACTTCCAGGGATGGGGCAGCCACAGCTTCTCTGGGCAACCTGTGCCAGGGCCTCCCCACCCTCACAGGGAAGAATTTCTTCTTTATATCCAATATCAATCTACTTACTTTCAGTTTAAAGACCCTTGCTCTATCACTACATGCCCTTGTAAAAAGTCCCTCTACAAGTCTCGTATGTTTCTGATATCTGTACTGCATTAGTGGAAGAGTGTTTGCAAGGAGGAGTTAAAGATGTTGGAAAAGCGGCTTTCCTTCAAGACAAGTCTGCACATAAGCTAATTATGTTAGACTTGTTAATTTCAAGGAGTTTAATGCAGACAGAGGAAAAATGTGCCTCTTGGAGGCATTTCTGTGTGCCAGAGCAGATGCCTTTCTACAAACAAAGCTTTCATCACTGCTCTTTCCAAGCCTTACCTCACTGTAAATGGAGAACCGGTGTCCTTGGGACCACAATGGCATTTTGTGAGCCTCACATAGGTATTAATACACAGGTTGTTTTCCATATTGAAAGTATGTAAAATCAAGGAAAAATCAAATTAAATAATGTGAAACAATGTTTCACAATGAGAGAGGTCAACTGGAAAAGATTGCTCAAGCTCTTTGAATCTCCATCTTTGGATGGGGGTACGAAAAAATTGCTTGAATAACCACTCAGACAACCTGATGTGGCTGAGTCTGCCTCAGAGCAGAGGGTTGAAGTAAAGACCTCCCAGAGGTCCTTCCCAGCCTAGATTTTTTGTGATTTCAATAACTCTGCTTCCAAGGATTTTTGAAATAAAATCTGGTTATTGTCTAGAAACAGTTGCAGGTGCTTTCTTTAATATTTGAATAAGTAGTAAAGTATTATTATTTACTTTGCAAGTAAACCCAGTATTGCTACATGGTAGTGATAACCAATTAATGTCATGTTGATGGTTACTGAGGGGGTTTTTTAAGTTTTCACGTTTAATTAAATATTATTCTTTCGACTGAAGTAACAGTCACCTAAAAGATTGTGCTGAACATCAGCTATGATCAAACATGTTCTGACTGCGCGCATGTGAGGCAACTGGGAATGATTTTTTTCACAGGCTGTTGGAAGACTATATGAGAGCCATAGAAGGAGTGAAAAAGCATCTTCTTCAGAGATCAGAACCCAAGAAGCTTACTTTTGTAGGAGAGCTTGCTCATGGCCATTTCAGTGCCAAGATGGTAAGAAATACAACTGCAAAAGAAAACAGAAAAACCATTACAAAGTTTAAGTAAAACCCAACACAGAGGCAAATGCAAAGCTTTTCCCTCTCCAAAGCAAAAAAAACCCCCAAACCACCAAAAACCCAAACCCCAAGACTATATATATGTGCACATCTGTCCAGTGTGATGGCAGTAATGAGTAACTGGCTTGTAGATACTAACCACATGTGCAAACCGGGGGCCTTTTCTGCGAGTTACTCTAGCAAACCCATTTTGTTCCTTCAACACCAAACATTTTGGTGCTGGAATTAAATTTTCTTTCTGTTTTTTTCTTTTTTTCTGTTCTGGTCATAAAATTCCAGTGTCTGAAATTGTTGAGACAATACCTATTTTATGTATTACTCATTTTCCATAATTCAAAAATACATGTAGACACTTGCACACCTGTGTTTTCAGATTTGCCTTCAAAAGCAGCATGTCATCTAATATTGTATTATGGGGTTAAAAAAAAAATTAATCATTTTTGAGGTTTCTGTCTAGTAATAACATCTTTTTATTTTCCTACCTGGAAGATTCTTGAGTAAAACAGTATGCTGTTTGCTGAAGGGAAAATTGATTGATCTTAACCCTCTGCTCCTAATTTGTGCATTTTAAGATCTTTCAGTTAAAAAACTCATGCAAGTACAGGTATTGTATATGTGTGTGGCTTGTCTGAAAGACAAGTGATGTATTATTAATATATGTATAGCCTTTCCTGATGTAGTATTTTTAAGATACTCAGTTCTAGTTTTCAGCATGTGCTTCTTGGATCTGAATTTCCCAAAAACTTTCCAAAAAACCTGCTGTAAGACCAGAGTTTGGGTTTTGGGTAGAGGGCGCTGCCCCATCCCAAGATAGGACAGAATTGAATTGAGACAGATAAGATTTGGCTTAGGTGTCTGTACTTGTCAGAACACTTTCTTCTGTTTCAGGGAGTCAGAATTTTGGTTTTAATCCATTATTATTGGGTGAAAGGCTGGACAGGTTTCTTACCCTGGCCAGCTGGAAAAATGGGGGGTGTTTGGCTACTGTGTCTGTGCTGACTTCTACAACCCTCAACTTCCCTTAAGGACTGGACAAAGCTTTTAAAGGTCCGTACAGGGGCATCAGAGTGGTTTTATTATGTTTTTGGGTGATGAGACCTGAGCTTTGATTCTGAATGTTGAGAATCATTAGAGATCCCATATGTGACATTAATCTGCAGTGCTTACTTTCTTATATCAATGGCAGATTAGCTCCAGAATGAGGACAGCCAAACCTTTAGGTGGTTCTGTTGACCCCTTGCATGAGCTGGTATGACATACATGCTTCTGGTAAACCAAAAGACACTCTCCTTCCCTTCAACATGACCTGAGACCTTCTTTTCAGAAACTTGTCATAAAAATGCATTCTTGTACATTTTTGAAATTAATGGTTTCTGTAATACTGCTGCCTGCCTCATGCTACATTACATCAGATTGTTAAAAAGTTACCCTCAAGTTGTTGGTACCAGAAATGTGTTTTGAAGAAGAGAAATAATAAAAAAATTAAAAAGACAAAGGTACACTCACGTCCTCCCTACCTCCCCTTGCTGCTTGACGTGTAACTTCTCAGTAAGAGTTGTTTTGTCTTGCAGGATCACTTGGTTTGCTTCTTGCCAGGTACTTTAGCACTGGGAGCTCACAATGGACTGGCTGCTGATCATATGAAATTGGCTGAAGCCCTTATAGAAACCTGCTACCAGATGTATGCTCAAGTAGAGACAGGCCTGAGCCCAGAGATTGTACACTTCAACCTCCATGCACAGAAGGGCCACAAGGATGTGGAAATCAAGGTGAGCAGATAGCTGGCCTGAACTCCAATTCCATGATTTCTCCATAGCTCTGTTCTGCTGTTGAACTCCTGGCCAGATATTAGGGATGGGGTTTGTTGTGGAGCAGTTAATTCTTTTGCTGCCTTGCCTTCTAGCTTTACCCTAGGCTTTGGTTTTAGTTAACCCAGAAGTGTATTTAGAAGCTGACTTATGTGTAGCTAACTCTTAGGAGCAGATGGAGATGGGAATAATTATTTTTCTCCCTGCAGGTATCCTTGAGGAAATTTCCTGTCTGAAATAGTCTTGCCATTTTTTCTCTTGCAGCCTGCAGACAGGCACAACTTACTGCGACCAGAAACTGTGGAAAGCCTTTTTTATATGTACAGATTCACTGGTGATAAGAAATACCAAGACTGGGGCTGGGAAATCTTGCAGAATTTCAACAGATATACCCGGGTAAGGCCAGCTTATAGTGACCTTGTTCTGTCAGGACTGTATTTGCTCACTTGCTTTGTAACACCAACTTTGAAAACACACTATGTTTCATCAGATAACTGGGGGGGAATTTGTAAGTATATACAGAAAAATCGTTTTCTTACAGATTGAGATACACTGCTTAGTCCATATAGTGAAATAACTTGTATTGCATTGATGAAAAAGTGAAATGCAGAAGCTGTAGGCAAGACTATCAAAGTGTTAGAATCTCTAGTATTTAGACTTCAGAAGCTGAGAAGGACATGGCTGGATTGAAAGAACTCTTCAATTAAAGTTGACAAAGGAAAAAATTTAACACAAAATGGCATTAATGGTTTAATAGAAGGTTTTTCTATTCATTCTGACTACAGTGCTCGTGGAGATGTCACTGATACGCTGTGAAAGTGTGATACCAAATATCAATGGTCTGCTCTTAAGAGAAATGGATTCAAGGCTTGGGCCAGCTCTAATGTAGGAATCGCTGGTTCCTTTCTGTATATTTGTCCAGAAACTTCAGAGGGATGTTCTTTGTGGTACTTCTCTGCCCTAAGTACAAATGGATATTTTGCTTCATTTATCGTTCTGGTTTCTTTTAAAATGCAATGAGTTTTTTTTTTTTTTTCATTACTGAAGCTTTATATGTAAATGAAAACCATGTGTGAAATGAAAAACATGAAAACATGATGATCTCTTTCTTAGCATTTATCTTCTCCAAGTGCATCTGAATGTTAAGAAGTAAAAACTTATTTTAGGTTATGTAAAGATATATATATTTTTTTTCCCCCCACAGGTTCCTACAGGTGGTTATACTTCCATTAACAATGTTCAGAATCCCAGTAATCCAGAGCCACGGGATAAAATGGAGAGCTTCTTCCTTGGGGAAACACTCAAATACATGTTTCTGCTGTTTTCAGATGACATAGACTTAATCAACCTTGACAAATACATTTTTAACACAGAGGCTCATCCACTACCTATCTGGGTGCCAGCATAGACTCTGCATCAGTGGATCTTCCAGTGGTGGCATTTTTATCTTAAAGTCACTTTATTTTTCAGGGTTTGAGGAGAGATGCTATAATGCACCTTTTTTGGCTTCAAATGACAAACAAAAGCTTGGGAAAAGCATCTCTGGTTTGAAGAAATCATGTCAGTCTTAAATCTAATCCCTGGTTCCGGGATGGGCAAAGCTGTGCCATATGAAGCCGGTTTCCCTGGTAATTGTACTGTGGACCATGACATTCTTGGGGCTCTGGTGACCCAGAACTCATTTATGTCAGTATTACTAAATGTTCATTAAATACTGGGACTACAGCAAGTTGTCTTAGGTCCCAGGGTTGTTCCTGGAGAGCAGGAATAAGCTGACAGTTTTCTGGTTTATTCTGGATTCACTGAAACACTGGATTACAGAGCCATTCCTTTGTCAGACTGTGACAGTGGTTCAGGTGGAAAGTGGAATAAACAAAGAGCTGTAGTGCTGTCCCAGGGAGAAGCTGTCAGTGTTGCTGCTGGTACTCCGATCTCATTCCAAACTCCCGAGCTATGCTGCATCACCTTAGGAGAAGGAAGAGGCAGCAGAGTATCTGTTGTATAGTGTCTTAGTTTTGTAGAGCACTTTGAATGGTCTATTCAAGCTCTGGCTGAAATGAATGGTCAAAGAGAATTTGCTGCTGGTTTGGCTGAAAGTGGTATATAATTTTGTAGAGGTAATGCAGTTTTTTAACTTACCTGCAGGAATGCGGGAGATAATGTGAAATGCAAGTAAAACACGTGCATCTTGTATCTTATTTGCATCAGTTAGACTCAGGTATTCTGACTGAAAGCTGCTTTCTGAGGTTGGGCACTGGGAAAGCCTGTGAGCATATTGGGTATCAGCCTCCTTCCGTCCCTTCCGGTTCAGATATCACATCGTGGGTGTTTGTTGACTCAAAACAAGCTTACAGCTGTACAGCAAAGTTCTTGTTACTCATAATTTCTTGGACCATGGAGAAATTTTCAATTATTTGTTTTCCTTAGGAGTACACTGGGTATTTTCAGTAGTAGTGTTAAAAGCAGACAGTTGAAAGGTATTACAGCAGTTCTAGGCCCCAGTAGAATTGGAGAAATTAATTTCAGTTACTTGAAGACAAAATAGACCCAGGTTTTTTTAAGACTCTTACAGGAGCCCTGGGATCTTTCATTTTTGTATGTGCACACTTTAGAGATTTTAAGCCATGAATTTGGAAATGAGCTTTCTGGAGTGCTTTTCCTTTTGGATTTGGACAGTCCTGTATTCATGGATGAGATCTCAGAAATGTGGTTGTTCATATGAATGTTCATTGTCTCACTGAAAGTCTCTTTCCCGCTGTGGCAGGGGTTGTGATGGGCAGGGCCAGGAGGTGCAGTCCCCACTAAATCCAGGGGCCCCTGGCCGTTAATGGAGCTGACTGAATTTGACTCTAATGGTTCATTTTCTAGTGGCTGAGGGAGGTATTTTATAGTAATTGTAACCTTTGATTTGTAAAGTAAGATGCATCTTTATTCATTTTATGCTGATCCATTCTGTTTGCTGGAGTTACATGTTACTGTTGGGACCACTATTTATCATTCCATGTACTAATGGAAATGGAGAAATGTTACAAAGGTCAAATTTTAAAAAGGTAAAAACAAATTATTTAAATGCACATTTTTCTGTCATCAGAGGGATCCTGTCCTGGGATTGACAGGACATGACTAGTCAGTGCAGAATGTTAATGTTCCTCCCATTATTTTTTTTGCCTTACAACTGGCTTGAGAGTAATAATTCATTTCCTAATGAGCTGAAGGAGAGAAGAAATAAACTGTCACTTTCCCAAACATGTCTTGTCTTTTAGCTGAGTCTGTTAGTCCAACTGTACCAATCTATCTAGTTCCTGTGAAGACGTCTGAGTGGAAGTGTGCTTTACTGGTCACCAGTACACTGCACTTGAGTGACAGCAGTGCACACCAGGATTCCTTTGTGTAAATCTTCACCTCAGCAACTGGAATCTCTTGCACAAGTGTCTTGGTTTTGAAAGACAGGTAAGGAAGGCAGAAGCCTCCCTTGGAATGACAGATGTAACCCCTTTCCCTCTGAGTTACTGTAATTTTGAAATCAAGGGCCTTTAGGCAAAGATGTGGGAAATAGGAATAACAGTTCTTTACTATTATATATATAACCAGTCAAACAAACAGCAATAACTCTGGCAGTAACAGCAATCACAAACCCAGTCCCAGCCTTCTCGGCTGCCGGGCCCTTTCCCCTCGGGTGCAGTTCCGCTCGCAGCCGGCAGGGGCGCTGGCGGCTCCCGGTGAGCAGGGCAGGTGCGATGGTTCCCCCGCGGCTGCAGGGGGCGCTCCGGAGCGAGCTCGGGGAGCACGCGGCACTGGGGGCCTGGGATCCCGGGAAGGGATGGAACAAAGGCTTCACAAACCCCTGGGCAGCTGATCCCGGTGGCCGGCTGGAGCTTCGGGAACAGCAGGCTGGAACAGCAGGGACGAGCACAAATCCCGGAGGCCAGACGAGATGTATCCAAACGGGGAACCCCCCGGAGGTCGGGCAGCAGGGCAAGCACAGCTACAGCGCAGCGAAAGCTCAAAGCAGCAGCCGGGCAGGGCGGCCACAGCCCGGCTTCCAGCAGGGCAGGGAAAGCGGCTTTGGGATCCCGGCGTTGTTTCCAGCAGAAAGAAAAACGGCCGAAAAAAAAAGAACCAGCAGCTCCTTTCTCTGCAGCTTCTCTCTCCAGACTCCGAGAGTGAACTGACCCCACACCCAGGTGAAACAAAGGAGTAGCCAGGCCCACCCCACCCCCAATGGGCAGCCCCTTTGTCTTCCTTAAGCACAGCCATTTGTCCGTTGCAACATGCATATGGGAAAAAATTCCTTTAACAGAAAAAAAAAAAAACCTAGGACTAAACTAAAACCCCAACAACAAGTTAAAACCAAAACTAAAACATCCCCAACCCACAACCATGGCTAAGACTGATAGTCTGTTTTAGATAACTGGTCACTAGTGGAGCTCATCATGACCCTGTGTCAGTCAGAACCATACCTGTGCCCTTCCACTAGCTCTCTACTATTTCCTTTTTCTCTAAAAATAATTGTTTCAACCTTAAGGTCCCTCATGCAATGATCCTGTTCAGAGCTGTGATGGTTCTTGGACCTTCCAGGCAAGCTTTTCATATTGCTGCCCTTTGTAACAGCTCATTCTGAGCAGGCAAGCATGGAGCCCAGACAATGTAGTTTTGGCTTCTGTCAGTGATTTGGCCTTTTGCATTTCTTTCAAAGCTCAATGAGGTGTAGGTGGGACACTTAGGAAAAGGGAGTTCCCACCATCATGGCAGAGGAGAGAATAGTGTCCCAGCCAGCCTAGAACCAGCTCAGCAGGCTACTGTGTCCTTTGGCAGTGGCACCCAGGGGCTGTGGGGATGGAGGGGCTCAGGGCTGGCGGCCTGCTGCAGCTCCTGCGGGCTGCTCCCGCACCCGCCCCAGGCCTGCGGATTTCACCCAGCTGCTGATGATCCCAGCTTCGAGCTTGCGCACCTCCGTGACGGACGGGGGGTCTGCTGGGTTGTGTCCCCTGGGGAAAGCAGAGCAGTGTCAGGGACTGGACAGTGGGTTTTTGCCTCCTGCACAGGCAGAGGCTGTGATCTTAAGGACAGAGACTGACTGGTTTGTGCTTCACATTTACGCCCTGGAAACCAAGATGCAGTGTCAGATCCCCAGTGCAGTTGGGCAGCAGCCCCAAGCTTGCCCTTGCACTGCTGACTGCTGCCCCCTCTGCTCCAGGCCCAAAGGCAGATGGTTAATGCCAGGAGGCACTGGACTGCTTCACGTGACTGAGTGCTGCAGGCTGTCTCACACTTGTGCCAACCCCTGTGCAGGAACACCACCTAATGACAGTAGGTGAGCTGAGTGCCAAGTTCTGCACAGCTCAGCATCCCTGGAGCCCTGTGCTGGGGAAGAAGATCGCTCTTCCACATTGGGCTGCAACAGCCTGGTACCCATCCTCTTTTAAGTATTTGCCCTGTGGAGGCAATGGTGAGGCCACACCTCAAATCCTGAGGTCAATTTCAGGTCCCTCTTGACAAATAAGACATTGAAGGGCTGGAGTGTGTCCAGGGAAGGGAACGGAGCTGGGGAAGGGTCTGGAGCACCAGGAATGGCTGAGGGAGCTGGGGGGGGGGGGCCTCAGCCTGTAGAAAAGGAGGCTTAGGGGGGACCATCTCGCTCTTACAACTCCCTGATGAGAGGTTGTAGCCAGGTGGGGGTCAGGCTCTGCTCCCAGGTAACAAGGGACAGCATGAGAGGAAACAGCCTCAAGTTGAACCAGGAGATTAGGGAAAATCTTTTCATGGAAAGGGTTGTAAAGTACTGGAACATGCTGTCCAGGGAAATGCTGAATTCACCATCCCTGGAAGCATTCAAAAAACTTGCGTGGCACTCAAGGGCATGGTTTAGCGGTGAACATGGTGGTGGCGTTGGGTTGATGGTTGGACTTAATGATCTTAGAGGTGTTTTCCAACCTCAACAATTCTATGATTCTGTGATTCTAAAGTATCTCCTGATTGTTTGGGCTGTGGCTTGCTGAGATCAAGTACCCAGGGCATCAGGATTTTGCCAGCCAAAGGAGAGTTCGGTACTTACCGGAGATCAAGGTGATGGGCACCTCCTTTAATGGTCAGTGCAATCAGTGAAGGGCTGAGGCTGCTGTTTATCTGGGAGGAGAAGGAGCAAAGACCAATTCTCACCAAGTTACTGGGAAAAACTGGACATGAGTTCTGAAAAGTGGAACATGATCTGGGCAAGACTGAGGAGAAGCATAGGAAGACATCCTTGGTAGGGCTGGTATCCACAGCTAACAGTCTGAATGACCCAGATCACCTGTCTCAAATGAAGGGAATGTTTTCCCCAAGGTGGGAACTTTCCACTGATTCCAGCACAGGCAGTTCGAAGTCAGGTCTCCTTTGGGCCCATGCACCCTAAACAGCCTGTTGCTCCTGCAGCTGGGATTCCAAGCCAGCCTAAAACAAGGATCTTCTGTATTTAATCAAGAGCTCAATTAACTTGAAATCCAGTCCTGGGTCATTTTTGTTCTTACATTTTAAACTGGACACTGACAGCACTCTGAAGTTTTGTGGGATCTAAGACAAAATATGTTCTGGTTCGAGTTGCTGCTCATAGCACCCACCTGGTCTTGCCAAGTGTGCTGGGACTGGAGAGAGCCAGGAGCACATGGCTGACAGCACTGAGACCACGTGTGGATGCAGAAACACACCAGGCCGTGGCTCAGACCCTGGGTGTGAGCTAAGGAAGGTCCTGCTGTGTCTGCACAAATGAAGCCACATTTGTTCCATCAGTATTCCTGGCTGATGGACACTACTCAGTGTGTCTGTCATCAGTCCTGAGATTCCTCAGTGGTTCACCAGGAAACAGCTGCTCACAGAAACTCAGGCTAAAACTGAATTGCCAGTGCAGCTCTGAAAGGTAGGGAGGGCAGTATGTCACCTGCAAAGGCTGCTCTGTGCTCAGGGTGCAGGAGTGCACATGCTTACCCCACCTCCAGCCCACGGGTCCAAGTCTCCATTTGAAAAAATGATGTTGCTTGCACTTCTCAGGTCTGAAATTCAGAGAGTTCATAACTGAGAGGTCTCCTTCCCACCCAGTTATCCAAATGTGTTTGGCTTCTGCAGCAAACATGGCCAAGCACAGAAAATATCGAAGAACTGGACAAATCATTGGTAGTTTTTACATTCTCCTCTTCTGTCCCAAAGAGATACAGAAAGGTCTGGCTCAAATCAGCACAAGGCTGTGACTTTCTACCGTTAGTGTGCTGTGCCTGTCCTCATGGGGCTCAGCTGGACAGAGGGAAACAAGGAGACAGCTACAGGGTAACACAAAGGGACAAGCAATCAGCACAACTCACCTTCTCCCCAGAAGTTTGTCTGCAGCCAGTGTGCTCGTGGCCTCACACGCCACTTGTTCCAACAGTACTGCTCGCGCATGGCCTCTGTGAAGGGCATCTCAGGGAACATGTCTGTCACATTGTTACTGTTAAACGTTAAGTTGATCTCAGTGCAAACCTAAGAGAAGCACAAGAGCTGTCATGGGGCAGGGGCATAACCAGGACAGCAGCTGAAACCTGTTGGTGGCTCCATCCGCTTACCTGATAGTCCCAAGCCTCTGCGTCCGAGCCGATGCCGCAGCCCGTGGGGTCAGCACAGGACTGGTACAGCTGGTATATGTCATAACACTGTGCCAAGCCAGAGGAGTTGTAGAACACTCCTACCAGGCGGGAACACAGCACAAAACCAGTCAGTAACTTTGCTGTCTCACCCACCGCCTCCCACATGAACTTCATGGCCAAAACCAAGCCAAGGGCTGAGTGAGTGTGCAAGGATGGGACAGAGCTCACAGAGCCTGGAACTGTGTGAGGTTACAGTCCAGCTTTATGGCAACGCTTATACAGGGGGTGACAACTTCCTCCAGATGACACAAACTTGGTTATTTCCCTCAATTCAATGCAATATTGTCCTGTTTAGACAATTTCCTTTGTAATGGGTCAAAAGCCTGGATAGCAGGCAGACCTTCAGCTATGCCAGGTTCAGCCGGTCCCTCTGGCACCTTGCTCAGCTTACTCCTCTGATTTCCCAAGAAGAAAACTCCTTCCAGGCCATGCCATTCTGGTATTTTATTCAGTTTCTTTTGAGGCTCTTGATTGCTAAATGTGGATCAAAAATCTGGCACCCTGAGCCCTACAATATTCAAACAGATGTTAGGACACTGGTTTGTTTCCTTTATCATGAACCAAGCAAACCTGAAGTGACAGCAATACCACTTGAGACCTGGTATGATGAGTAGGTGCCGGTCTGGTTCTCTGCAGCTGAAGGAATGGATTCACATTAAGGAGACAGAGCATTATTGTCCTGGAAGCAATCAGTGGACAATACTAATGCTATCCCCATTCACCTGTTGCCAGTTCAGCATCACAGCCCATGCTACTACGCTCTACCTGGCAGGAGGTGGGCTGCTGCAGAGCATGCAGAAAAAAGACAGTGTTTTCCTGTATGACACAGAGGGGCAAGTATGGAGAAAAGCCAGTCCCCTGCCTAAAGTTCTGGTGGATCATTCCTCTTGCATGATTAAACTCCACCAAGTGAATGCAGCTGGGAAGACAGGGAGAGGCAGGAGGTGCTCCCCTGCAACTGGGAGGAAGAAATCCACCCTTGGCTCGTTCATCTCAAAGAAACAAGACTCCTACTCTGCCTCACAGAAGAAGTAGCATGTGAATACATCCAGTAGATCTGACAGTGTTTGCCAAGATGTAAGTGTTTTAACAACTTTTCTAGCTGCCAGCCACACATCTTTAGCAGTGATTTAGGATTGGTACATTTCTGACTTGGTGCACATACATTATTTGGACAAAAAAAAAACCTAGCTCCCAGTCGTACTAAATTGCATTAAACTTGTAAGAAGTCCTTAAATCTTTTTTTCTGGGCCACTGTGAGACATCCTGACAGACAAAAGCAGCAAGGGGCAAAATGTCCCAGAGGGAGATCAGAGTAATACCAGCTCCCCTGACACAGTAATGTGACAGCTCTGCTGACAAGTGCTGCTAGAACACGTGGTGGTACGTAAAAGATCAAACCAATAATATTAACTCACCAACAAGAGCAGCCAAGCCTTCAACTGGGTCTTTGTGGGCCATAATTTGTTCACAGCCGACCTGGATGAGACACATTACAGGCAAATGGCAGACAGAACAGTTACCAGTTGCTTTGCGGAAGGGCTAAGCTGGAAGATTGATTAAAATTATCATTTACACATTTTATGGTTCAGTGGCTTTCCAAGGGCTTAATGCAACAGGTCTTGAAGTTTTTAGTTTTCTCCCCTGTAGCAACAAAATACATAGACACAAGAAGACAGGAAAATGGCAGACGGTTCCTTCACCAAGTTAGGGAGCTGTGGAGGGGCCACAGTGATACACAACAGTTCCTCCTATCATCAGAGTATTTTAATGCCCTTTCCAGGGAGTGGGGGGAATGTGCAGAATAATTGCTTCCATTTTAGAGGTCATTAAACAGACCCTAGAAGGAAACTGGGTGCCCAGTGGAACCAGAGGCAGGATGTCCAGAGTCCCAATGCAGCAGAGCCTGTGTGACCTCTTGTACAGTGTGCTCCAGGTAGGACTAGAACTCTAAATGCCACAAAGCCAGAGGCAAATGACAACACACTGGGAGACACCAAGAATTGCAACAGCCTCTGGTGATCTGGGATCAAACCTGGTACCTTTCAAAAGCAGCTGGTGTCTTAGAGGCTTTTGTAAACCCCTGAGAACTTGGCTCTTTTCCCACACTTTGCCATCTCTGATTCTCTTGAAAGTTCACATGTTTCCCAGTCTCCATAGCAGCAGGTTTTTTTCTGCATTATACCTGAGGTATGTCAGCTTCCTGGGAAATACTTAAAAAAGAGCCTGATTTTTACATCTCCATCCCTACCCACCAAGGAAAACACATCTCTGAAAGCACATTGAGATGGGCTACAACAAAATTTCTTTTTTCTTTTTTTAAAGCTACAAGTTTTTAGTGTTTATAAGCTGAAGTCAACAAGCTTGCACAGGTCTTTGTGTCTAAGGTAAAAGCCGAGCACGGTAGAAGTGACTCCACCAAACCTCACAGAAGCACATTTCAAACACAGTAGTCACCATCACAGAGAAGTTTCAATTGTGTAGATTTACTGTCAGACTGGAAAGGCTGCAACATCCACCACTACTGCCATGACCATCACCAATGGTGTGTGCCTCACAGTGTCCTAAGCTCCAGGCACCCACTCACACCAATGTCCTCACCTTCACTGGATTGGCAGGGAGGTGACCCATGAAGTCGGTTTTGTATGGATAGTCCATCATGGCCATCATGGTGAAGGCATTTCTAGCAAACCCAAACAGCTGGTAAACATCCTCCTTGTTAGAGATCTTATTGCATGTGGCCATTTTGCTGCTGATCTCATCATAGGCTGCAGAAGAAAGGAAAAGACACAAACTTCAACAGAGGAAAGTAACACCAAGCTTCAGCATCTTGTTTCACTCAGGAGTAAGAAGATGCTGTAATGTGAGTTTTTAGTGGAAAGGACACACTACACCTAAATTTACACATGTGAATGCAATGTTCAGGCACAGCCTCCCTGAGCAGTGTCACAACCTTGTGTGGCCCACAGCCCATGCTCTGCCCCTCATGGAGCCACTGATACCTCCCTGGGGAGCCTGGAGGAATCAGCAGCTGTTGGGACAGAACTGGTCCCAGCTGAAACAGTGAGCAGAGCACCTTGGTACAGCCTGTCCTCACCAGTGCTCTGATGGCCGCTCCTGCTCACGCCTGCATGCCCCTTTCCCTGGCAGGGCTGCTGTGTCCTGCAAGGCAGGTTCCCCAGGCAAGCTCTCATGCAGGAGAGCAAGGTACAGCATATAGGACCCAGTGAGATTCAAAAGCTGGAAAAAATGGGAGGGAGGAAAAAATACCAACTAAAAAAACTTAAACCAAACCCCAAACAAACGCCATCCTTCCCCACCAAAAAAAAAAAAAAAAGAAAAAAGAAAAAAAAAAAAAAAAAAAAAAAAGAGCTCCTTGGGAGGAGGGTGGTGCATCTGCAGTAAGGACTGCCAAGTGAGAACAGTCCTCACAAAGGACTCTCAAGACATGCCTTCAAACATCAATGGGATGCAGAAGTCAGCTGGGGTCAGGACATTCATCTTTGAAGACATTCCTTCAAGATGTACCCATACACGTTTGCTTTTCTGCTGTGGAAAACTGCTCCCTTCATTTTCATCCTCCACATTTTGGAGTCACAGTTCCTGTCCCCATCCTGCTCTACAGCTGACCACTGGAGCACGGCTGTTTTTGGAAACCCACGGCCTGCGGCCTGACTCTGGATACACACTTGAGGGCCTAAGCCTTAAATATGACCACCTTACCCCCAGCTGCAGGAAGCATGGCCCCAGGAACAGCTGGAAGAGCTTGACTAGTTAACAGTAACATTCTTCCTGCTGTGACCCAAAGCTAAAATGGCATTTTGATCCCTGGGCTCCTCTGCCAGTTCCAGGACCAGCAGCAGCAGCAGCTGGGAGGCATACAGCTCCTAACACACAGCATCACAGACCAAAGCTCAAGACAGGCCCAGAAGCCACCACATCTGCCCCAACACCACGCACAGCTTCCAGGAGATGCTGCATCAGCCCATGGCATCTGGTCCAGCCTACTTAGGAGCCATTTCAGAGGTCTTCACCAGTCTGTCCTAACTGTCCAAGACTGGAGATGGAAGGGACTTGGATGATTGCTTCAGGACCTAGACTGCCCTCCATGTATTTCTCAGATCTGTCCAGTGAGCTGAGCCACACAGCTGTCATACCCACTAGAACAGCTCTTAATGGTGTGGATATTGAGGCCAAGTATCTGGTTAAACATGTGGCTTTACTAGCATAAAATACTGGTGGTTTTCACCTGCAAGTGGTTTTGCACTTTGGTGCAGTAAAAAATGGTTTCATTAACACTGTGCACAGCTCCACAGAGCTACTTATATTCTGGTGTTGATTACTGATTTTAATGCTAACTGAAACTGTTAATAATAAAAAAGAAAAAAATTCTGCAAGCAGAAAGAGGAAGCCATGTGGGCACCTGCACTGATTTATCTGAACAACTAGCTGAGGTAAAGCTGTATCAATTTTTTTCCCCCCGTGGCTGGGAATGCTGGCTGCCCTTGGGAGCCATCTGCAGGGCTCTGTTCTTACCTCCACTCAGCCACAGGTCCTTGATCTGCTGGAAGGCTTTACGGACAGCTGTGACACATCCTAGGCTGGACTTCTGAAAATCCTGAAGGGACAGAAAGATAGGAGATGACGGTTTCCCAGAGGAGATACTTGAAGAGGCTGCAACAGAAAATGCTGCCAGAAGGACCAGAAGATGCAGGGGTTATTGGCCCACTGGTCAGCACCTCATCTGCATTTCCAGGGGCAGCGACACCAGCACTTCTACCTTGTCCTTCAGAGAGTCAGTATGTCTCTGCAGAACCCAATGCTCTGCACAGCTTAGGCCAAGCAGCAGCTGTGTCACCAGGTCTGGCTGGGATGAGCTGTCAGACAGACCACTCTGCCCTTCATGGAACATCAGGCTGAACATGAAGCAGCAAGAGAATATGAAGCATGCCTCAGAGAGGGGGCCCGGCTGCAAGGGCCATAAGGGTTTTGTTGTTTTTAAACACAGAGCAGAGTCCTTGAAACTGCACTTTATCTGTGAGAAGGAGCCATGGGAGAAGTCAGTTATGCATTGGGAGTACAAGACCAAGATCTGCTTTTCTTCTTAAGCCTGCTAGTGGCCTGCAAAATGACCATGTCCTTTTTCTTGGGAAAACCATTACTGATCCTGAAAAAGCACTTCAAGTTAAGTTTGAAGAGCTGTGGTTGGTTATAGTGGATCAAGTTGCTTCTGTGATTGAAGGCTCTAGGAACTCAAGCTCTTTGTACTCTCTCAAGTTGTAAGGCAGATTTAGATTGGCTGGCAACCAGTGTTTTGTAACAAGAATTATTAGGGCTCTTCTGAGGTCCCTTTACCCTGCTAGAGCAAGGTAAGCAACCACAAATCACTAGCTAGGCTTTTTTCTTATAAAGACCCAGCCTCAATTAAAAAATAGGCTTGGGACCTTTCTTTTCTTCCTAATTCTGCCTTTGTCTGATAATTATGTTTAAAGAAATCATTGTGGGGTTTTCCACATTGTGGGGTTTACCTGGGCATCCCTTTAGGAGTTCCAAATATCCTTCTGGATGTGCTTATTGATCTTCACCTACTAATGGCTCTAACTGGAGTGTGGGGATAATTTGGCCTGGGATAGAGGAGTAGGCCTGCTCTGGCTGCTGTGATGGCTGAGCTCTCCTCTAGGCACTGCTGGGCTGCTGCCAGGCACTGCCTGGCACGAGGACCCTTTCAAGCTCACCCCCAGACCCTTACAGACCAGAAACTGTTTGGCTTAGCAGAGGCAGGAGAAATTGCAGCCATTCCAAGGAAAGCTATTCCCCTCCAGGCTTCCAGCTTTACTCTTGACTCACACGCAATTCGGATGTGTGATCTGAGCTGATGGCCTGAGCAGCTGCTGCAACAGTAACCTCAAGGGAAGTAGCAGGGGCTGTATGTGCAGCACTCACACCAGGGGTTTTGCCAGCTGCAGGCAGCTGGCATATATAACCTTGTCCTACATGAATGCAAAATCAATTTTCTGCCCTTGGGTCACCTTCCCCGTGAGCTGGAGGCTCAGAGTGCAGACAATGCACTCTGAGTCACAGGGTAGGACAGAGGGAAGAGAGGGCTTCCACAGTGACTCATAAAAGGTTCGTGCCTTCATTGGGGTTAATAGCTCTCACGGGTGTTCTCAGCAAGAAGAGCAATTCAGATTTCAGATGCATAAACTGCAAATCAGAGCAACCTCCACACTGGAGGTGGAAGGGAGTACTTTGAAACCACATAGTGCTTGCTTAAGAGCTCAGCCTAGAGCTTGGCTTACTGCTGCAGAGAAAACAGATTTTTAAATTAGCTGGAAAGTTTTTTCACATGAAAAGGTTAAAGCCCTAAGTTTGAGGGTGTGTAATGATTCACAGCTGAAGCAAGACAGGGCTGCTGAAAGGAAGTTAGCTTCCACCAAGGAAGAATTCCCACTGCAGAGCCTGTTAGCTGACTAAATTGAAAGAAATAAGATGGATGTGTCTGTACAAACAGACTGTGAATCTGCTTGTAGATAGGGCCAGGGACTTATAGATAGGGAAGTAACAGAAGAAACTGTCAGTTCTAGAAAATGTTACTACTTGACATGGACCATTGCTCGGCCAAGGCCGTGTTAAATTCCTGAACTTAGAGAAAAAGAATAAAGACTTAATAGAATTATGAATAGTGTTTTGCTATATAAAAGAAAAAAAAAGGAGGGGTGCACAGCAAAGGGGAACATAGAGTAGGTGATTTGGAAACTCTGTACCTTCCAAGTACCTCAGCCAATGGGGAAAGGAAGAGGGTGATGCATCCGGGAAATTAGGATAAAAAGGGGGCTGCATCCCCCCAAAATTTGAAAGACCCCATGGGAAATGCCCCATGGCCTCCCCCTTTATTTGAATAAAATTACAGGACTCCTCTGTCTCCTTTCTGGACATAAGCCTCTGGGGCTGTGAATTTTTCCACACAAAATGATATTACATTTTTTGTTTTAAAATGTATAACTCTAAGATGAGATGTCTATTATTCTTTTACACACTTAGGAGTTTCAAATATGTTTATTTTCATATAACAGTCTTTCCTTTATACTTACTGGTAAAGCTATCTGTTGTGTAAGTCTCTGCATAGAAACAAGTTGTTCATGTATATAAATAAGAACAAAAAGACCAGAAGTTGCATACACAGGTGTGGTGTTCGAAGTGGAGAATAACAGCAAAGTAACACATGAATGACAAGAATATGTCAACAAAGATTAATCACCTCCAGACCAGAGGGATAGGGGAGAAGAATGCTAAGGTGGCCCAAAGGTAACCCAAGACTAAGTAGCAAGGTAAAAATCACCGCTGAGGCATCTCACATGCAAATGTCAGACCACCCTGGTATAGTGAACCAGGCACTGACTGGAGCATGTGCAGAAAAGCATTGGTTAAGTCGACCAGTGAACAAGTTCTATGCAACTTCATTGTTGTAACTTGTATCAAAGCCTGCAAACTCCCCAAAGAGAGGTGCCAGCTTAATGACCTATAGCCTAGCACTAATTCTGGGCAGAAGAGCATGAAAGGTCTCAGTTCTGTGTGTTCATTGGCTCCTGCACTGGGCACAGACCTCAGCCCCAACTGAGGGATAACAAAGGTAGTTCATACAAAGCCATCTGTGTCACCCAGATCTAGAAATTCATGTCAAAAAAGAGGAAAAACAGACACCGTCACAAGATTTCAGTACAACCAGGTAGTACATTTCTTTCCTTACAAGATAAATGTAAGTCAGTTCTAAAACCAACTTTTCATGGCCTTAAACTGCAAAAGCCACATTTAAACTTTAGTTTAAGTGATCCCGGGACACCTTGCACATTTTTAGTTATGAAATGAAGATTTCCAAGTTCTTCACTGAAATGCAATCACCTTGGACTAAGGAGATCCTGTGAATCATTCGTGCCAATGCAAAATACAGCATTTTGGGAGAGGATTTGAAAAATAAATTATCCAAAAGGGGTTCAGTCAGGCATGAAGGAAAAATTTCAGGCTGTAATATGGTCAAGCCACTAGAAATGGGAAAGTGAATTCTTAGTGGTACTAAAGGTACTGGCACAGAGTTGTGCTGCTTGGAGCAGCATCTTTGGACCCTGAGCTGCCCCAGCTAAGGCAGTGCTTAGCCATCCTGCAGCTGCTGCTTTTCCTTGCAGGTTCCCATTTAATTGCACTCCCTGCTTAGCAGTGATGCTATTAAGATAGATGTCTATTTAAACACCTGGAAAAGAAAAAAGAAACAGCACTCCTAAAGGAAGAAAATACTGCTCCTGAAAAGAGATGTTACTTACTGCTGTGACATCTCTGAAGAACTGGGTGGGGTCTCCAAGCCCAGCCACAGACAGCAGAGGAGCACTGGCAGCTAATGCTCCAGCCACAACATTCGGGTATTTCATCCTCAGGTAAGCGCTCAGCATTCCTCCATAGCTGCCAAGGAGAGACAAGTTATTTCCTTTAACAGACAACTTTTACCGTAATAACTCAGAAGTTCAGGCCAACATTTACTGGCTCACCAGTAAACCCTAACCCACGGTAACAAGAAGCTCAGGGATATCTGTGATGCCTCATGTCTTCACGTGTACTCTGTGATATGCATGATACTCATGGATATCTGTGATGCTTTGTGCCTCATCCTCATGTTGATCCAGTTATGGCCAATGAGCATTGTGCTCTTACTGGCCTTTCCCCAAATGCTCACACCAGCTCTGATGGGAACACAGCAGCTCAGTTTGTTTCTGAAGACAAATGTAAATCCTGCCTCAGTATTTAACTTTGCACCATCCTGAGGGTGTCCCCACAGCTTCACAGCAAAGCAAAGCAGGGCTTGAGTGAAGCGCTCGCTGTTCAAAGAGAGAAGACACACTGTACATTTTGCATACAGAATGACAAGAACTAGTTAGAACTAGTCAAAACTTTGCCAGGCTTTTGGCAAAGGATGTCCTTCAACATGGCAGAACAGGCAGCCCTCTCGACTCCTGGAAAGTGGAGAGTATCCTCCCTGGGCACCCCAAATAACAGCTGCATACTTGATTGTGGGAGACAGAGGAGTAGAAACTCCTGCAATTAAAGGGGGCTTTGATTTACAACCCTGGAAGAGACTAGGTCTGGCTTAATTGAG
>NW_024582065.1:46808-57085 GCF_017639235.1 Corvus kubaryi | reverse complement strand
TCTATTGGATTAGAAAGTTATAAATTACGATGTAACCCTAAATCTTGGGACTAGTCGCCATTACTCAGAGGTGTTGTAAAATCTCACACCTCGACTGATGAGTTTGTTGTTTTAAACAATAAATTTGTGTAGTTGCATAGTCCCATCCCTTAAAGTTATTTTCCTCCGACACGTGAAGCGCGGGAAACGGACACTTGATCAGCACAGATACAGGGAAGGGGAAAAGTTAACAAATGCTGCAAGAAAAGTCAAAGCTACCTTGGTAGCTCCAGTGCCGGGGCCACAATCTACACATGGATCAAGGGTTGCTAGATAGACCCAAGATGACAGAAATCATTAACTTGCTGATGGTTGCAGAGTTCTTCTGAGGCCATTGGGGGTGACAAATGACATCCCCAAAACACAGGTTAAACCTGGTCTAACTCCAAGCTTAAAAGCACTCAAGCTCCCTCCCCATCACCTCAAGTGGTTCAGTAAATACCGTTCTCACAACACCCACGTGTAAAGCGATTTGCATTTCTCTAGCCCTGGTCTTGGGAACAGGCATTACCTGAAACCTGCTGCAAGTAATTTCAGGTTAATTTGGCACAGTTATAAGCACCAGAATAAGTCTACCTTTTACCTCCCAGGCGAAATGCTGTGCTTCTCCAGCACTGCCATATTTCAGTTCTTCATTTGGGTTTAGTGTGTTCAGGGCTGCTGCAGACTGAGCCCTCAATTACACACACAGAGCTGCAGTCTAACATGCAGCCAGCTAGGAGGTTTTGCTGAATCCCTCTCCCATCTTCCCATCCCAGGGCAGCTTCTGGGCCTCTCTACACTAGCTACTGTCCTGATAGTCACAGTATAAACCCCCATGAGATCAACAGTTCGGTCACCACACCACAGCCAGCTGGAGGATTAACGGTAACTATCAGGTCAAATGCTTTTTAGCTCACTGCAATGAAGCCCTGTACTTCTGGAAGACTTTTGGAGGGAAGCACCCCTCTAGTGCAAGAGTGGGGATCCATCAAGAAACAAGGACATCACATCCACCCAGCTGCAGCACAGTGAGCACTCTGGGAAAGGACTGCTTCAAGGAACCAAGGAGCAGCAGAGCAGAATTATGAAAAGGCCTACAATGAAAATGGATGGATGCTGTTAAAGAGGCTGTGTTTAATAAAAAGCTGTGTGGCCCCTTGAAAGAATATTTTACCAAGTATCAGTTTCCTGTGTTTACAATGTAAAAAGTTCTGATCCTGCAGGAGGAATCTCTCATTTTCATAGCATCATAGAATATACTGAGCTGAAAGAGACCCATCAGGATCACTGAGTTCAACTCCTGGCCCTGTGCAGGACACTCCAAGTATCCCACCCTGTGCCTGGGAGTGTTGTCCAAACACTTCTTGAACTCAAATAGGCTTAGGAGCCTGTTCTTCCCTGAGGAGCCTGTTCCAGTGCTCAACCACTCTCTGGGTGAAAAACATTTTCTTGATATCCAATCTAAACCTCCCTTGACACAGCTCCATGCTGTTTCCTTGAGTCCTGTCACTGGTGATGAGTGAAGAGATCAGTGCTACCCCTCCAAAGGATATTGAAGAGGTCAGTGAGGTCTTCCCTCAGTCTCCTCCAGGCTGAACAAACCAAGTGATCTTAGTCCCTCCTTGTAAGGCCTCCCCTTCAGACTCTTCCCCATCCTCATGGCCCTGCTTTGGACACTAATAGCCTAATGTCTTTTTTACATCGTGGTGTCCAAAACAAGGTGAGGCCACCTCAGTGCAGAGCACACCCTGACCCAGCCAGTGATGCTGGGCCTGATGCCCCCCGGGACACAGCTGGCCCCCCTGGCTGCCAGGGCACTATTGACTCATATCCAATTTGCCACTGGACCCCCAGATCCCCTCCCGTAGCTGCTCTCCAGCCTCTCATTCCCCACTCCATACACACAGCCAGTGTTGCCCTGCCCTAGGTGAAGAACTCAGCATCTGCCATTGGGAAACTTCATAGGGGTTGGTGACCATTCATCGCTCTGATTTGTTGAGGTCCCTCTGCAGGGCCTTCCTACCTTCAAGGGAGTCAACAGCTCTTCCCAATTTAGTGTTGTTGGCAAACTGATTTAGTATTCCTTCAAGTCCTGCATCCAGGTCATTAACGAAGATGTAGAAGAGCACAGGGCTGAGGACGGAGCCCTGCAGAATCCCACTAGCGACTGGACTCCAGCCTGGTGTTACCCCAGACACTATAACTCTGTGCCGACCAGTGAGTCAGTTGCTCACCCATCATGCAGCACAGTTTTCCAGCTGTATGCTGGACATTTTGCCCAGAAAAGTCTTTGGGAGCGATAGCATCAAAAGGCTTGCTGAAATCCAAAATAATGACATTTACTGGCTTTCCTAGATCAACCACGTGGGTTACCCCATCACAGAAAGAAAACAGGTTCAACATGCAGGACTTTCCCATCCTAAACCCGCCTGTGACCAATGACTGCATTGGCCTCCAGGTGGTTTTTCAATACCTCCCAGAATAATATTTGCCATGATTTTCCCAGATTTTACCAGCACTGAAGTGAGACTGACAGGCCTGTAGTTTCCAGGGTCCTCCTTCTTGCCCTTCTTGAAAACTGGGACAATGTTCGTCAGCTTGCAGTCAGCTGGGACCTCTCTGGATTCCCAAGACTGCTCAAAAATCATCAAGAGAGGTTTTGCAATGACATCAGCAGCTCTTTGAGGATTCTTGGATGAATCCCAACAGGCCCCACAGATTTGCAGGGATACAGATGGAGCAGCAGATCCTGCACATATTCAGGGTCAACTGGGAGTTGATTTTTCCTGCATTCGCGGTCCTCCAGCTCAGGGCACTGGGAGCCCTTTGGTCTGTCACCCATGGTGAAGACAGAGGCAAAGAATGCAATAAACACCTCTGCCTTGCTTCTGTCCCCATTTGTGAGGTGACCATCCTCATTCTAGAACAGGCCAATGTTATTTCTACATTGCCTTTCGCCATTAATGTATTTAAAAAACTCTTTTTATCATTCCCCACAGTTCTGGCAGCTTCAACTCCAATTAAGCTTTAACCACATGAATTTTCTCCCTATAGTGGGGAGCAGTATCTCTGTATTCTTCTCATGTCACCTGACCTTGCTTCCACTGGGCATACAACCTCCTTTTCCACCTTATTTCCAAGAGAAGACCCCTGTTCAGCCAAGCTGGCCTTCTGCCTCACCTGCCTGACTTTCAACATTAGGGAATTGCTACTCCTGTGCCCTTAACAGGTGATATTTAAAAAGTGACCAACACTGATGGACCCCATCACCTACAAAAACATTTCCCCTAGGGACTTTACTTAATAATTCCCTGAGCAGCCTGAAGTCTGCTCTCCTCATGGCCAGAGCTGAGGTTTTGCTGGCACTTTTCCTCCTGTCAACAGAGATTTTAAACTCGATGGCTTCATGGCTGCAGTGGCCAAAACAGCCACCAATCTCCATTTTGCTCACAAAATCCTCTCTGTTGACAAGCAGTAGATCAAGAAGGGTATCTTTCTGATTCTGCTCCTTTAAGAACTGTGCCATAAAGTTGTCATCTGGGTTTTTCAGGGAATCTTCTGGCCTAGATTGTACCACCTGTGTGATCCTCCCAGTTGATTTCTGGCAAGCTGAAGTCCCCCATAAGGACAAAGAAAGTTGACTTGAAAGCATCCTTAGTTCCTCAAAGAATAATTTGTTGGCATCATCGTCCTGTCTGGGAGATCCAAAGGAGACACCCACAGTGACACCTGCATTATTTATCTGTCCCTTGATTCTTACCCAGAGGCTTTCAACTGTGCCATTGCCAACCGTGACCTCCAGACATTCTATTCCTTCCATTACATACAACGCCATCTCCTCATCTCTTCTGTGCTGCCCATCCCTCCTGAAGAGCCTGTAAGCATCCAACAGGGCACTCTAGTCACAGGACTTATGCTACCAGACTTCACTTTTGCTAGTGGTGCCAAATCTTTGGGCCTAGGCCAAAGCTTTGAGCTCCTCTTGTTTGTTCCTCATGCTGCACGCATTAGTGTAGAAACGTTTCAGATGAGGTTCATTGTAGCCAACACCTCCTGAAGCAGATTGAGGGACCCCATTAGTGCTTGTTTCCTCAAGTTTTGGCACACCATCCCATTTCTCATCACTGGCAAGCCTGGTATTTTCCCTTTACCCTTTCCAAACTGATTTTTTTTTTCTGCAGTACTGGATGATTCATACATTGAAGAAGCTTAGAAACAACCAGTCAGGGGTGCTTCTCCAAAGCAACCACAAATGGAGACTAATTCCTGACGGGAAAGCAGAGTGGGACCTGGTGATGAGCTCATGGGAGCTGAGGCACAGACACATCTGCTCTCAATAGGATAGCTTAAAGCTCTGCCTTGAGAACTTCCTTGAGAGCCTAAGAGATTTACGGCAGCATAACTTTGGCTGGGAAAGGATGCAGAGAAGGGAAGGAGCCCACACAACCCTTACCTGCCTCCGAAAGCGATGACAGGGCAGTCTGCAGCACCAAGCTGCTGCTTAAGCTCAGTAATGAGCACGGCATAGTCAGCAAGGGCTTGTTCCACAGTGAGCAGAGCAGTCTTCTTCAGCTGCGTTGACTCAAGTCCAAAGGGAAGAGACTTCCCATAGTACCTCTGAAATGAAAGAGGTACACTGTGGCAACGCTGGTGTGGGTCTTCTCTGCTTTCACCATAGAGCTGGGCTAAGTGTGCACTAATAGGAAGAGGTAACGGAGCATGAGGTGTCCTCTAACTTGTCCATAACTGAGGAACTGCCTTGTCTCCAGCACCTGATACACAGACACCTTCAGGACAGATCCTGGAGTGAATGGCCTGTACTTAACAAGCTGCTTCAGTGGGTGCCAAGTGTGTTCTCAGCACGTGTACCTCTCCTGAAGTCCCCCAACTACAAAAGGGAACAGGACAATCTCTTCATGCCTAAGATGATTTAATAGAGTAGTGTGGGAAAGGTTGGCTTGGGACTCTGCAGGTTAGAGAGATTAAATATTATCCAAACAAAGTACCTCTCTACTCCAACATGGAGTTCAAGGCCTGTAGAAACTACTTACAAAACCAAATAATTTGTGGCATAGGCTGTACTGAAACAGCAGTCTGTATTCTGGAGTGCTGGGAAGCATAGTAAAAAAGTATTCAAAAGCCATGATTAAGGAAAGAAGATCTGTTGTCATGGGGAGAAAGCTTACAGCAGGTCTGACTCAGCTTCATGGCAAGAAATGGTACCAGTATTCCAGACCTGCAGAAAGCTGAATTTAGTAATGCTGAACAGAACAGGACTCTAAAGGATGCATAATGACTAAAATACTCACATGCTCAGCAAAAATGACAAGTGCTTGCTGTTCCTCTGCTAATTCAAATATGAAGTCAGAGTTCTGAGCAAAAGTCCAGATGTCACCTTCATTGCCGGTATAGAAAAAGATGGGTCCAAATCCTTTCTTCCAGAACTTTGCTGAGGCAATTGAAAGAAGCAAATTAAAAAAACAAACAAACAAACAAACAAACAAAGCCACAACAAAAACCCGAACCCACAGAAAACACATAAAACTCCCAAAACCACAACAAAAAACATGTGCACAAAATTAGTCCATTTTTGGTGAGTTTGGGCAGGAGCTTAACAAGGAAGAACTCTGTGAATAGGATGATTCCAGCTACCTGAGCTGGGACACAAAGGTGTTAGAAAGGCCAGGCTCCAGAAATCTCTCATTTGGATGGTAATAAATAACAGCTTCCACTTTTTTGCAAGATTAGTACATGGCCTGAAAATTTCACTTCTGCCTGAAAAATACATAAAATTTCAAGTTTTGCAAGTCATTTGCAGACAGCTTCCCCCCAAAAGAGTGATTTTCCCATTTATATACCCGTTTTAGCCCAATTCACTCCAAAACACTTGCACAGCTCAATTTTCACACAAAACTGACATTACGGAATTGCCTGCATCTTTCTGATGCTCCTGCTGTGACGCATAAAGTTGTAAATTGCATATCATAGGATGGTCTGAGTTGGGAAGGATCTCCAAAGACCATCAAGTTCAAGGCCCCTGCTATGGGCACAGACACCTCCCACTAGACCAGGTTGCTCCAAGCCCTGTCCTATCTGGCCTTGAACACTTCCAGGGATGAGGCAGCCACAGCTTCTCTGGGCAACCTGTGCCAGGGCCTCCCCACCCTCACAGGGAAGAATTTTTTCTTTATGTCCAATCCAAATTCACCATCTGTCAACTTCAAACCATTGCCCCTTGTCCTATCACTACTGGCTTTGGTAAAAAGCCACTCTTCCTCTTTTTCACAAGCCTTCTTTAAGTACTGAAAGGCCACAAGAAGGTCTGTCCAAAGCCTTCTCTTCTCCAGGCTGACCACAACCACTTGCCCAGAGTGTCTCCAGAGCAGAGGAGCTCCAGCTGTCACGGGACAAGGGGAAGCTTCAGATAAGCCCTGCCTTAGCCTCAAATTTTGGCAACATTTTAAATTTAAGGAATCACCCTGTTTCACAGTTCTAATGACAGCAAACCAGATCTACTTATAAAAACGAATTATTTATTAAACAGACAAGAGATAACAGACAAAAGATTTTAATTAGAATTACTCACTACACAGTATAAAACTAAAGAACTACTAGTAGATAACAGCATAACATAAAACAGTGCACTATATCAAGGTACCTATATTAAAGATGGCAAAAGACATAGTACTGATTAGGAGTCAAATGTAATTTACCACCGAAATGATGATAACATACACAGATTCCTTCACTTAACCCCTGCAGAGCAACCGTGAAGCAGACGTCCCTGCTCACAGGAGAGACTCCACGCATTTCCAGAAAAATCTATAGCAGATTTCTGCTTTGTGAAAGTTCAGGGTGGCTTTTGTAGTTGTAAAGTGAACGGCTGTCAGTCAGTCAAAAACCAGCTTATCCTGTCAGATCTCACTTCAACAGTAAGGTATTTATTGGCAGTTGGGAAATACCAGACCAGTGTTAACCCTGTGGCCCAAAAAAACTCACAACACAGCTTGCCCTGTTTGAGTTACCTGACTGGCTAACAAACAACAGATAAGTTCTTAGGGGAGGGTGAGATGCCCTGCTATACCAGCCCTCAGATCATCTCTGTGGCTTCCTCTGGACTCACTCCAGCAGCCCCACACCCTTGTGTTGAGGTCCCTGGGCCTGGAGGCAGTTCTACAGCTGGGGTCTCACCTGAGCAGAGGAACAGAATCCCCCCGCACACCCACTGCCCACACTGTGGGGAGGAGCCCAGGATATGCTGATACATGTTATATATGTAACACACACACACATATATATCTCACATGGTATGTCATATTTATATATATATATATATGAAAATATATGAATATATATATGATGATGATATATGAAGATGATGTGCTTCATCCCCAGATCAGTTTATAACTGAAGGCAAATGGAGTCTGGCAGGACAAGCTGAGCCATGATGTCAACACTAGCTTATCTAACAAACAGTTGCTCTGATACTTGCCAACAACAAACATTTGATTTTAGTTTAGTCATAAATTGCACAGGAATTAAGAGGGGTAATAAATAGTTTTCTTCAATGACAAACCTCAGACTGTCAGTTAAGTGTTGATTTCAACACAAAGGACCCTCCACAGCAGTTGTCCCATGGATGTTGCTGTCACATGAGGCCGCTTTCATGAGCGGAGAGGCCCAAATTTAATTCTTGGCATTCTCAGCACAGAATTGCCAAAGCCAGATTTGGCTTGGAACGGGATTTGAAATGGTTTATGAGTGAAACTGCTCCTCTTCATTAAGAAAGAGGCTGTCTGACTCTCTAGAGTGCATTTGCTTTGGGTATTGGGTAGGTAACTGGAGTGCTCAGTGTTCTCTTTCCTCTGGCTCTTCTCCTGATATGCTTCACGGCTCCTGGAGTAAACAACCATCACAGGAGCCAAAACCAAACCAGATGGGCTCCTCAGAAAGGTATCTGGTTTTAGATTGAAATCCTGGTGAATTGCCAGCTAGACTCAAAGAGTGTCAGATTCCCTGTTGTGAAATTAGTCTTCATTTTCTTGCTGATAATCTGAAAAGTCTCATATTGCACAAAAAACAGTAGAGGGAAATGGAATTACAGAAATTTTGAGTAAGAAACTCTATAAACCAGCAGAACTGCAATGTTAATATTTCGCTCCTCACAAATATATTTCAGCTATGCCCAGGACTCGCAGATAAAATGTAACACTTTAAAAGAAAACAAATAAAAGTTGCACAATGCTTTAAACCATGTAATCCCAACATTCTGCTCAAAAAGGGCCGCTTAATTAGCAAAATCTCAGGCTTGGATATACTCTCAAAATTCACTGGTGCGTCCGTATCTTTGGGTTGAACTGATTCATGAATTTGTGCCTGGTGAAACACACGACTTAGCACAGGTGCTGAACAAGCTGCAGAGCAACGGGTGACATGAAGGTGAGCTGCAGCATCTGAAGACCCCAGTGCAGCTGGGAGGCAGCAGCAGGTGGGCACCAAGCTGGGCAGTGCTCAGGTCTGTTGCTATTCCCAAGTCCACCTTTGCTCTCTCCCTGCAGATTGCTCCCCAATTCCTCTGTATAGGCAGGGTTGAAAAACATGTGACACTGGTTATGGAAATTGCTGTGTTTTTGGTCACGTGCTGCTTAGAAAAGCCTTTTCTCTTTTATTGTCAGTGACACAGAAGGAAGACACAGCTGGCTCCTTGCTGGCACTGCTCATTCTTTGGCATGGATTAAGCTATCTACAGTTGCACGATTTTAAATAACACAAACCACTGACCCAAGAGGAGTTACCCTCACGCCTAAAACTCAGCGGTACAGAGCGCAACATTTCAGTCACCATTTGTTTTGCCTGACACATTCAGAGCGCTGAGTTGCACTTGTAAGAGATGCTGGGGTCAGCTGGAGACACACACACACAGAGCCAGCTCCGGTGCAAACCTAACGCAGCTCCTGCTTCTAATCTACTCTTGCTCCAGAGAGTCCAGTCCCCACAATCCCCCCCGCACCACACAGCCAGAACAAACAGAAGGCAAGCAGTGAATCCCAGACTGGTTTTTGCTGGAAAGGGCCTTAAAGCCCACCCTGTCCCCCACCCCTCCACCATGAGCAGGGATACCTTCCACTAGACCAGGCTGCTCCAAACCCTGTCCAATCTGGCCTTGGACACCTCCAGGGATGGGGCAGCCACAGCTCCTCTGTGTAACCTGTGCCAGGGCCTCACAGGGAAGAATTCCTTCTTAACATGCAATCTAAGCCTACTCTCTTTCAATTTAAAGCCAGCCCCCCTTGCCCTATCAGTACGTGTTTTTGTAAAAAGTGGACGAAAAGGAGAGGAGGATATAGACAATGCGGGGGAATGTTTGGCTCGTATAGGGTTGGCCCTTTGCTCACACTGATTCTTGGATGCCCAGTGCTACTTTCTAGCTCCTGCTCCGCCTCGGGACAGAGGCAGTTAAAGGTTAAGCAGAAAGGAATCCAGCCCGAAGCCACAGCACCCACGGGACCTACCCGACACCAGGTACCGCTGCGGGAAGGTCTCGTTGCCGCAGGTCTCGAAGCTGAAGTGGTCCCGCACCTGCGGGAAGAGCCGCTCCTCCAGGCCGGGTCGCACGACCCGGGCAGCTGGAGAGGGCATCGTCAGCACAGGGGAAACCGACAACAGGCGCTGTCACCCGATACGGCACAACCCAGCCTGGGAACCGGGGCCCGGGGAGTTCGGAGCGCCCACCCGGCGCTCCCCAGGCTGGCTGAGGGCTCTGGCCCAGCGAGGCCGACTCGGGGTGCCGCCCGGGGCCCGGGAAAGCTAGTTGAGGGTCCCGTCCATGGTAGGGCCGGGGCTCTGGCCAGGGAGGGAGGAGGTCAGGCAGAGGGATCCGGCCCGAGGAGCGGAGGGACATGCAGAAGGGTCCGACCCGAGGCACCCACCGGGAGCGGCGCGGGCGAGCGGCAGCGGCGGGAGGAGCAGCAGCAGCGGGAGCAGCAGCGGCGGGAGGAGCGGCACGGAGCCCATGGCAGCCGCTCCGCGCCAAACAACGAGCGCGGGCACAATCACGTGACCCACCCAGCCTGGGGATCACGTGGTGACCCAGCGTCCCTTCACGTGACAAGGCGAGCGCCGCGCGCGCTGCGGCTCCGTGCTGGCGGCTGGGGCCGGCCGCTGCCCTGCTCCGCTGCCCTGCCCCCCTGCTCCCCTGCCCTGCTCCCCTGCCCTGCCCCCCTGCCCTGCTCCGCTGCCCTGCTCCCCTGCCCCCC
>NW_024582065.1:22535-36808 GCF_017639235.1 Corvus kubaryi | reverse complement strand
AGGGAGGAAGGTGGGGGGAGGAGGAGAGTTCTGAAGGTGGTATAATTCTTTTTTTTCCCTCTTTTAGGTCTGTTAATAAACTTCTTTATATTCTTTCAAGTTTGGTGCCTGCTTTGCATTTCTCCTAATTCTTATCTCACAGCAGATAAACAGTAATGAGTATTTTGGACCAAACCACTACACTAAATTGGTGTTTCTGCCCGGTTACAAACCGAACCCGCGACACTTGGACAAAAGAAGTATCCTGAGCTCTGCTAAAACACATGGAAAATTTATCTATGCCTGTGAATCAAATGGGCCAGATATTCTCACAGGTACACAGGTGTCACTTCTCTTGCAATGCTCAGGTTCTCTGCGGACACACTGAGGTCTGAATTACCAGACAGGGTTGCAGTGTACAAAGCCACATAAACCCAGAGCACTGCTCTCTCAGGTGTTGATTTCACTCATTCCTGAATGATGGATATTGAATTTTGAAGATTTGTTTACTTTAAAAAAAAAAAAACAACAAAACATCAGGTATTAAGAGGATGGAGTGCTGATGCTGGAAGTGTTGAACAGCACCGCAGCCCTGGAAATGCCAAACCTCATGGGCAAATGTCTCCTGCCAACATAACCAAAAGCAGAACTTGACCTGGCCGCTGCAGAGCTGTTGGAAAGGTCAATTGGATTGGGTGCTGCTCAGGAACAGGCTCATTTGTTGTTAAACCATATGGCTGGGCTTGTAGGTAGCGCTCTGAGTCACACTTCTTTGGGCGATGGGTGTCCCCCTCCATCTCTGTACCCAGAGGTCCCATGGTCAGTTTTAAAAAAATTGACCCAAAATGTAGCTGATACAAGGAGTTTGCATGATACATCTCTGCATAGAAGCTGAACACTTCTGAAATGCTCTAGGAAACAGACTTTCCCAGTGATCTGCCTCAAACTTACCGGCGTTTCCACCAAGGAAGTCTCCTAGCACCAGTCTGTATTTCTCTGACTCTCCTGAAACTCTGAACGAAGCATACTTGGCAAAATAGTAGTTGTTCTCAAAGTCTCTCAGGTCAATGCGGAGTTCACAGGGTCCTAGAAGAGAAGACGGACAGCAGTGGTGCAGGGCGGATGGTGGGTATGCCGCTGGATTTCAGGGTGGAGTGTTTAATGAACTGTGAGCTAACATGAGAGGAGCTTCCACTACTTGAGAGATTTTGATTTATTTAAAATTCCTGCAGAGCCTTCTGTGCCTTTGATGGTTTTCTAAGGAAGAACCTTTTCAGATACGATATTGGGTGGTTATGGGCAGGAGTCCTGCACACAGCTCTAATTCCAAGGCTGTGTGTGGACAAGACAATGCCATCACAACCAGTCCAAGTAGGAAGATGTGTTAGCCTGTGTCCAGGGTAGATCATGCAGCCAACTCATTCTCTTCCCTGACTTCTAGTCTTGCTTTTCTTTAGAGTGCAATTTCCTGTATGCCATGGGCTGCAAGAGCCTGCATCCTGTTTGGGATTAACAGTGGGGGCCTCAGATGGCTATGAGAAGCTCAGAGGTCTACAATGGCCCAATGTGGTACAGGGATTGGACTCTCATGGCCCCAGCCTGGGAGGGAGGCAGACCTTACCCAGAGAGGTGAGGAAGTGGATGTTGTCATTCCCCATCCAGAACTCCGTCAGCTGGTTGCCAAAGCCTCGTTTGTATGAATCCCAGTCTCGCAAGAAGTTCACTGACCCATCCCAGCGCCTCTGAAAAACCTGAAAGAGACCCTCAGCCCCACCAGCCCATCCCTCACTCAAAAGCATCCACAGCACCTGGGGGACACGCCTACCATGGTAAATGCTTCCCCTGCATCAGGACACGCCTGTGGCTGTCTGGGGAGCAAACCCCACAAGAATCCCTTGCTCAAGGATCTCTTCCATATGCCCTTGGAAATGAGGAGGAAATGATTTGCTGATTTAAGCAGGCAGTGGGTCTGTGGCACTCAGCCTGCTTCCAGAGACAAGTCCTGGGGGAATCCCCTACGTCCAGAGGGATTCACTCTGGCTTGAGGACGTGAACCTCAGCTGTTCTCAGCTGTGTGTTTTCCTCCCTTTTGTTTTCTATTTTTGAGCCATCCTTTGCAGCCGTAACAAAAATCACTGTAGGAACATATAAACCTCCCTCTCCTCATCCTACTCACAATCCATCCCCCACCATCCGTGTCCATGTCGCAGAAGACAGTGGTGGCATTGCAGCCTTGGGGGTAGATTGTGTACCAGCCACTCAGAATCCTCCCTTTGGCAAACAGTTCTTGGCAGTTCCTGGGTTCTGTGCAAATCAAAGAGATCAAGTGGAAAGAGTTATAATGTGTTTACTGATCCAGGGAGCCTTGAGCCTTTGAGCCCTCCAGCACCCAGCTGGCTCTTTGTACTGCAGGATCCTAATGTAGAGCTGCTGGGAACCAAACCCTGCCATGGCTTCTGAGTCCATATGTTGCATGGGAGATGGGCACCTTCTAAGAAAGAGATGGTCTAAGGTGCCAAGACTCCTTTCATCTGCAATGACTTTTGGGGGTCTGGATGATGGAGCTGCTCTGAAAAGGATGACAAACTCATGATCCAGGAATTTGTCCCAGCTCCAGAATGCATGCAGGGCACAGAGAGTGTGTGGGTCATTGACAGCAAAGGAGTTAGTGATACAGAGAGCTCCCTGTGATGCAGTGAATAGTGTTCAGCTCATCCTCTATGGGTTGAATCATAGAATCACCCACTGGTTTGGGTTGGAAGGAACCGTAAAGCTCATCTCATTCCACTCCCTGCCATGGGCAGGGACACCTTCCAATAGACCAGGTTGCTTCAAGCCCCGTCCAAAACTGGCCCCAGACATTTCCAGGGATGGGCAGCCACAGCTTCTCTGGCCAGCCTGTGCCGGGGTCTTACCACCTTCTGAGTAAAAAATCTCCTCCTAATATCTAATCTAAATCTCTCCTCTTTTAGCTGTAAGTCGTTCCCCATTGTTCTGTCACTGCCCATGTAAAGTCACTCTCCAGCTTTTTTATAAGCACCCTTTAAGTACTGGAAGGCCACAATGAAGTCTCCCCAAGACACACAACTCTTTTGAATATGTACATCTATATATATGTATACATATACATATATGTATATGTTACGTATACTTTTTTTCCCTCCCCAAAACCATACCTGCTGATCAAAGTTCAGATTCACAGGTGACTGAATGGCCCCTATCAGACATCCCAGCCTACAGCTGCATCAGTAGCTGTTGTAGGGAAAGCCTGGGGACATGATCAGAGATGGTGGTGTTGGTGGTGCAGGTGTCCCAGCATGCTGTGTGTGATACATGGATACACAGCTGTACCGGGCTATCTTGTGACCTCCCTAGCAGGGAGATGGTCCTGGACTTGGCCTTTTCCTTTTTAGTCAAATGTTTTACATGCCCAGAGAATTGTCTGGGGCAGCAAGGGACCAGTTCAGTGGCATCCCAGTCTGTCAGGTATTACAGCAGCTTTGATCTTGCACGTTATTGTGGCCCTACAGCACCCAGTTGTAGCCAGAGCAGGTTGTAGCTCTCCTTTAACTTTAGCTCATGGAGACAGATGGAGCAACTGAAACTTGTTTCTTTTATTTTTCTTCTTTTCTTCCAATGATTAAGTTAATCTGAGCTCTATCACACACACAAACTCCACAAGTACTAAAGGTGCCACTGCAAGTGCAGGGGTGTAACTGCCTTTGAAGTAGCCACATGTCCATACAGCTGTTTCTAGTGGTTTCATCTTAAAAATCAGGACACCGAGTCTCTGAAAAACTCAGACAGACCTCCTCCAGGACACACAGAGGACAGGACATTTAAGTAGTGCTCAGAGGACATGACTTTCCCAGCATGGCTAGAGTACAGAGTAGACCTACAGAAGCTCCATGTGTCTGTGAGAAGCAAAGACAACAGTGATATTTCCTACCTCCATCCTTCAATGTCACTCTAAGCTTGTTTTTATTCCTATCCTGTCCTGACTTCTGGTGCAGGTAGTCCACCACCATCCACTCTGCAAAGCTGACCAGTGTCATGAAGACCTAGGATGAAACTCACCCCATATTTCTGGAAATCCAGGCTCTCCTTTTGTTCCTGTTGGACAAACAATACCATCAACTGCTCTCCGCCTTCCACACCCAGCAATCCCCTTCCCCAGTACTTTACATTTGTCCAGACAAATCCTGCTGCACTGGAGAGCTGTGATGTTAGAGGAAGTGCTTGGCTCATCTGTGCCAAGCAAATGAAAGGCATAGAGAAACCAGGCAGGAAGAGCTGCTCAATATAAGCTGTCCTGGCTGCTACCAGGCCCACCAGAGGAGACCCACCAGCCCATCTGCACAGACCCAGGAAAGCACAGAGAGGCAGGTGGGAACCCAAGTCACAAATCCCTGTAACTACAGCAATGACACTCAGCAGCTTCAGACACTGGGACGAGCTCTCCAGGTTGACCAGGAGGTACATGGGGTGGCCACTGGGGGGGTGCACTATATATATATATATATGTATATATACACATATATATATATACACACACATGCACAATGAGCAGCAGCATTTGCCTCTCTTGGCCTGTTGGACCTGGCATGATCTGTTTCCTGCTGGCATCTGTTTTAGGGCTTAGAGGTCCAAATGGTGAGACTGATGCAAGACGTGTCTCTGTTGGACCTGGCTGCTCTGCCTGCTGCTGCCCAGCCCATGGAGCTGCGTACCAACAGTTTGTGCCAGTGAGTCCCATTGGGCTGGGACATGTGGAATAGGAGTGGGTAAGTGTGGGAAGGGGGAAGAAATGCACCTTGGGAAGGCAGAGTTACAAGTCCCGTGAGGGGAATGACTGCTGCTGGCACAGAGCTTCAGCCAGTGGTTTGGGAGCAGCAGTGACAAACTGGAGCACTAGAACTGTCTGCCAGGCCAGCGGTGTTGGACCCAGTGATTGCCAGCCAAACTCCAGAGAGGGAAGCCATAGTGAAGACAGTGCTCAGTGGTGCCTGCCTGTGGTCCTTGCATGCAGGATGTTGGCACAAGGGAAAAATCCATGTTTTCCTACTACCTTATTGCTAGTGCTGGTAGGGACATGTTCCTCTGGCACTAGCAGCAACTGAATTTCATTTGAGCCTCTGCATTTTGTCACAGCATTGGAGTATTAAGGGCTCTGCCCAAATCTGGCTGGTCCTGCAGCTGTGCGGTTTCTGCAGCTGCTGGTGCCAGGTGGCAGCACCAGCTGCCCGAGCTGCGGACAGCACCCGTTGCTGAACATCTGGTTTGGGAGTGGGACTACCCACAGCACCTGGCCCAGGGTGGAGCCTATGATAAGGTATAGCTGTCACCAAATAGCCCCATCCAGTCTCTATAACTGCTCCCATCTGGTGGGTTGTACCAGAACAGCACTGGGTGGAAGTTTACAAAGTAGCTCACATGATAAATTTAGCATAGCATGATTTACCTTTCAGACCTGGGAAGCCAGGCTCTCCAGCTGCTCCTACAAAACACAAGAGGAAAATGCTCATCACAGTCTATCCAAGGCACATGAATTACTGTGGCTCCTCAGGTGGCTGCTTCAGCCCCTCTGTATGTCCCAAATGTACAGGAGAGGCTGCCAAGAGGTGCAAAGCTACAGTGCTCGACTGAGTGTCCCAGGTGATCCTGCTGCCCCAGCCTGGCTGCTCTCTTGATCAGCAGTATCTCTCAGGAACAGCAGGAAGAGCAGGATACAGAAGAGAGAGGACTGCTGTTCCATCTCCTGGAATGTATGGGGGATTCACAGTTCCATTTCAGTGACTTTCTGTGGGGGCTTTCTGTTTACAGTCAGGCACTTGTGAGATTTCGATCAATAACTGCTTTTTCAGTGGGTTTGTCCATCTCCTGCTGGAGCTTCAGTTCAACTCTTGGGTGCTTTTGGCCGGGTAATAGCTTCATACTCAGCATGTAAAAGGGGTGTCTTCCCTGCTAGCCAGTTCCCTGCTGCTCAGTTCCTATGGTTCCCTTGTGCTGGGAGCTGGATTCTTTAGAAGAGGTACTTTTCCAGTATTTGCAGTACATGTCCTGCTGAAGGTCCTAAGCAAGGTTGAGTGGTGAAAACCAGTTTCTCAACAGACATCATCCTCTTCAGGAGTTCATCCCATTACAAAGAAAACCTCATCCTCTGCCATTCTTTGATCAAGTGGGCACTGCGCACTGAGTCAAAGCCTGGAGCTGCTGAAAGCAGTGATGTGCTGAGGCCTGAGCAGCAGGCCTAAGCCAGAGGTGACGTATAAGATGGATCCTGGGCATTGTGTGACTAACACCATCAGTATTATTTAGCTATAAATAGATGACAACGACTATGCTAGCTGTTTATAACCTTATGTAGTTATCTGCAAGAAATGTATGATTTTAAGAAACTTTTCCAACTGACATGAATAGAGGCTTGTTTGTAGGGTATTGTAGTGGTTTGGTCCAAAATACTCATCACTGTATTTTAGGTATTTTAGGGGAAAACCCTCCCAGCCAAGGCCTGGGCTCTAGCCAAGTCCTGGCCCTGGCTAATCAGGAAGAGTGCCATCAGACCCAGGTGTTTTCATGCTAAAAATATAATCAAGTCACTTTGACTTGCTGATTTGGGCCTATAAACACTGGACTCCCTTTCAGGGCGAATTTGGAGACCTCACCTATGGGTGGACGCACTGCATGGGGTTTTCCCAATTGCTGGGAAGGGTTCTCCACGTCCTCTGCGAAACGGGGCTCCCCAGCGACTGCAGGCTCTGGATGATGGTAAAGTATTTAGGCAATTGGTGATGCATCTTTCTCAATCACTATCCTGTCTCTCGTATAGTAATGATTAGGTTCATCACCTTGCTTATTTTTGCCTGTTGCCTAAGCCAAGCATGTAGTTTTATCGAATGAATCATTTTACTTTT
The DNA here is from genome assembly GCF_017639235.1 of Corvus kubaryi. NCBI lineage: Eukaryota > Metazoa > Chordata > Aves > Passeriformes > Corvidae > Corvus > Corvus kubaryi. The sequence goes on along the minus strand of NW_024582065.1, from coordinate 29,915 downwards.
GTGTTGCCTTAATATTCATAGTAAAATAAGACCATTCTTTCCATTGGTGTTTGTGTCCTTTAAATTGCCCCTGTCAATTGGCAGAACAAGCACTCAGCATAGTGCCTCTGCATCAGGCCTCTGGGCTGAAGCTCCACAGAGAGCTCCAAAGCTCCTGAGAGCTGGGGGGCGTTTGGGCAGGCTTGTTGTGCTGGAGGCAGGTTAGGGTAGGAGTGGGGTATGGGGAGGAGTCTGATTTTAGGGGGCTGGTAAGTGTCAGTGGGAAATTTTGAGAAGAGTGGTATCTTCCTCTGTCCCACTCAAGGACACAGTTTCTAGTGCTCACTCCATGCAAGAGCCATACCCCCGAATCAGTCTTTTCCTATGCTACTTCAGTGCCATTTCTTAGCCTATGGCCAGCCCTGCAGTTCATCTCTGTAGACCCAGTCTCCCAAAGCATGTCCTGAGCTTGGGGGCATTTACAGATTAGAACTGCATATGTTACGCATTACCTTTTGCACCAGGTGGTCCTGCTTTCCCGGGGAATCCCTGGTCTCCCATTTCTCCTGCAAAGAAAGACTCATTTTGTATGTGCACATTACAAACTGACCGGGGGGGTCACAGAAGTCTGGGCAACGGGTCCTTGGCCTTCACAGAAACGAGGGAGCTGCATTTTGTTAATTAGACTCAGTCCTGCAACATAGTTTACTCTTTTACCTTACTCCTTTTTTTCTATTGGAGCCTTACTACAGTGGTACTGCCATTTTCAGCCTTAATTTGCAGTTCACATACGAATTCTTATGACCTTTGTACATCGTGGAGCTGTTCACAGATTTTGCTGTGGTGGATCAGCTTGCTCAGCTGATGTGATTCACCTTCTCTTGAGGTGGCTATGAAAACTCTGAAGAACTCCCATCTCCCTTGCTCCCCGGAATAGGGGTTGCCAGTACATTTCGCAAACTTCCCCAGAAAACAGGCAGGAGCACCTCAGCCACCCTCCCACCCAGACCGTTCAATAAAGACCCATAAAATAAATGGATGATTTTCTGTAGAAGAAACGAATGAGACACTTCACACCCCAAGATCACTTCAGGCTTGTGACAGGACTCAAGGAAGAAACAGGTCACTCCATGTGTAGCAGCATATGTCTAATTGGGGTGTTTTCCACTCCAGTTTTCCAGTTCCTCACAGCAGCCAGTGCCAGGCCAGCAACTGCTCCAGCCTCAGCTTGCTTCCCCTGCCCAAAGCAACAAAACCACCTTGTATCACAGTGCTCATCACTGGCTTTGGGAGCCTCACCTTTTCTTCCTGGGAGACCTGGTTCTCCTTTTGGGCCAGAGACACCTGGGATCCCTGGACATCCTTGAAGAATGGCAAGTCGGTCAGCATCACCCAGTCCCACTATTCTCACCTCTGAGAAATGAAGAGAGTCTTTGTGGAGATTATTAGGGCTCTGAAATGTCTTGGAGAGGAAACCAAACCCTTTGAATCTGAGGAACAGTGCAATCAAAAGCAATGAGTGTGGAAGTTTGGGGGTGTTGTATGGATTGACAGATGGCATTGAGGATCTCACATATTAGAGGAGCCAGACTCTGCACCTCTCTGGCTTCAGGGGAGTTCAGTGGGAGAGGAGGCTAATATACATGACATTGCATGCATGACAAATATACTGTAGCTTAATAAAACAAAAGCTGAGAGGTGCCCCAATGGAGTATAGACAGCAGAGTAAGTGACACTGATGGATCTGTGGACAGTAAGGGCAAGGGTTCTTCTGAATTTCCTGATGGCAGGCCTGTTTGAAATTCCCCCGTGGCCTTCTTGAGGAATGCAGACAGAACACTGTGCCTGCACAGCATCCCAGGCTGATCCTTTGTATTGCTCTGTATCCTTTGGTAGCTGTACCAAGGCCCTACTAACAAAAAACCCTAACCGGGGGGGAAAACCTCACCGGAGACTCTCTGTTCCTAGAGATCCCACTGGTGAGGGAATGATGTTACATCACTAGTTGGAGCCAGCAGCTTTCTTAAGCGGCTGCTGAGACTTCCGCCTCCCCCTTACTCTCCTCCCACCTGCAGCTGAATTTTAAAAAGCATAGAAGTAAAAAAAGTCATATGGTACTTCTCCCCCTCCCTCCCCAAGCTCCTTCTCTTATCAGGGGAGATGAAACAGGCCGTCTCAGTGAGACAGCAGTAGTATTTGTGCTCTACTCACCTGAGCAGGTGTCCTCAGCATCACAAATAGTCACTTTTAGGCTGAGCAGTATCAGGAGGGCTGGGGCTGCCCTCCCCATAGCCAGCGCTACTCTCTGCACAGCTCCCCTCAGCCGCCTCTCGGGTGCTGCGGTCAGCACTGACCCATCCAAGCGTTTTATATCTAACAAACAGCCTCGCTGTAAGCTCCACCTCTGCACTTGCCCACTGGCTGCTCTCAGGTCTGCAGCCTGGCTGGGTCTCAAGCTGTTTCGCAGATAAGCCGCTTTCCAAAAGTCTGACGGGAAAGTTCTTGCCTGGCCGCCCCAGCCCGCCTCACCTCTGTGCTCCGCAAATTTCGGATGCCTTTCCTGTCTCCTATTGTGTTTCTAGAGAAAATGAACTGGCAAAACCATATTTACCTAAGTGTAGACAGCTTCCCTCATCCTGCCTGCTAGTAGCCCTTTATGAAGAAGAGAACTTACTGTGTAGATGAGGAAACTGAAGCACTGGGAGTCAAAAGCCCAAGTTCAACTGAGGCCAGTGGCAGAGAGGATACACAGTCTGGCTCACACTCCAGTGCTCTTCCTGCCCGTCAGCCCAGCACCACTTCTCAGCCCTTCAGGCTTCCCTTTGTACATGATTCATGAATGATGGAGTTCAAACTCAGGGAAGGGTAGGTACACAGAGCATGTTTGATTTTTTTTCCCCCCCCAACTCTTCATTGTACTAGCGAGCAGGATTTCTAGTTTCTTTCACCCTGTACTTTGCTTATTTGTGGCAGCGTTACTAGAGGTCCACTCTGCTTCATCAAGTCTGAACCCCATATTACTGGGTCTAAAGACCCAGAGCCTGTGAAGTTTATGAATTTTAGTAGAGGGCAGAACTTAAGTTTTTCCTCCTTATCGTTACATCCCAGTTCAGAGGAGACTGATTTCTTGGAGCCTTTCCCCCAGGATATCAGAGGCAGAACACAGCTCCCCCTCAAGCACTTCTATCATAAGGTGCCTCTAACAGCCCAACTTCCCATGATACGTGACAGTTTGATGTTAAGCAAATGGAAGAAAGCGAGGGAGAGGTAAGTATTGGATTGTCACTTAAATTCTTTGTGCCCCATATAGCCCAGACATGAACACACTCATATGCAGACTCTTATTCATGTATATAATAATATAAAGTAATAACCCAGTAGACGTCACAGTCATTTTAACTCCTAAGAAACAATTCTGGCAGAGAAATGCACACCTTACTTTCCTTTTCCCATCTGGAAAAATTGCAGGAAAATCAGGGGAATTGTGATGAGATGGGCTGCATTCAAGTTTGGGATTTGCTTTACATGGGGAAAAAGCATCTCACTTGTAGCAACTGCTACAACAACTGCTATGTTGCAGTTCTTGGGAAAAAATGAGATCAGGTCCTTTCTTCCTTCAGAAAGAAGCCTCCCAAAAGGAAAGAGAAAAGGATTGGCAGGTGCTAGGGAAGGAGAGATCTGTGCAGGGCAGCTCTAGGGTGGCTGGGAACTGTACACCTCTCTTTTCTCATTGGTACAGCCTGTGCTGTCCATCTGCAATGGACTGGTGTCTGGACCACGGGGCAAGTGGAGGTGATGTAGAGCCAGCCCCTCGCACTGAGAAGCTCCTGCCTGGTGCCTCTGCTCTCTTTGTGGAAACAGGGAAAAAAAAAAAAAAGGGGGTTGCCCAGCTTTTTCCAGGCACTCCATTAGCAGCATCCAGCCCTGGGTTGGGCTGAGAATGCATGTTATGCAGGCAGCCGCGATGTATCTGTCCAGCACTGATGCATCCCTCTAAGTGTTACTAGCTGTGGGCTCCATCCAGCCTGAGGGGACACCAATATCTCCCCATTCTCATCTGGGAAAGCAGCAGTGTCCTTGTTGATGTAGCTACTTTTGGGAGCTGGGAGGAAACTGCCAATAAACAAGCTTAGTCCAAAGTGGGTCAGACTCCTGAGGGTAGATTTTGAAACTGGCACAGTGATCAATATGTCATTAATTGCTTTTCCTCATCCCAGCACCCAGTGAAGGTTGCAGAGGGCTGATTCAGAAATGCTTTTGTATGTGTACATTCTCCCTTGAGCCCTGGGAAATGTCTCCCGCGAGTCTCGAAAGTCCAGGGACACTTGAGGATGAGAAAAGAAGAGTTTTAAGCACACTGGGTGAGTGGGGAGCACCTCTGAACACCATGACCCATCAGTTCACCTCTAGAAACATAAATGCCAAGAGTGAAGTTCCCAGAATTGAACTGATCTACAAATCCTTAAGAAACTAAGCTTAGGAAATCGGAAGTCATAGAGAACTTCACAAAGTTCACGGGGAAGCATCATAACCATGTGTAACAGAAGATTTAGCACCGATTAATGCAAAATAGCAGGTGAAGTCCTGGGTTCTAGTGGGGTCCTGGGTCTTTGCTACCAGAGGGATGCTAGAGCTTTGCAGGGAGGGTGGGGAAAGCAGCAAAAGCTGCAAGTACAAAAAACAACAAGCAGCAAGCCCCACTCATTGCATTCCTCTGTTCTGTAGTAACCTCGGAACACTGCCACGCAACTCCTCAAGCTGCAACAAGGGCAGACGATGGGCACTGGGAGCTGGGAGGTAAACTGACAAATTTGACGTGAAATAAGAGTTTGCTTGAGAGTTGGCACCATCGTGGGTGCTCAAGGGACTCTTCCGTGTGCTTCGAAGGATTGTGTTGCTGGGAAAGGAGTGGTGTCAGCCTGCAAGGATAGATTGCCATCCAAAGCAACAAGGAAAGATGTTCTTCTGGCTTGGCCTTTTGTGAGCTGTGCTATTTATAGCTTTTGACTCTGTGCAAATAACAAAGTTTTCAGGGTTTTTTTTCTGATGAACACTTACATTTCCAAAGGAGAATTTCTTCAGCCCATAACCAGTCTCAGTATTTTCGGTGCAGGCATTTGCCCAGGCTAAGATAGCAGGTTTTTTTCAAGAGATGTCCCTTATTTAACCCTTTCTGCTTCTGGGTTTTGTGAACACAGTGCCTTGATGCTAAGAGCTCTGCTGCTCATTTTTCTTGTCCTTACCACCAAAACAGTTCCTGAGGCTCCTCAGGAAGAGGAGCAGAGGAAGAGGTAAAAAAAAAGGCAGAGGTATCTGGTAGAGTTTCTAAAGACAGTTGTCCTCACCGGGGAGGGGAAACATGGGGAAGCAGAGGGAGGAGACTCGCCCTGCTCACCCCTTGGGTTTTACATGTTGCGTTGCTTCACGCTCTGCATTCGCAGGGCAGCTTCAAAGGAATACAGAACTGACAGGGCCAGATCCAGGGATGGGGACGAGATGGAGGGGGGCTTCAGGTAGGCAAAAAAGGCAGTGCTGAGAAACAGGGAGAGCACGGCCAGGTGAGGCAGGCATGTGGAAAAAGCTTTGTGCTGTCCCTGCTCAGAGGGGTTCCTTAGCACAGCCCTGAAGATCTGCACATAGGAGAAAACAATGAACACAAAACAGCCAAATACCAAACAGACACTGACAGCAATGAGCCCAAGTTCCCTGAGGTGGGAGTGAGAGCAGGAGAGTTTGAGGATGTGTGGGATTTCACAGAAGAACTGGCCCAGGGCATTGCCCTGGCACAGGGGCAGGGAAAATGTATTGGCTGTGTGCATGAGAGCGTAGAGAAAGGCACTGGCCCAGGCAGCTGCTGCCATGTGGGCACAAGCTCTGCTGCCCAGGAGGGTCCCGTAGTGCAGGGCTTTGCAGATGGACACGTAGTGGTCGTAGCACATTATTACAGCTGGTGAGGGGTCAGTAGCTCTGACCCAGGAAGAGGTGACCAGTCTGGAGAGATGGTCCCGAAACGAATCGCCTTCCCGAGGCCCGGTGTCTTCCCTCAACTGCTGGCCAGGAGGGCCCTTGCAGAGACTGTCAGCTCTTTAGTGGTTATCAGCTTGTGATTCCAGCTCAGCTCTGCAGGGCAGCCTCCAGGCCAGACCAGACCAGAGAGAGAGACGAGAGGCTCGTGTGGCTGGTTCCGCACGAGGAGCTTTATTGTTGGTCCCCTCCGGCGAAGGGGAAAGCCAGGGATGAGAGCTCTCCCCACAGGGGCAGAGGCCTTAGCTTTTATAGGGATACAGGGGATGGGTGAAGGCCAATGGGTTACAAAGGATCTGCATAGGGTCTCCTAAAGGATTGTGGGTCTGTCTTTTCTCACCGTGACCAAAGAAGTGATTGCCTTTCCAGGGAGTTCTGCTGGGCAATTAGGAAATCTCTTATCTCAGCAGAGATCCCTCCAGGGCAGGGGCTGGGCATACCCCACAGTACATGTCGGTGAGGAGACAATACTCTGCTCCAATGAAGAACATAAAGAAAAACACCTGAGCAGCACATGCTGAGTAGGAGATGTGGCTGGTGCCCCGGAGGGAATTGTGCATGGCCTTGGGGACAGTGGTGCAGATGGAGCCCAGGTCGGTGAGGGCCAGGTTGAGCAGGAAGAAGAACATGGGGCTGTGCAGGTGCTGGCCGCAGGCTCCGGCGCTGATGATGAGGCCGTTGCCCAGGAGGGCAGCCAGGGAGATGCCCAGGAAGAGGCAGAAGTGCAGGAGCTGCAGCTGCCGTGTGTCTGCCAATGGCAGCAGGAGGAAGTGGCTGATGGAGCTGCTGTTGGACATTTGCTGTGTCTGGCCATGGGGATCTGTAAAAAAATAATCATGGAATAGTTGGCTTTGCAGAGGACTTTAAATATCCCAGCACAACTTGGTGGCACTTTGTAGGTTACGGGCGGGTTCGGTCGGGACAGAGACGGTGACGGAGAGATCTCTATAGGCAGGTCTTGGGACACATGGGGTTTATTGTAAAAGGCGTGGGTATAGGGGCACTGCTCAGAGCTGCCAGACTGTGCTCTGAGCAGGCCCAAGAGAGCAAGAGAATAAATGGGTGAGAGAGAGAGAGAGAGTGTAAGAGCAAGAGTAAGAGCAAGAGTAGAAGTGGAAGTGAGGAAGGAATGGAATGGAAGTGTGGTAAGGAATCGAAGTGTCTGAAGTCCTGGTTACAATACAATAAATCATCTTCTGTACTGAATATTCTAATTGTCACTAACCGATCTAATACAAGATACAAATCCTATAGCATTTACATACAGCCTATAAGAGTTCTTATATTACCATAGAGTGTTACATCTTAACTTCTAAAAACTACTCTTTGGACCCCTTCTGCTGAGCTAGTAGGGTCTGCTCTGACCCTTGGACCTGT
>NW_024582065.1:0-12535 GCF_017639235.1 Corvus kubaryi | reverse complement strand
GGCTTTCATTTCGATGTTGCCTGTAGTTTTCATATTCCCAAAATCTTTTGTCAGGCAATCATATTTACAAGGCTTTCCTGTTTCATCTTCCCCAACAGCACTTTCCCCCCACTGCCTGCCCAGGGCTCTGCTGCCTGGGGCTGTCCCTGCCAGCAGCTGCTCCCTGTGCCCAGGCCTGGGCCCTGCCAGTGCTGCCAGAGCCCAGCCCGGCCCTGGGGGCTCAGCTCTGCCCTGCAGAGCCCTCCCAGCCCAGGCCACTGCCCAGGGGCAGCTCTGGCTCTGCAGGCTCTGATGGCAAAGTCAGAGCACCCCTGAGGAGGCTGGAAAAGTGACGCTGATTCTGCAAGGGACCCTGTGCTGATTTCTGTCACTGCCCGGTTTCTTCAGATCTCAGAGAAAATTTTTTTTATTTTTCTCAGCTTGAACTGAGAGATGAATATCCATGTGCAGTTTCCCTTCCAGGCAACCCAGAGCAGTAGATTAAAAAAATCAGGGTTCTTCCCTTTTATGCATTCCCTGCCTTGCTGTGCTCCCTGTATAATATACTAGGGAATATCCTGGAGTTAAATGTCCTGCTGGGAGCAGTCCTGAGCAATGCAGCATCCCCACCACACAAGAAGAACACTTCCAAGCCTGGCCAGCTGTCTCCTTCCACCCAGACCTTGTCCCCCAGCACTGAGAGCAGCTCCTCGGGCCGGCTGAGAGCTGCCCCTGGCAGGCAGCAGAGTCCCTGCCCCAGCTCAGCGCCCTGGGCTGCAGGACCCTGCTCTGCAGGACAGCCCTGGGCACCCCTGGCTGCTCTAGCCAGGAGATAATCAGACAATGGACTTACAGAATCTGTAGGCATTGGGATGTTGCAGCTTGAGGAGATCACTGCAGGAGCTGCAGCTGCCTTGTCCTGCAGCCAGAGGCTTCCTGTGCCAGGGGCTGGCCATGATTCTCCCACAGTCACTTCTCAGCATCTTCCCAGCCCTGACTGACTGAAGCTCTCTGTGCCTCTGTGCTGTGCCCGGGCTGGCTGCAGGCAGTGCCCCAGCCCTGCTGGGCTGTGCCCAGGAGCTGCTCCTGGCCACAGCTGTCTCTCTGCAGCACTGCCGCTTGCCAGGAGCTGCCTCTGTGCCAGGAGCCCGGCCCAGCTCAGCAGCACAGACACAGCACAAGGACTGTAATGACCCTCTCGGGGCTCTGGTGCTGAGGCCCTGAGAGGGAGTGAAAGAAACCTCTCAGGAATTCAAAGTCAGAATCAAACTCCAAAGTTTCTTGAAGTTTTAATGGGTCCCACTGAGGGACAGGACTGAGAAAGTGTCCCCAGGTTCCAGTCAGAGCAGAACACTGGAGGCAGTGATGATGGTGGGGGACGAGCAAGGGAAAGGTGTCTCTGATGCTGAGCAAACCTGGATGTGTTTCAGGAATGCAAAGGGCCAAGGCCTGAGCCCCAGCCCCTGGCAAGGCAGATCCTGTCCCTCCCTCAGTGCTCAGGGCTCTTCCCGGGGCACTGGGATGAGGGGATGTGCAGTGCCCAGGGCAGCACCATGGGGCGGCCCCTGCCAGGCTGCTGGGCAGGGACAAGGAGGCCCTGAGGCCCCAGGGCTGCAGGGGTCACTTGTCCCCTCCTGGCCTCAGGGCCAGGGCCAGCAGCCATGGCCAAAGTGCTGCACAAGTTGGCTCTGTCAGGGCCTTGCAGCTGCTGCCCATCCCTCTGCCCTCTGCAGCCCAGGCTGTCCCACGCTGTCCCTGCCCTGCGCCTCTGTCCCTACAGGCTGTCCTCATCCCCCCGGCTGCCCCACCTGGCTGGCCCCTTCCTTTGCTGGCAGCTCTGCATCCTGCCTGCCTCTGCCTGGGCACACAAAGCCTTGGGCTGCTCCAGACTCCTTCTGGGGGACGTGTTGCACCCCAGCCCTGCCCTGGGACAGAAATTCCTTTCTCTTCCTTATGTCTAGTCTGGACTTCCCCAGCTGTCCTTGGCATTAATTCTTTCTTTCTCCAGCTGTTCTCTACTATGTCAAAAGGATCCACCATCTCTGAAACTGCCCTTCAGTCCCTCCCTTGGCTCTCCTTTGCTGTCCTCAGTCTCCACTCCACTGAGCACAGAACTCCTTTGTCCCTATACAGTGGTCATGGGCTTGAGGCCATGGGCGCCTGGACAAGGACGGTTCTTTTCTCTAGGAAGGAAATTGCAGAACCCCAGTGTTTTGAAGGCAGATGAGAGGCAGTCACCAGAGGCCAAGGCAAGCCAGACCTGTCTGTCCTCGCAGCTTTTGGTCTGAAAGCAACCCTTGGTTATATAGGGAGTTTTGGAGGTGGAATTCCATTTCAGCTTTGACAGTTCTTCTGCATAGGAAGGAAAGCACAGCCCCAGTGTTTCAAAGGCACATGAGAGGTGGCCCCAAGGAGGCCAAGGCCAGCCAGACCTGTTTGTCTTGACAGCTGTTTTATGGGAGCAATCCTTGGATAGATGGAATTTGGGAGGCCCAATCCCAGTTTCGTCCATGGGCATCTGGACAAGAAGGACAGTTCTTTTCCATAGGAAGGACAGTATGGAGACCCAGTGTTTCAAAGGCAGATGAGAGCTGGCCCTCAGGAAGCCAAGGGAACCTAGACAGTCCTGGCAGCTTTTGTCTGGGAGCTATCCTTGGATATAAGGAATTTTGGAGGCAGCTTCCCAATTTTGCCCATGGATGCCTGGACTTGAAAGATGTTTTATTCCATGGGAAGAAAAGCACAGCCCCCCAGTGTTTTGAAGGCAGATGCGAGGTGGCCCCAAGAGGCCAAGGCCAGACAGAGCTGTCTGTCTTGGTAGGTTTCATATGGGAACAATCCATATGGATAAAATCAAATTTGGAGGTAGAATCCCAATTTTGGCCATGGGCCCCTGGAGGAGAAGGACAGTTCTTTCCCAGAAGAAGGAAAGCAAGGAAATCCAGGGTTTCAGGGGCAGATGAGAAGCAGCCCTCAACATGCCAAGGTCAGCTGGACCTATCAGGCGGCCCCCAGGAGGCCAAGCCAACCAGACCTGTTCCATGTTCCTTAAATCCTTGGGGCCCTGCAGCATCACAATTGCCCCATGTTCCATGAGGCCCCGGAGTATCAAAACAGATATTTGTTTCTATGAGGCCTAACAATATCACAATGGCCCCTTGCTTCCATGAGGCCCTGCAGTGTCAAAATGGTCTCCATGATTCCATAAGGTCCTGCAGTGTCACACTGGCCCCTTGCTTCCATGAGACCTTGCAGTGTCACAATGGTCACCTTGGTTCCATGGGGACACAGAGTGTCAGAATGGTCTCATTGGTCCCATGAGGCCCTGCAGTATCACAAGGGGCTCCTTGGTTCCACAAGGCCCTTCAGAGCCCCTTGATTCAACAAGGCCTCAAAGTGCCATAATGGTCTCCAGGATTCCACGAGGCCACGCAGTGTCACAATGGGCTCTTTTGGTTCTGCAGTATCACAATGGCACCTTGGTTCCATGAAGCCCTGAAGTACTGAATGGCCCCTTGATTCCACTGGGCTCCTCACTGTTACATGAGTTCTTAGTTCCACGGAGCTCTGTGGTGTCACAATGGTCTCCTTGGTTCCATGGTGCCACACAGTGTTGCAATGGCCCTTCGGTTCCACAAGGCTCCACATTGGCACAATGGCCCCTTGCTCCCATGAGACCCTGTGATGTCACAATGGTCTCATTGGTTCCATGAGGCCCTGCAGTTCCACAATGACCCTTTGGTGTCACAAGGCCTTGAAGTGTCATCATATTCTCAGCGGGTTCCCCTGCTGGTTCACAATGGCCTCCTTGGTTCCATGATGCCCCGTAGTGTAACAATGGTATCCTTGGTTGCACAGAGCCAGAATGGCCCCGTGGTCTCATGGAGCCCCACAGGGTCACTACGATCCCCTTGATTCCACGAGGCCCTGCCGTGCTACAATGACCCCTTGGTTATACAAGGCCCTGCAGTGTCACAATGGCCCCTTGGTTCCAATGGGTTCCGAATTGTCAAAACGGTCTCCATGGTTCCACGAGCCCTCGCAATGTCACAATGGACTTTTGGTTCCATGAGCTTTTGCACTGCCAACAACGGTCTCCTTGGTTCCGCAGTGTCCCAATAGCCCCTTGGTTCCATGAGGTTCTGTAGTGTCACAAGGGGCTCCTTGGTTCCACATGACCCTGCTGTGTAAAAATGGACCCATGGTTTCAGAAGGTTCCGTAGTGTCACCATGGTTTCTTTGGTTCCACAAGGCCTTGCTGTGCCACAATGGCCCCTTCGTTCCATGAGGTTCCAGACTGTCAACAATGATCTCCTTGGTTCCACAGTGTCATAACTGACCCTTGGTTCCATAAGGTGCCCGGCCTCCCACAGCCCCTCATGGCCCCTCACAGGCCCTCATGGCCCCTCACAGTTCATGGCCCCCCATGACCCTTCACAGCCCCTAACAAACCCTCATGGCCCTTCACAGCCCCTCATGGCCCTTCACAGCGCCTCATGGCCCCTCACAGCCCCAGGCACAGGGCTCCTCCTGAAGGAGAGAGGGTTGGGTCCTGCTTGTTCTCCTTTTATTTCGGTCACTTCACAGCGACGAGCAAAGAAAGGCTGAAATGGAGCCTTTCCCCAGCGTTTCCCTCGGGGTTAATGTCGAGGCCGAGGCTCTGTGCTGGCGCTGGCCCAAGTGCGAACATCACTGCAGTCCCCAAGGCCTTTGCTGTCCCCCTGTGTCCATTCCCTGTCCCCAAGTCCTGCCCGGCTCTGGCAGGAGCAGGAGCCGCAGCACAGAGGGCAGCAGCCCAGCCCAGCCCAGCCATGGCTCCCAGGCAGGAGCAGCAGCAGCAGCGCCAGCCCTTCCCACCTGCTCCCACCTTAACTTCCCAAGGGCTTTTTCCAGGTGAATTTCTGGAGTAGAGCAACAATCACCCCCAAACAGCCCTGATTCCTCAGGGCCTGGCTGTGCTGCCCTGAGCCAGCCTTCAGAGAAAGAAAGGATCAGGTTCCAGCACTGATTTCAGCACTGTTTTACTCACCCTGAGGTGACAGCAGGAGACTTTTGTTGCCTTTGCCTTGGGAATTGTAGATCACTGCTACTTTGCCCCTCTTCTGGTTGCCACTTGGAATTGTTATAAACATATATTATAATACTGGCTTCTCGCAAAGTATAAAGGTAGATATTATATAATGTTAGAAATGCTTTTTTGCTGTGTGGATGTAGTTTTTTCTCATTTTAGCAAGAATGTTAGCAAGTGTGAGCAAGTAAGAGAACCTCCAAGCGAACAGAGGATGAGGCCCGAGAAGCTGCTGATCAACACTTTGTCCGGGGAACAAAAGGGCCCAAAGGCTGCTCCGCCCGGAGAACGGAGAACGGGCGGCCAGGAGAGTCCGAGAGCCGCTATCACCGCTCTGCCCGGGGGGCAAAGAGGCCCAAAGCTGCAATCAGCCCTGACTGTCTGGAGAATTAAGAGATCCATCGACTCTTACCTAGTGGGCCCAACCCCAAGAATCAAAAGAAATAAAACCACAAGGCAGAAGACTACGCATGCTCTAAAAAGGCTGAACCAAGGAGTGGCCATGCAGATCAATTCCTGGAAAAGTTTTAATATGAATAGAGAACAGACAGTAAAAATTGTATAAAAAGGACTCACCTCTAGCATCAGGTGTGCTCTTGGCAGAGCGCCAAGGCACCCGGCCGTTACCCCTTTGCTTTATTTTATGTGTCTCTTGTCTTTATATTAAACTCTTTAAATTCTCACAGGAGAGTGAACCTTGTTTTTCACAGAATTTATCCATAAAACTGCAATTGCCCCTTTCCATCAGTGCTACCCACAGTGCTTTTGTGACAGGGAACTCAGGCTTTTTGTTGCAGGCACCATGATTAGCAGATCTTGAAATGTTCACAAGTCCCTGAGCACAAAGCCAAGGAGAATTAAAGCCACACAGGCCACATTTGCAGTGCTCAAACAGCCCTGTTGCTGGTGCTGCTGAAATAGAATCCACTTACAGAGGCCATCACAGAAATTGCTTCTGGAGTGTCAAATAAAATGAAAAAACCCACCAGGAGAAAGAAAAACCAGAACTTCTTGACTCACTTCATGGCTTCTTCCCAGCAGCAGAAATGGGAGATGCCCAGAGATGTTTGCAGCTGCTGCTGATCCCAGCTGGAGCCCAGCCTGCCGCAGTCACAGCAGAACCTGAGCCCAGCCCGGGATGCTCCCGCAGTGTCAGGAGCTCAGCGCACGCGGGGCCAGGCCCGGAGCCCTGGGAACGGCTGCCGATTGCGGGACAGCAGTGCAGAGGGAACGTCCTGCGGCCCAATCCTCCTGCTCCTCCCACACAGCGCCCATCGCTCTCCCCCTCCTGCTCTCCCAGCATGGCACAAATTCCAGCTCGGAAGAGGCTTCCAAGAGAGGGCTCTGGCGCCCCGCTCCTGTTTCAGCCTGAGTATCCCTGCAGAGGAACAGGGCATCTTTCAGGCAGTTCCAGAAGATCAGGGTTCTCATTTCCCGAGGAATCTGGCATGCAAATGGCCTTTTTCAGAACGACAAAAAGCAGAGGGAATGGATTAGTAATTATTAGAAAAAATTACCCTTCTTACAGACAAAGTTCACCAAGTCATTCCTGGCATTTTTCCTTTTCAGATTCTTTCAGTCATCTACTCTGAGAGGTCCAGCTTGTTCTGGTGCTTCCAATGAACTGATTGTACTCTTGATTTATATCAGTGCAAGAGATGTAGAATCATCTACACTGAACACAGAAACAAACTGCCTCTGTCAGCCCATTTTCATGTTCTAGATCACTTTCAAGATGTCCATGGGGATGTGTGAATGATTATCACACAACTCTTCATTTCTGGCTGCAGGCTCTGGAGATTCTTTCTCTGCATTCAGTCAGGGTTGCATTCCCTAACAATTCCGGTACCAGCTCCTGTTTTCCTAGGTTGGAACAGTCACAGTGAAAACCTTACCCAGGGCACAACTGCCCAGCCCACAAGGACAAGAAAGGACAAGTTGCCAAGTTCTCAAAACCTCTGCCCTGGTTTCCTGCAAGAGTCGTGCTGCATGCACAGTGTGGAAAGCCAAGAGAAGCTGCAACTGGTGGCACATCTTGTGACAGCAGCTTGACCTCGTTCTTCAGGAAAGGTTCTTGAAAAGAGCAGACAGGACTGTGGAGAAAATTCTGGGAAAACTGAAACAGCTTTCCAGAAGTGAAATGAAAATGGAAAGAAACAATCCAAGATGTTTTCCTCTATTTTTATTTCTATGCTTCCCTTTGCCATGTTGCAATACTTCTCCATCTGTAGTGGTTTGGTCCAAAATACTCATTACTGTTTATCTGCTGTGAGATAAGAATTAGGAGAAATGCAAAGCAGGCACCAAACTTGAAAGAATATAAAGAAGTTTATTAACAGACCTAAAAGAGGGAAAAAAGAAAAAAAAAAAAATTATACCACCTTCAGAACTCTCCTCCTCCCCCCACCTTCCTCCCTTCTCCCACTGACAATGTAAAAAGACAACCCTTAAGATGTTCAGTCTGTTTACCACTTCCATAATAACCTTGTTCAGTCCATTTAGAAAGAGAAGTCTCTTCTTGCTCATGCTATGAAAACATTATCACAACGAGACAGCCGCCCACTTCCAAATACATTCAGTCCATTTAGGAAGAGGAGTCTCTCTGCCTGCGTGTGAGTCCTTTCCCCCGACTTGCAGCTTTTCCCGCAACTGTTTTCGAGGGTCCACTCTTGAAGTTTTTTGGAGTACAATTTTAAGGTTGAGCCGTTCAGGAACAAAAACAGAGGCCCTTCTCCTTCCCTGGGAGCAAAGGGTCTTCATCATCTTCATCGTTAGGACTATCTCTGGGAGCATCTCTAGGGACTGAGGTCTTCTCCTTTCCCGTTTGGAGCAAAAAAGTCCTCATCTGGTTCATCTCTCCCTGTCCAAACTTCTCATGAAATTACAGCTGCGTCAGCATCTGCCTATCTCAGTGCAGGTGCTTTTGCTTACGAGTTGAACACTCCACCCCCCGTATCTTCATGAAATTACAACAGGATACTCTGATATATCATAGCTTCACAAGAGAATTTCAGTTTTAAGCATCTCCTCTCTCTCTTCCCTCAGGTTTTCAGCTCTTCACAGCAATAAAAGGGTTAATCTCACCTCGGCCTTGCAGCTTTGCAGCTGGAATGTTGAATTTTTCTTATCGCAGTGGAGAGGGGGGAGAGCCGAGCCGCTCCGGCTGCCCACGGCAAGGCAGTGGGGGGGGGGTTCCATGGCTGGAACAGGTCCATGGCTTCAGGATGGCCGTGGCCCGGCCCAGCCCGGCCCAAGCAGGGCCTGGCCGGGCCCGCTGGCCCCCACACGGGGCCCGCAGCCACCTGTCCCAGCACTGGAAACGAGAGAGAGCTTGGAGGGGGAGTTTGCCTATTCTTAAATGTGGATCACAGAGGTGATCACAACTTTAAGTGGCTTAGAGAATTGTCCATATTCAAACTGGCCAGCTGATAGGTTCTATCAGTTCCCAGAGGAAACTGTAAGCACCCCTTAGCAAGGATGTCCCTTCCGGGACTATGCTTGCTAACCTATGACACCATCCCATTAATTCCAAATAGATCTCACCTCTAATATCTATGACTTAGCAAGTTTTAGACACTCTAAATTCAGGGAATGTGCTCCGATAGCGTTTGACCCTCAGCAGGAGCAATGCACAGCAGCAGCCAAGGGGATTCCTCTGCCATTGTACAGGAGCCAAGACTCTGGATCTTGGCTCAACACAGCAAAGTTCCCGTGTTTGGACAGACTCAGGGGCTGCTCCCAGGGACCGCAGGGCTCGGCGAGGGGGTGAGCGGGCAACGGACAGACACACGGACACAGACAAATGGACACACAGACACACAGACACACAAACAGCCCTGGCGCTTCAGTTGCAGCACAGCAGCAGCAGCAGCACCGAAAGCAGCGAAAGAAGTGACTCGATTATCGACTCTTGCTTCTCCTCTCCCTCTCCCAGTGTCCCGCACCGTCTCCCGCTCTCCCTTTCGTGCTCTAACCCTCCCTTCCTCGGTCTCCCTCTCCCCCTGCTGGGCCGGGCCATGCCTCCGGCCCCGGGCGGCGCCGCCCCCTCCCCTTCCCTCCCCTCCCCAACCGAGTTGCTTTTCAGCGGGGGTGGGTGGGGGGCCAGCTTCCAGCCCTGCTGGCAGCCTTTGCCAGCCACTCTGCCCAGGACGGGGGCTGGGGCTGGGGCAGCCAGCCTGACAAAAACACCCCTGGGTGGGGGTAGCAGAGGGTGGGGGGCCAGAACCTGTGCACCAGCCGGTTTGGCGTGCAGGTGAGAAAGGGCTTGGACTGCTCTGCTCGCCTTGTTTGCCTTGGCTTAAGAATGTTTTTTGGGGCAGTGCAGGAAGGGAGGATGAAGGCATGGTTTTCCCCCAGCACGGAGTGAGTTTTTCCTTTGCATGTCATAGTCGGGCCTTGCCAGGGCTTCCACTGTTCTCTTCCTGCACCAGTGGCTTCTTTTCCAAACCCAAGTTTGTACAGAAGTCCCAGGTGCTGGCGAGAGGGCAGCAGGTCACACCATGTGGCACTGGTGCAGCCCCACGTGCCCAGGGATGTGGGACAAGGCTCTGGGAGTAGCAGCATCCCCTGATGAACTCCATCTGTATTCCTTAGGAACACCGTCCTACAGCCCCCTGGAATGGACGCACCTCGGCTGGTACCACGGTGAGGCAGCGACCGTCTGGTCCCTGGGCATCGTGCTGCACCAGATGGTCTGCGGGGAGCACCCTTTCAGGAGGGGCTGGAACAGCACCTGGGGCCGGCTCTCGCTCCCACGACGGCTCTCTCCAGGTGGATCCTCGTCTCTGAGGCACGGGGGGAATAGCAGTGCTGGGAGCCAGCAGCGGGCTCAGGAGCATCCCACACTGGCAGCTGCTGAGGAGGTGGCACATGTCCTGCTCTCCTGCTCTCCTCCAAAACAAAGAATTGGTGGGAAAGTTTAGGCCCAGCTCTGAGCATACACAGCATGGCCTGGGCCTGGGAATAGTGGGACAAAGCGGACAGGAGCCTTCTCTGAGTGACTGGTGGTTTCTGGTTTCTCTGCCCAGAGTGCCAGGATCTGATAAGGTGGTGTTTATCCATGCACTCCTTGGACAGGCCCTCATTAGAAGACCTGTTCTGTGATCCTTGGATGCAGGATATTCATCTGCCATAGGAGAGAGCCACATGCACACTTTGATCCAGGGACCTGCTAAGTTACAGCTCCACACGTGCCTTGGCAATAGGAAGCAGAGAAACCCAGACTTTTTTGTCCTGCCTGTAGCCCTTAACAGGGGTCATCAGATGGGAACAGGCAGCCCTTGTGCTGGAGCTGAGCTGCTCTTCCCAGCGCTGGTGACCACCATCCAAGCTGGCTTTGCTTGTCCTGCTTCACTGACAGCTAGGGCCCTGGGCAGAACACTGACAGCCTGCTCCCAGCCCCAGGGAAGGAGAAGGAGCCCCTGGAGAAGCTGTGACAGGTGGGGCTGCTGCTGCTGGAGACATGGAGGATGACATTCAGGATGACAAGCTCTTCCTCGCCCTGGCCACTGGCAAGCTGAAGATGATGGGCTTTGATTTGGGCACCTTCTTCAAAGCCAGGCTCCACAGCGAATTTGCAGATGAGTCCACACGCAGGGGGATGCTCCCAGATTTGTGCATTGCACAGCCTGGCCGGGCACCAAAGGTTCCCCCTTTGCTGGGGCGGATGCAACCAATTCTTCAGTGGTTGCCAAGCTGCTTTTTGGCAGGGCTAGGGGGATAGGCTGGGCTGGTTTCAAAATGGGAGTCTGCTCCTGGCCCTGCCCACAGCCCCCAGCACCCACCGTACCCTGGGCTGGGGCTGGGGCTGGGACAGCCAGCCTGACACAAACAAACCCCCGTGGCAGGAGTAGAAGTGGGACTCCAGAAGCTGTGCACGGTCTGCTTTGCTTTGCAGGCAAGGAAGGGCTTGGGCTGCTCCACTGCCCTTGTTTGCTTTGGGATCACTGTGACTTTTGGAGGGCAGTGCAGGGGGAAGGGAGAAAGCGTGGGCTTCTGCTGACTTTTGGCGGGGGAAGACATGCAGACAATCAATGTGATTGATAAAGCAAGCTTCGTTTATTAGCAATACAGAGGCACTTATATAGTATGAAAGTACAAGCTTATCAGTTCTTTAATTAGTTTAAACTTACGAAAGCGCATTCTTACTTCTACATAATTGGGTTAGATAAAAGACTACATTTGGCAAGCTTCTATTATTTATGTTTTGACTTGAGAGATCAAAGATCTTCCTCCCTTTTCATGGTCAGCACATCTTTATCAGAACAGCACTGTACCTCCTAAAAACTCCCTTTTGGTTCTCAGGCCTGTTTCTCATGCAGGCATTTTCTCATGGAGGCTTTTTCTCATGCAGGCCTTTGCTTGCAGGCTTTTGCTTGTACAGTTCTGTTATTGATTTGTACCCTTTATCAATAATCCATGTCCCTGATCCTCTAACCATTCTCCAACAGGCTTCCCTCGCCTGTGGGTGGGTTTTTCCTGGCATGTAGTGTGGAAGACAGAGGAGTAGAAACT
Organism: Corvus kubaryi; assembly: GCF_017639235.1. Classification (NCBI taxonomy): domain Eukaryota; kingdom Metazoa; phylum Chordata; class Aves; order Passeriformes; family Corvidae; genus Corvus; species Corvus kubaryi. Next base: position 975 of record NW_024582065.1, on the reverse strand, counting down.
CCTGCAATTAAAGGAGGCTTTGATTTACAACCCTGGAAGAGACTAGGTCTGGCTTAATTGAGAGAGATTTGTGGACTTTAAGCAAAAGGATTACAAACTTGTGTTCCTATCATTATAAGTAAAATTGTACACTGGGTGTTTTGGTGAAGGGTTTTAAAATATAATAGTGTGGTTTTATATAGTGTAAGTTAAGAATGTAGATGGTGTAAGAGAGACAACTGTGTGTACGTGACATGAGAAGTTATTGGTCAAGACATAGCTGCATTGCAGTGAGAAGTGCCACAGGTGATAGGTCATTAATCTAAAACAAAGTGTCATTTTAAGTATCTATTGGATTAGAAAGTTATAAATTACGATGTAACCCTAAATCTTGTGACTAGTCGCCATTACTCGGAGGTGTTGTAAAATCTCATGCCTGGACTGATGAGTTTGTTATTTTAAACAATAAATTCGCGTAATTGCATAGTCCCATCCCTTAAAGTTATTTTCCTCCGACACGTGAAGCGCGGGAAACGGACAATGTAGGGCTTGGGCCTTCCTCAAGCCCTTGACAGAGATAAGATTTTTTACCTTTTTTCTTGTTTCCCCTTTTTGTCTGTAAACTATTTTCAGTAATTTGTTGTTTGTTTTTCCAAAGGAAGCATTCTAGGTGGTGTCTGGTCTGGATGGGGAAGTGCTTGGGAGCAGCTGCAGCATTGGTGGGACGTGCCCTTGGAGAAGGCTGAGGACAGCGTTTGGGAGCAGCTTTTCTTCTGGTGGCGGGAGGCGTGAGGTGGGTGCCCGTCCTCTTGGCACGGCTGGGATAAGGGCTTTTGGGAGACGGCAGCGAGCACAGCAGCATCCCGCTCTGGGCAGCTGCTGAGGAGGTGGCTGTGCCACGGCCGGCTGCAGGCTGGGCACGTGTCCTGCCCTCCTGCTCTCCTGCCAGAGGCAGCAATGCTGGGCAGCTTTGGGCAGCGCTCTGAGCACGGCCAG